>NC_079411.1:24450702-24780702 GCF_029220125.1 Pseudoliparis swirei | reverse complement strand
CCCCTCCGTTCCTCTGTGGATCAGAGGGGGAGACGGGAGGAAGGAGCGGAGGAGGAAACCCGACAGATTCATCCACGAGTTAAACTGATTTCTGCTCCTTATTTTCGCGGAAAAATAATTGTTTTAAAAACGGAAACAGTGTTAAACCCTACTGCCGCGGTTTGACACTCGGTTTGAGTGTAAAAACTTCAACGGAAGTAAACAAAGTTGCGTTAATTGCGTTAAAATATTTTAGTGCGTTAAGGCGGCCAAATTAATCGCATAGATTAACGCGTTAACGCTGACAGCCCTAATATAAATACATTGCCACCTTCAAAGTAGTGTATATCTACTTTCATATTGCAAGTGAGATGAGTCAATTTTGAGTCTGATCTCATTTGTTTTCACTTAGAATTGGTGAAAACAAAGTTTTTACAGCATAATCATTCAAGTCACTCAATGTCTTTTTAAATCTGTGAAACAGGGAAAAAAATCTGCCTAGTGAATTGTTTCGTGCTTTTTTTGTAAAACAAATTTCGGCCTCAAGATAAATGATGTGTTTTGTAAAAAGAAAAAGAGATAGCGTTCATGCGCTCTGTGTTTGGGTGACACATATTAATCAGGACACACATGTTTCTCGCGGCACCTGCAGGAAGTGAATGTTGTCCTCCGTGTCGAGGATCTGCCTGAGCTCTGCATCTCTGCGCTGGAGCTCCAGTATCTCCAGCTCCAGGCGCTCCACGTAGCCCTCGGCCTGCAACATCGCCGACTGCATGTTGGCCATTATCATCTGTTGGATTTCTGCCTTCCAGCGCTCCACCGCCTGCAGCATCTCGTGGAAGGTCTTATCGCTTTCTGCCTGCGCTCGCTGGGCACCGCTCTGACGGGAAAAGACAGTTTGTCGAGAGGTTTAGCCCTCCTGTTACCTTCAAATGTACTAACATCTTTTACCCTTTTTGACCACTGCAATTAAAACCTCCAGAAAATGATTAGAATTAATATTGTTTCCCAAGTTTAAGTGTGAGGTACTTTATGTTTGTTTATTGACTACCTAAATAGCCCTTTAAATAAATACAAATTTTGATATTTCTTATGTTTTACACAGTGAAAAACTGCCCGGGGTCAAATTGACCGATGCGTACAAGTTGTGTACAGGACATTGAAAACATATCATCATGTGAATTTTATGTTTTCCCAGCTGTCCCCAATAAATTAGGAAAAGTCATGAAATATGAAGCAAAAAACATGATGTCAATCATTTTTTTAGAGACGTTAAACATTGAATGGGGTCAAATTGACCCCAAAGGTCACAGGAGGGTTAAGACAAGTGTGATATTTGATACCTGCATCAGATGAAACACGTCATTCATCGTGGCTTTATTGTACAATATCTCATCTTGTGTCTCCTGCCACAAACATGGTGTCACATCGCATCCTAACATGTAGAGACACACTCAAAAAAACGATTCAAGCCCTTCTTAGAGGTGACATATTTAAATATTGTTTGATACATTTAAATAAATCAATTACAAAACGAAGATATTTATATTGAATGGGTGTAACACAAAATGTATGAATACTTTCATTTATTAGATTTATTTAGGTTACACTCACAAAAACGATTCAAGCCCTTCTTCGAGGTGACACATTTAAATATTGTTTGATACATTTAAATAAATCGATTACAAAACGAAGATATTTATATTGAATGGGTGTAACACAAAATGTATGAATACTTTCATTTATTAGATTTATTTAGGTTAGATGGTGTGCATATCAACTCAAAATGAATGTGTTTCATTGAGGACTACCTTTTGCGCATGCGCCTTCTGAAAATCAGTTGTTTGCATGAGGTGAAGACACTTTCAGGGCTGTACGGTGGTGTAGTGGCTCGTGCCGTTGCCTCACAGCCAGAGCGCTGTGGGTTCAATTCCCAGTCGGGCCTTCTTTCTGTGTGGTGTTTGCATATTTTTTTAGTTAGTTAGTTTATATTTTTAGTTGGACAAACACAAATTAATTTAATTTAATGAATATCGTTATTATATTTTAGATGTATTTGATACAAATGAGTTGGACTAACTTAATTACATTGTATTGCACTGATGTGCTAAATTTGAGTTGGAGTTGCAGATAATTATTGGATGGAAAACCTGCCAACAATTTAATTGAGTTCATCCAATGAGTCATTTCTTTGAGTGCACTTACTTTGAGAACATCCACATTGTGTTTGAGCTCCTGCAGCTCCTTCATCCTCTCCTGGATGATGTGATGGACCTCAGTCTGGGTGACCACCAGAACTTTCTGTTGTGTTGGAATAACCGGCGTTTACAGATGATACCAAAGCAAAATCACAATTTCTCTTTGATACCTTGATTTAAAAAAGAAAAGAAACACTGACACTATTCTTTAAGGGTTCACAATTTACTCAAACAAGGCCTTTTCTGAAACACGGTGAATATACAAATGAAGGTGGAAAAGGCAGATCTAACATGAAGACCCATTTTCAACTTCTCAAAAATAAAGAATATGAAAGCAACCTCTGTTACGAAACACGTGCTTCTCAAGTCAGAAAACAAATGAAGAGTAAACTAACATACTGGTCTATCTTTGTGGAAATGTGAATTTACAAACATCCATTACAGATACTGTAAGCGTTGCATCAACCCCAACCACATGTACCGGAACAACAGGCGTTTGTCACTTGTGAGAATATTACGTAGAGTATACGTTTAATCTGCGGCATAATTTTTGTGCGTCGTGATATTGGATTCACAACCGACCCACGTTGACGCGCAGCCAATCCAGACTCACTTGTTTGTCGATGCGCTCATCCTCCGCCGAGGTGATGTTGTGGCCGCGGTGCTCTTTGACAGTACACAGCACGCAGATGCACATCTGGTCGGAGCGACAGAACAGCTCCAGGCCTTTCTCGTGCTGCGGGCAGATCTTCCTGTCCAGGTGGCCCGTCTCGTCCACCAGCTTGTGCCTCTTGAAGGTGGACGACTCGTAGTGGGGCTTGACGTGCGTTTCGCAGTAGTAGGCCAGGCACATGAGGCACGACTTCACGGCCTTTTTGCGGTGCCCGACGCAGAAGTCGCAGAAGGACTCCTGGTGCATGTACGGGAACGGCGTGAGCTCCGGGAGCTGGCGCCGCGGCTCGTGGTTTACGTCGGGTAGATTGCGTCTCAGCACGGGCCGCGGCGTGAAGGTGGAGTGGCACTGCGGGCAGCTGTACACACCCATGTGGTCAAACTGGTCCCAGTAGATCTTGATGCACTCCAGGCAGTAGGTGTCACCACAGGGGATGGTGACCGGGTCTCTCAGCGAATCCATACACAGTGGACAGTAATCCTCTGGAGGCGAGGGGAAACTGGACTCAGCCATGGTGATGTTGGATGACTCCAACTGGACGAATTTCAGACCAGAATCAGAAATGTTAATGGGCTCCAGCTCTTCGTCAGGATGCTGTCCGGAGAGTCCAACTTCCTTTCATCCTCCAACTCGTTTTCCCAAACGGAGACAACGCAGTCCTCTGGCGATATTTAAAGGAGAGGCTTTGTTTCTACTGTAAACACACAGCGGTGTGTACCCATAATCACCTCTTGCCCAGCATCTGAGTGAAAGGATGTGGCGTCTGCCACCATGATAGAACATGCAGGAATGTCAGGAAAGATCACACAAGGTCAGGTTGTCAGCAAAATAACATCATTTATTGAAGTATCAACACCTTCCTGACTCCGTTTCACCTTTAACATTTTGTATATTTACATAACAAGGTTCATTTGACCTATTGTCAGCACAGTGTGCGCACACACACACACACACACACACACACACGGCCCAGAAACCAGTCAGTGAATTGTTCAGGGATAAGCGTGAACGGGTTGTTTTACTTTTATTTCCCCCTAAAGTGTCCATGTCTCGTGGATGAAGACTTGGCTGCACTCAGAAAAGTTTGACCATTGTCTACTCAATAAAATTAAGGCAACAAAGTGACAATTAATATAATTGAATAGAATTTAATACTTCATCTTTGATTAAAAACTATTGATTTAATTAAGCAAATTTAAACAAAATATTAAATACAAATATGTTGGATTTACTAATATGGCAACTGTTGAGTAAATCCAAATCAATTATACAGGGGAAATGATTAATATTTACTAGGTATTCAAAAGAAAGTAATTTAGATATACCAAATAGCTGTGAAAAAGTAATTTAGATTTACTAATTATGTGGATGAAATTGATTTCCATTTACTAAATATCCGGATAATACCAATTTATATTTACTAATTTTATTGGTGAAAATGATTAATATTTACTAGATTTTCAAAAAAAAGTAATTTAGATATACCAAATAGCTGTGAAAAAGTAATTTAGATTTACTAATTATGTGGATGAAATTGATTTCCATTTACTAAATATCTGGATAATACTGATTTGGATTCAATAAATAAAATAAGTTACAACAACTCAACTTGGAAGAATGTTACTTAATTCAACACATTTAAACTGAAATTGTTATTTATCTTTACATAAATACATTTTGCAAATCAACTTATAATTGGTACCACATGACTTAAAATCTATGTAATGTTATTGACTGTCACTTTGTTCGCATATTTTTTTTTAAATGTAGAATCTACTTAATATCATGCCTTCTTTTTGCAAGAATGTACTGAGGAACAGTTAACAAATTACCACATTTAGGACAACAGCAGTTAAACATTTATTTGTGCAACTTTGTTGACCATCTTTCAAAAACATTTGTGTAAAATGCCAAAATACAAAGAAATCCTGGTGTACACAAAAGAATCACAGCAGCAAGCCCTTCAAATGAGAATGACAAATTGGATGTTTCTGAACAACCCTGAATGGTAAATAACTGCAGCACTGAAACTCAGACAAAGCCTCGAAAAAAACCATGTGACTGTAAACACACTGTAAAAAAAAAAAACTCATTGGGTCCAGACTGAAGACAGGTGGGGACAGAATCTCATGCCGACATGATGTTCAGGAAACTGGAACTTAAGGCAGGAGTAGTCATCATTACTGCTTGAAGACTAACAGGTCAACCGGTTGTCTGTCGGCTGACATGATTCTCTCTACAGCCAGAAAAAAGACAAAACAGAAAAGATTAACAATAATATAACTTTAAATAGCATTTACAACATGACTAGGTGGTTCGAACAATAAAAATGTATTCTGTTGTTAAATTAAGACACTGAACTTAAAACAACTTACTCCCGTTTATCCTTGACAACTTGTATGCGATCATGGGTCACACTAGTGGAACAGCAAAGAAGGTGTTGAGGTTCATGCTGGTAGTCGTAGTCACACCTAAAAAGACAGAGTAAGGGTATAAAGGACAAAGGAGGACATACATCCTCTTCAGTAAAAACAAAATCATCTCAAGCATCAACTTTTGCTCTTTTCAATGCTAATGTTGTAAATAAAAATGAAAAGGCTAGATTCACACTCAAGTGCCACATGTCGTCATCATGGCGGCCAAGGTTTGATTTCCGGTGGGCCCTTTGCTGCAGATCCTCCCCTGTGGTGCTTGTGTGTCTAACTCTAACACAAATAAATAAAAAAACATCTTAAAAACAAATAATTGCTTGCTTCTGGCATTTAAATGGATTATAATCTCACCGTGTTGCTGGGTGTCATTAAGGTCACGAAGTTGTTCCATCCAAGTTGGATTATAATGTCTGAAAGGTGGCAGGAGAAAATAATTAGCATTTTATAATTAACTAATTGTTCTTAATTATCTGTACATAAATGTAAACATTGACTCAAAGGACACTCTTTGGTGACGTCCTCATCTGATAATGTGGACAGTAAATGAAGATTTGATCATGAAACCATCCCCTCACTGGACAGCTCACGGTGCACGGAGCTTCTGAGGAGCTGTGAGCTGTCATGTCCGCCACAGCGCAGTTATAAGCGTCATGTTAACAACAGTCACGTGAACAGAGTCCCGACCACGTCAACAGCATCACGTTAAGAGCGTCACGTGAACAGCAGTCCCGACGTCACGTGAACAGACCTGTACAATAACGTGTCTGGTCACGTGACTGTCCGGACTGACCGCTCCGGTATATGTGAGCTTGTCTATACATGTCTGCGTGGAACCAGTTTCAAAGCACTTCAATAAAATCGTGGTTATTAGATGAAGTGTGTAGCACGTGACCCCTCAGGTGTCTTAACCCACCTGCCACTAATGAACCTATAACACGAGCGTTAGCTAAACATTACCTCAGCTAACATATGTAAAGTAAGCTAATGTTAGCTCGTTCAACACAGAAACCGACAACCTACGTTACATCGACAATGTTAAAGAAACGTGAAAACACTTAACCATCAGATAGCTAAGTTAACTTACTCTTGACGCCCAAGGCGACACAGAACTGCAGAACACCATGCCTCGAATTCAAAAGTAGCTACCCGCTAGCTCACACGAGGCTAGCTCAACTCCTCACCAGAGCCGAGTAGAAACCTCAGTGTCACTAACGTTGCCCGTTCAATACAACTTTTACTCTCTGAAATTAAATTGGCATTCTTACCTCAAGAAGCGATGTCATGTCAGGAGGCTGTCGTTCCCTCTGTGGTGTTTCGTGAGTCACTGAAGCCGGAGAGCAGCGCGCCGCTCAAACTGCGGAGAAGTGGCGCGAAACCGGGTTCAACAGTTCAATCTGCTTTGTTTGTGTTGATTGCTGTGATCAGACTGATCACTGACACCTGGCCTCTCCTTTGAACTCTCTCTCTCTCTCTCTCTCTCTCTCTCTCTCTCTCTCTGTTGGACGGGCTGTCTGTCTGTCTCTGTCTGTGCTGTTTGCTTCTCTGGTAACTAGATTCTTAGAATAATACAATAAAATAGTAGGACAGGATATATTACATTTAAGAAGTTAAATAATAAAGGAAATAAAAAATAATAAAAAAATGAAAGTAAATACAGTGTATCTAAGTGTATATAAAGTGAAAGTGGTGCAATGTTCATTGATGTTGTTCAATTTGAGGAGGATCTGGCCAGAGGTGATTTATTGTAAAGTCTAATAGTTGCCAGGAAGGTTCTCCTGTATCTGGAAGTTTCTCCTCTATCAAGAATGTTCTCCTGTATCAGGAATGTTCTCCTGTTTGTCCTTGTGAAGCAGAGCTAAAGCAGTCTGTTGGAGAACGTGCTCCGCTGTCCCTGCAGTAGGTGGTGGAGAGGGTGGTCCGGTTCTCCAATATGGACAAACATTTCTTCATGTCCTCCTCTCCACCTGTTCCGGATAGTCCTCTTTGCCAATGATGGAGCCGGCCTTCCACACCAGTTTAGTGAGTCGGTTGGTTTTCTCCAGTTACAATGCTGCTCCCCCAGCAGAGTACGGAGAAGTTCAGAGCACTGGTCCAACAGCCTGGTAGAACATCATAACTGAGATTTGTCATATATTACAAACATTTGAGGACTTGTGAACCTTCAAAGGAGTGCATTTTTTGTCTTCTCGGTTTTTAAACCACTACCAAGCAGGGATACTAAGTGCTATATATTGCCAGCCGGTTGGGCCCCATTTGGGAGTAGTTACAACCTGGAAAAGAAAGGTAAGCTCTGACATGTTGAGAAAAAAAGAAGCTAAAATCAGCCCAAACTCTTAACAGGGTCTCAGATTTACAAAGCCACACACCCTCTTCAAGTCCTGGATTTCAGACAGCCAATTAACTATTGTGGGTGTTTTGGGGGAAATTTCACCCCATCACCTCATTGTAGGCCCTGTCTTGAGTGTTTGTGTTCAATCTTGGATATCCAGGACTAATATTAAGGAGATTATGACAATTTTTGCACTTGTCAAAAAATATGCGATTATAAGAGAATAAGGCCCAATTTGACCCTTTGGACCTTTTTGGCCCTTAACTTGCAGCTATCAGTCCCAAACTTTAGGGTATTCATATTCAGATGTCCCTCTTTAAATCTGAAGATGATCCACATATCTGAGTTGGTGGAAAAATTAACTAAAAGACTGGTTTTAAGGATTTTCCTCGTCAAGATTTTGGAGGCGATTTCACCCCATGACCTCAATGTATTATATTTAGGTAAATATAATATGTAAAACAAATAGGAGGTTAAGGGTCAGTTGGCAGAGTAGTGTGTTTGTGTGTGTGTGTGTATGTGTGTATGCATGTGTGTGTTTAAAAAGATGTTAGTGTTTCAGAATTTATTTTAATTCATTCATTATCAGTTCTGATTACAAATATTGGACACTGGACACAACAGCCAATACTCACGGTCGCCCTATAATGCTCCTCTAAAGAACAAGTATCAAAACTTATCATTATTTCTTCTACTTTGTACTCTTAAAAAAACTGCAATATGTTTATTGTAATGAAAAAGTGAATTTGTATGTCATTTAAGAAAACTGTAAAATGACTGTATTAATAATAGTCATTTTCTTTACAAAATGGGCAACATTTTTTATTTTTTATTATTAGCATAATACTTAAATTAACAGTTGGGTTGTTAATTTACAGATAATGTCTGTAATTTCACCGAGTTTTGAATATAATTTTATTTAATCAATCCTGAAAGCTACCCTGAACCGGAGCAGGTTTGCCGTTCAGAGTAAGTTACCGGTAACCTAGTTTGCTAAGAATAAATCCAGCTTTATGTACCGGAAAGTCAGGTGTGGCGCAAATTCCTTGGGCAAGTGTACGGCGTTTAAAACTGAAGAGTTTCCATTGAGTAGAATTTATTAATTTTTCGACATTGTTGACTTTACTCATAAAATATGATTAAATTCTACTCAATGATTTTGAGCTGATATTATTCAAACAAAAATGAGTAAAATGCAATTGATAAATAATTCAAATTGTATTAAATCAACATAATAATATGCCAAACTCCACACACACATATTTTTTATGTAAAGGTTACTAGTATTTATTGAGTAAATATTAATTGAGCTCAGTCCCACTTTTTTGAGTGTGTACACTCAAAGAAATGACTCATTGGATGAACTCAATTAAATTGTTGGCAGGTTTTCCATCCAATAATTATATGCAACTCCAACTCAAATTTAGCACATCAGTGCAATAAAATGTAATTAAGTTAGTCCAACTCATTTGTATCAAATACATCTAAAATAAAATAACGATATTCATTAAATTAAATTAATTTATGTTTGTCCAACTCAAAATATAAACTAACTAACAAAATATGCAAACTCCACACAGAAGGAAAGGCCCAACTGGGAATTGAACCCACGGCCCTCTGGCTTTGAGGCGACGGTGCTCGCCACTACACCACTGAACAGCCCTGAAAATGTCTTCACCTCATGTAAACAACTGATTCTCAGCTGGCGCATGCGCAAAGGGTAGTCCTCAATGAAACACATTTATTTTGAGTTGATATGCACACCATCTAACCTAAATAAATCTAATAAATGAAAGTATTCATACATTTTGTGTTACACCCATTAAATATAAATATCTATTTTTGTAATTGATTTATTTAAATGTATCAAACAATAGTTAAATGTGTCACCTCGAAGAAGGGCTTGAATCGTTTTTGTGAGTGTAACCTAAATAAATCTAATAAATGAAAGTATTCATACATTTTGTGTTACACCCATTCAAAATAAATATCTTCATTTTGTAATTGATTTATTTAAATGTATCAAACAATATTTAAATGTGTCGCCTCTAAGAAGGGCTTGAATCGTTTTTTTGAGTGTACATGTTAGTATTTATTTGGGTTAGGAGGGTGGAGACACTAAGTCCTTTACACCTTTCAGCTTTCCAGTTGACTCAGCGCTATGTGAGTTTCATGATGGTGCATGATGTCATAACAACCTGTTCTGTTTACCCTGTGAACAAAGCCCAGAGCATCAGTGTCCATGGGTTCCCACAGGAGCTCGCTGAACACCTGATAAACAAAGCAAGGTTAAATATAGAAATATAGTGTTGAACCTGAGTCAAAATGTATGTGTATATGGAAGCAATGCCCGAATGACGTTAAATTAGTATAATGGTTGACTGTGGTATGACAGTATTCAGTATGGTCTAAATCTCAGCCCTAGAGAATACTTTGAGCAGTTTATGGCATTGTGTGTAATAATGCCATCAAGCTCGTTTTCGTCGTTCACATGTTCAGTTGGACTGATATGAAGCTGCAAGAGGGATAATCTGTGCTGTAATGTGTCAGCTTTACGCTGCCAGTACTCTTTGTCCATTGAAGGTCTGCTCTCATCTTCTTTCAGACAAGAGGGCTCTTGTGACAATGACAGTAAGAGAGAGAGAGAGAAGAGATGAGGGTGGGAGAGCAATGGAGACAGGCATGACAGATAGCTGTGAGCTGAGTTTATAGAGTTATAGAGGATAGAATGAAGAACATATTAGCATATAAGCTCTTATTTGGTGATGTAGTACCTTCCCCTAAAACAGATTACAGAAGAAACATCAGAAGATATGTGACACAAATGAATATAATCGTGATTTGAAATGAACACAACATGATACATCTTTCCACAGACACGAGTCTGTGCACAGAGGCGAGGAGCTAATCAGAGTGAATAGACACAAGAGAGGCTGAGTACCCATGATGTCATTGACTGTGCTGGTCGGTACTCTCGCCCTCCTCCCCTCCCCCCTTCCCTCTCTCCATCTCTGTCGTCATTGGGAGAAAGCCTGGGAGTGGCAGGAAGGAGGAGAGGCACGGGAGAAAGAAGAAGAAGAAGGAGGAGGAGGAAGACAAAGAGGTCGAGCAGCTGTACGCTAATCAAGATCTCACTGAATATTTTTACAGCATCCTTCCATTTACGGCAGCAGGTACACCTTACTCTCTTTTTCAGCATCCCTGTTTCATGCACTAGCCTTCAATCCAACAGAGTGTCTCTGGAAACAGCAGCAGCAAGAACACAGGTCGTAGGTATTTAGCAGTTAAGATAGCTGGATGTATTATTTCATGCGCCGGTGATGATAAATAATGTGTAATATGTGTGTGGACATGTTTAGATGCTACAGTATATTACTGTATATATGTTATATACAATGTTAATCCCAAAAGGGTTTTTAGCTAAGCAGAAATTAAAGGAACACTGGATCTCAAGTTAAATTTATGTAAATGCATTTATGTGCTTTATGTTTTCATGGTTTCATGCATGAAATAATTTTCATCTGTTCTATGTTTTTCCACCTGTCCAACAATAACATGCCTGACCAATCCATATACGACTGCTACTATAGCATCCATGAAAAGTTTGAATGTTTTCTTTTTTTTATTACTGTTTTCAATTTAGAATTTACATTTTCAAATCAGGCTTATATATCACTGTTAATTACCCATTTTTGCTAAATGTACACCCTTACGGTTTTTCAGCCAATAACAGTAACAAGTTATGGAAATATGGTGTGTGTCTGTGCGTGCGTGAGAGAGATTGAGTGGACCAAGAGAAGAAAAGACGAGACGGAGCATGTTTGTTCTTTCACTGTTAGATTGAACAGCAGAGCAGCCGCTTGGAAATCGAAGCTGATTGAATTAAATTGGCCTGAGAGCAGATTTAGGAAGAGGGACATAATGATGGATGTGAAAGTGTGTATATACGTATATGTGTTTGTGTGTGTGTGAGAGTGTGTGTGTAAGAGAGAGAAAATGTTCAATTAGACTGATGGCAGCTTTTTCCTGGCAGGCCGACCATCAATCAGCTAATAGAGTCATTATGACGTTCTTTCATTTCACTAAATGTCCTCACTAGGAGATAAAGTGAATGAACATCTAGGGTGACATCACTTTTTGAAGGTGGGACAATGCAATATGTGCAATAATGAAGCTGGTATGTTGACCATTATCAGTTTGATAGTGTATTCTATGTGTGTATCCGGCAGCATGGCGGAGAGCTCAGTGTCCATATCAGAGGTGGAGACCTCCTTCCAGAAGTTTGCAGTCCATGGAGACACAAAAGCCAGAGGGAAGGAGATGAACGGCAAGAACTTTGTTAAAATCTGCAAGGACTGCAACATCATCGACGGCAAGAACGTCACCACGACAGACGTTGACATAGTTTTCAGCAAAGTCAAGTAAGATTTCATTCGATAAACCGGTCACAGGTCAACAGAAAGGCAAGAAAAGCACACGCTAATATGGCAAAAAAACCATTTATCATCAATTAGTCTTTAAAACAAATGTGTCTATTCCAATAAGCAATAAACATTGTACTTAAATTACAGATGAGTCATTGGTTTTGCGCCAAGGAATGAAGACACGTAGTGTAACGTTTGGCAAGATACTTTATTCAGTGTCTGCTCTGCTGGTCTCCCGGTCCTCAGTCCCTATACTGCTCTTTTATGGGGACAGAGCACATATGTACACACAGAGATTGGCCTCAACTGGGCTGATTAACAATTAGCCACCAGCTGAGGCCAATTAGATACTGTTCCCTGAACCACACCCCCACTCCCCCATTCTGCAGCCGAGCCTAAACACCGCCCCGCTGCCACAGAAGGGATTTGCATTTTTGACCCGATTACACCATGGGATCACGAGATTACTTTCTTCCGCTGGGCACCATATATATATGGAGATATATTTCTAGAGGAAACCTTTCTGTACTTGCTCCTTTATATAATGTCTAGTAAACACAACGTTATACCGCTTTAGCCTCTCCGTTTGCTAGCCCCATGTCAATATATTGATCTACGAAAAGGAACAAGACATTATTTGTATAATGTTGTTACTTGCCTCAGAAAACATTTGTTCTTTCCTCAGGGTGAAGTCCGCTCGTGTAATCACATTTGAGCAGTTCAACCAGGCCCTGACGGAGTTGGCTCCCAAACGTTTCAAAGGCAAAAGCAAAGAGGAGTCGCTTCCACAGCTCTACGCTCTCATTGTTGGGAAGGAGCCTGCCAACATCGGAGTCACTGTGAGTGTTTCATCAATTCTAACCGCAACATACTCAAAATACACAGATACCCAACATACGTATGTACATTATTGTCTGCCAGTGTCAGTCTGGA
This sequence comes from Pseudoliparis swirei, assembly GCF_029220125.1. NCBI lineage: Eukaryota > Metazoa > Chordata > Actinopteri > Perciformes > Liparidae > Pseudoliparis > Pseudoliparis swirei. The sequence continues at coordinate 24,767,734 of NC_079411.1, read as the reverse complement.
ATTTCTTTATCTGCAGAAATTTAAAATCCTTTAAACTGACAACCAATAATTGAGAGTGAATGGATAGTAAAGTAAGCAGACAGATGGGATAACACATGCATGTGTATGTATTTTTTTTTAGAAAGTGGCAAAGGCAGCAGCAGTGGACAGACTGACCGATACCACCAAGTACACTGGAGCGCACAAGGAGCGGTTTGACGAGTCGGGCAAAGGAAAAGGAAAAGTCGGGCGCGAGGACGTCCCAGACAACAGCGGCTACGTGGGCGCCTACAAGGGCAGCGGCACTTATGAGGAAAAAGTTAAAGAGACATAACTCTGCAGACAGATTTAGAAAACTTTGATTCAACAACTTGAATTAGAGATGTTAAACATATATCAAATTATTTTATTGGCTACTTACACTTTTAAGACAAAGCAAATCAACTGAATGTGTGTTGTGGGCCTCCCATTACTAACTCTTGGATCCATCAAAAAACAATTAAAGGGAAATAATGTGACAGCCAGGATGAGTAGCTTAAACAAACTATTTCCCCCCCGCAATAAAATCCAAAGATAATGGGCATACTTAGCTGCAGTTATACAGAAATGTTTAAGTGGTTTGTACAGTAGCATGGACAACTGATAGACTATTTTCAATGATTCCACAAGGACCAAAAGATTAAACTGTACTTGCAGCCAAGCATGCTTGATAGAAACTAACTCTGCTTTGCATTATAATTTAACACTGTGCCTTAGTATCGATGTAGCCGCTAGCCGGAATGCTATGATAGACAGTAATGTGCTGCTAATCTCACTTACCTCAATGCAATCAATGATTCTTTAGCTGGTTTCAAGAAATGAAGCTGCATCTGTAGCTATTACTTCACTCGCTAAGCTTATTAGTGGAGATACTTTTGCTCCAAGACCATTTAATTCTTCATGATAAATGGAAATGTATATATTTCTGATTCAAAAAATAAACAAGCAGTGAAGAACAGAGAAATGATCCTGAATTGATGAAGCTCAGTGTAGCCTAACTCATCTTAATTTCTCATTTTTAACTGACTAACAACATTATACTGTATATGATGGCTTTTATGGAGGATTCTTCGGGACCAGCACAGCTGATAAGCATCACCTGGATTTAGTGTGTATGATGTGTTGAATTCCATAATATTCTGTATTCCCTGCATTGCTATACTAAATACTTTTGGTCTCAATACATGAAGAATAAATGATCTAATAAACACGTGCTATATATTAGAACTTTTGTGGAGTAATTGTTTACGGGAACACATTTCTTCATCAAATCAAGTTCACAGCCGGTTTTTCCATTCAACTCATTTGGGGGCCTCAACAAACTGGGAAAGCAACATTGACATGATGCCATCCTTTAAAGTTCATCATACATCCAGCTGATTGTGAGTAACATTATGAGTCATTTGGAGCCATGCTTAAGGTCACCTGATGAATGAAGTCCGATATTCGCTCTCCACCACGTGTTTTGCTCTTCATCGTCAAAATGTTCGACATGTTCAGCAGCTAACTGCTAACTGTGTCTGTTGTTGACGTGCTGGACATAGAGCTGTATTTTCACTGAGAGAAACTGCCTTCAGCATCTGGGAACACTGCAGATGAAGAGCGTCCAAGACTGAATCAAGATCCGCTGGGAAAGAAAAGTACGTATATGTAATAATTATCTATTGGTTTGCCACATTGGGATCAAAACCTTTCAGATTACATGTTGACATCTGACATCTGACTCGCTATGGGACATCCAGACGAAGGATCCTCTTAACCCTTGTGTTGCCTTCGGGTCATTTTGACCCGATTCAATATTGAACCCTCCTGTCGCCTTCGGGTCAATTTGACCCGATTCAATGTTTAATGTCGGTGTTCTTTCGGGAGTCAACAAACAAACATAAAGTACCTCACACTTAAACTTGGAAAACAATATTAATTCTAATAATTTTCTGGAGATTTTAATAGCTGGGGTCATATTGACCTCAAGGGTAAAATATGTTAGTAAATATAAAGGTAACAGGAGGGTTCAACATTGAATCGGGTCATATTGACCCGAAGGCGACAGGAGGGTGAAACATTGAATCGGGTCAAATTGACCCGAAGGCAACACAAGGGTTAAGGTGCGTTCACACCAAAAGTGACGCGATTTTTTCTCACGACCGAATCCCATGAAAAGTCAACGTACAGACGCGTGTGGCTGCGATAGACGCAACATTTTTCCGGACGGCGCGCTTGGGGCGACGCAATGTGGGCGACGCATTTACAGCGGCGCGTTTTCAGCTTCTATGATCTACAAAGTATGTTTTCCTACATTTCAAACTCCTCGAAATGTAACCACGATTGACAGAAAGACAAAAACACACGATCACCAGAAACACCAGCATTAACTTAAAATCGGAACTGTCAATCATCAGTAGTGTAACACAGTGGTTCTCAAATGGGGTTACGTGCAGGTTCAGTGGTGGAACGAGCTCCCCAGTGTTAGAACGAGCTCCACAGTGGAGTCACAGATCATCTAAGATGTCATGGGTATTGTACACTACATGGGTATTGTACACTACATGAGTATTGTACACTACATGGGTATTGTACAGTACATGGGTATTGTACACTACATGGGTATTGTACAGTACATGAGTATTGTACAGTACGTGATTATAGCCTACAGCAGGCAATTGCAATTGGTCCATGACCCCTGTTGTCAGAGACGTGTGATTGTTTTCATAGCAATGTAATTTCACTAACACTGATTCATTTAATCTTATCCTGAAAATGATCCGGCTAACTCAGTTATCCAGGTACGAGGAATGGGGCCCAGGTGCAGAGGGATAATGCAGAAGGATTATATCACAGACAACAAACAGAGATCTTATCAGCAAACAGGACACCTCTGAGCTAATAACCAACTAATACGCAGGCGCCGTAAGATACAATCTTTTGGAGATGTGTATAGGCACTAGGGAGCTTTTTTACAGGCTTTTCTTGTAACATTGACACAACCATATTTTGTTTTCTTTTTTTCAGTTAGTTTTAAACCCTTTTGCATTGTTTTGATTTCAGGTTTGTCATTTTAAACTTCTGAAAACTGAAATGTGCTACTTTCACAACTAATCTCTATCTCCAGCGAGTTGTTTTCTTCTTTATTTTTTACAGTTCAATTCAATCAATCTCTAAGAGCATTTATTGTTCAACTTTTTTCTGAAATCATATTTGAACAAAGGTTTTTTTTTTTAAACGATTATTTTTTGTAATGTCCACTGATTTTCACATGTTCCATTTACCGTCGTGGAGCCGACAGACAGCATCCAGCAAAGGAGCGACAATACTGATGGAAAGATCAACATGTTACCCTTCATCACTGCAGTCAGGAAAACTGTTGAATCTATGGACACACATACACCTACACCCCCCCCCCCCACATACACAAACACAAATACTTAACAATAAACCTCATTACACTGTACAAAACTGTTTTGTTTTTTAAATTAGTAACATATATACATTAGATTACATGTAACTTTTGTTTCACCTCCAATTCAAATACTGACATATTATTATTTAATCACGGGGTTTTTTATATTTAAAAACAGAAGCATAAACATTTTTTAAGTTCCATTCGTATTTTTTTCTCTATTTATATAACTAAACATATGCTTGCAAATAAAATGCATTTAGCATATTCCACATGTGCAGTTAGTTTACATGGCATTACCCTTAAGAGAACTGGCACAGACTGCAGGTACTGTGTGTCTTTTTCAGCAGTGACCAGAGTCATTCATCATCGTCTTTTCAACAAAGAAATGCTGACTTGGAACTTTCTAAACGAGCCACAACCCAACTGTGAATGCTCGTTAGATAAACTGTGCATCATCCCAAGGCCTCCATTACTGCTAAAATAAAGGATAAAACATATGGGTAGTCATTTGTCATGAAATGTTATAGTCCCAATAATTACATTTGCAGGCTGCATGCAGTGCATCCAGCGATCTGCTTGGACCTTTTAGGTGAATGAATAAGAGAGGAAACTCTGGACTAAACATATTATTGTCTCCTCTAATCTGTTTGGATTTTTTAAATGTGTCCAACTCATCAATGTGAAAAGATAGAAAATGAATTATTTTTTTGGTCATGAAACAGAAATGATCTCGCCCACACACCACTTCACACACAGTCTGTCGCTCTCAGACTCTAAACCACACGTATGACGTTCTTCCTTCTGCATCCCCCTTTGAGGTCACCAAAGCTGATGTGGAACACATCAGTCATCAGTTGTTAGGTCGCCTACTATTAGTCTCTACTGTCAAATGTGTTAATTGACTCACTGCAACGCTATTAGTATGACTTACTGTATATAGTGGCTGCACTTCTGTTTCAACTCTACTGAAGCTTCATTCCTTCATTAAGTATTCAAGAAACAAGAGACAGTCTATTGGTCTAAAAGTAACATTTTATTGCATTATCTGTCTTGCATCGGTTGTTTTATTTTCATGGTGTAGCCCGCTGATAGATTGGCTTGTTGAAGCTAAACATATCATTGGCCAATCCAGGGACGGCGTCTTAAATAAATATCTAGGTCAAGGCAGGTCACTTCCTGTTTTGATTACTGGACAGCAGGGTATACGTGAGTGACTTTCACTAGATTCTAGATTCTGTGCAGACAGCGGTCAGGTTTTTTGTTGATACGGTTCGGAGCCGAGGGATCATGTGGATCACACGGACTGATATCGGATGGCGAGCTACCCGATGGACTAAAACAACCACGCCCCCGCCTTGACACACGTGGTATGGTAGGAGTACGAACTTCTTTCCCCCACATGAACTGAATGAACTTTCTTTCCCCCTCTGACGACTCCAATTTATCCACACTAACACCTTTATTGTTATAATTATAAATATGTATGTGTGTTATTAATCTATTTGTGTTGCTTGAATACAAGACAGTAAATCCTGTATAATTGTATCTGATTTGGTGTCTTTTTTTTGTATGGTGATGTTGTGCTGATTTATGTTATTGTGACACAACTAGTTACCTTCACATTGAAAATGCGGAAGGTTATGTTTTAATCGCCGTGTATTTATTTATTTATTTGTATGCGTGTTCCTCGCATAACAAAAAAAGTTTTAAACTGAATCGCATGAAATTTGGTTGGATGATTGGTTATTATCCGGGGACCATTTGATTAGATTTTGGGATCAATCGGGTCAAAGGTCAAGGTCATGGAAAGGTCAAAATCTTCTTTTTACCATAGCACGGTCAATTTCTATTCAATTGGAATGCAACTAATGCCAAAATGTTCATAATTCAATGCCCAATCTTGTGAAACGCGAAGGTATGCGCTCTACCGAGTGCCCGTTCTAGTTCCGATTGTTACTGTCTTCAGTATTTGCATTCAGTTCCGTCTGTGATCTAGCTGAGCAGGGCTTGTTTTATTAAGCCGGTTTCACAAACTCTGAGCCTAACCCTGAACTCTGAGTTGACTAACCCTACTTAATGTTTTTCAATCAACTCTGAGTTTATTCCCTCGGAGTCAGGCTCATGAGTGGTGACTAGAATAACCCATCATCAATGGAGCTCCGATTTCACGATTCACCATGGCAACAATACAACACTCAGCCTTCTTTTAATAGAGTTATTAATGCAATGTAAATTATACATGGATTAAATGAGGGGAAAAGAGTCCACACTTGTGCTCACATATTAGGTTTTTTTTCTAAGGTTGATTCATAATTTACCAGGCTATGATAATTAGGGGTATTTTAGTGTGTAGCCTTAACTGAAGATGAAAGATATACTTAAAAATGTATACATAGGTCAAGAGAAATGACTGCAAGGTCATGATCCGACCAACTAATAGTGTTTTGGGTGATTTGAAGGTTAACATATTGTGGATTATAAACCTTGCTTAGTTTTTGCGCTCAGTAAATTACTGACTAAACAGTTGTGTGTAGTTACATGTGTACTAAATCGTATATCGTGTGGCCAGATAAATTAGAGCTCCAGCATATCGCGTTCATGAATAACTGTCAGATATAAATACTGGATATGAATCCCAATTTTTATAAAGTGAAGTCACTGAGTAGGATTTGAAAGTATTTATTTGGCGCCATCTTGTGGCCATAGTGAGAATGACAGCAGTTGTCTGGTCACGGGCTTCTGGGTGAAAACGGGTTTCCTCTGTAATGCCTCATCTACATTCAGTTTAGCATGAAGGTGAGGATATTGTGAGATGTGGTTTGATGAATGATAAAGAAAAACAAAGAATGTATCCAAAAGCATTTTTACCCACACTATTCCACTTTGATTTTAAAACTACACTACATATTGGTGTCGGTCGTCATGCTGTTCACAGATCTCCAATTTAAAAAATTGCACGTTTTTGCAGCCACTGGTTAACAGATATAATATTAAAGCTGTGGCTTGTTGTTCAAACTTGAAAGGCTTTACCAGAAGTAGTTTAGGTTATTCCTCCTTGTGTTATTTAAGATGATGTATGTGCCTTTTGTTATACTTTAGGGGTTTTAATTATGGAGATTTTTGTTTAATGTTAATCCAGGATTTTTACAGGTAAACTCCATTTATACTTATCAACTTAAAAAACAAATAAAAAACAAATCCACATTTTGGCTTGGCGACACATTTTATTGATATCATAAAGAAAATGTCCACACAATAATATTTGTAATACATAGAGACGCAAATAATGGCACAGATGAATTGGTGAGAGTTGTTCATTATTTTGTTGTACAGCATTTTGGATGTAAAAAAACAACAACAACAACAACAACCAATGGTTAAGTAAATTACATACATGTGTGGTAACGAGCTTGGATTGAAGAAGCATGAAATGAAGTTTGCATGAAAAGACTAAAAGGTTTCCTTCGCTCCACCAGTTGAAGAACCATCGCTCTCATAGGCGGCGTTGCAGTTTAGATTGCTCTCAATGCCTGCGCTCTCCAGGGTATAGACAACCTCACAGTCTTCCAGACCTTTGACCTCTAGACCCCTCGTTTCCTTAACTATCTTGAACTTCTCATAAGGAGGGATAAGCACCTCCATCTCTGCCTTTCCAAGAGAGGAAGAATGTTTCAAAAAAGCCCCGTAACAGGTTTGAATTTTAAAGCACGTCTTCTTACCAAATTGTTCCAGTGTTTTCTTTTTAGAGCTGGAGGCAAAGGAACCAAATCGCATTATCTGGTTGACACTGCCTCTTAATGCACGATCGGTTCTGCGGTAAGAAGTGTGACAGTTTGTATTGCTGAGGATCTGTACAGCGGATGTCAGCCAGAAATGTAAGGAGTGATAGGGGAAAGAAGTTCTATATGTGCTCCTACCCTTCTTAATGTGATTATTCAACGTCTCAGAAAACTGACCTGTATAAACACAGATTGCTTGAATGTGATCTCGAGTTAGAGCCTCATCCCCTTTTTGTTTTAGTTTGAGTCTCGCATTGACACACTGTTTTGCTGTTTTCCAGGCTTTCGCAAATTTTCCCGTGTTCTCTTTTTTAAAGTATTTGTCCTTGATTCTTTTTGCCATTGTTTCATTGCAGTTGAAGTACATGTCGTCAACAGCGTCGTGCGCCATGCTCATCTGATCCGCCTCGGGTCGTCTGACGAGAGACCTGATCTGGAGCGGAGGGATGAGAGGAAAAGTCATGAATGAGATGGAGTTTGCACCACTGTAGATGAGTCTGCAGAGAAAGTTGGGATGTAGAAGAAGTAAATGGTTGGACAGATTTGTGTTGACTTTTGTCAAGTTTTAAGAATTACATTGCGTAGTTTAGATTTAAGTGGGTGGATTGTACCACTCACCTCCTTGGAGCAGACAGGCAGCATCCAGCAGAGCAGCAAACAGATTGGAGCAAACATCTGCACGATGCCTTTCATCACTGCAGGTAGATGAGCAGCTTCACACACACACACACACACACACACACACACACACACAACAATGGTCATAAAAAAAATGGATTGATATATTCTAACTCTAAATATTACACATTTCGTCAAAATGAACGAGTGGTTTTGAAATAACTCACCAGTCTTTTTCGAGAAGAATAAGTTCAGCACCTTTCAGATAAAAGGTTTTGACCAGACAAAGAGCTGTGAGCGGAGAGTCGTATATAAAGCCTCGCAGATCACCACATACCACATCCACGCACTCACACACTCTCTAAGATACGCAGTTCGCACGTACACAATCTCCCTGATTAAATGTGTGCGTGAGTTCCTTTACCAAGCAAACAACACGCTCATGGTGTCTCCAACGTGTTTAGTTTTCTTGACCGTCTATGGTCACAAGGTGCGACCGCACAGATAGATCAGTTAAACCAATTCACTCAGAGTCAAAGACACGGGAAGTCATTAATCTGACATTGAAAGTGAATTTCAATATCAGTTGCATGTAGGACTATACAGTAGTTTATTTTTACGTTGACAAAGCAATCCATAGCCAGAGCTTGAAATATAGGTGCAACTGGCAAAAGTTCAATTAATCACAACCTAGACAAAATCTAAATTGTTTTTGCAGTTTTGAGCCCCACAAAGAGCTCCACAATACAAATGTATACTACAGCCACTGTGGAACCTGAGTGTGAGAATAAAACTCTGTAGCTACCACATTGTGCAGCTCTTTTTTTTTCTTGTTCACCATCATTTCCTGTTAGAGGTGGCGAGCTGCGACACCTCGATGGGAAATGCGTGGGCTCACACAACATTGTGAAAGCGAGGAGGTATGTGAAGACCCTATCTTTACAGTTTTTTTCGTTTGCTAAACGACAGCGGGCACAACTGGAGTCACATTTGCAAAATTCTAACTCCAGTCTGCACAGCAGCAGTTCATGTGGACCAAACTCGAGTTTGTTTTTCATTGCTTGAACACAGTTTTCAAAACTCTAACACTTATCCCATGACTTTAACCACAACCTGCACAACACTGTGGATTCACAGCACTTTGTTCAAATGCTAACACCGTGCTGTCAACACTGTGAACCACACATTCAAAACGGAATAGAGTTCAGCATTGTGCCTTTCAAACACTGCTGATTGCAATTTCAGCTGAAAGGCTAAGCAGGTGTCTTGTTTTAGAATTGTTAGTGAACACACACACATATATATATATATATATATATATATATATATATATATATATATATTACAGTATATATAGGTAGAGCTCAGAAAGACTCATTTTGGAAATGGAACAAGGAAGACGGGTTCGTGGAGGGAGAAGGGTGGCAGGGAGAGGGGGATGCGTGGAGGAAGACAAAGAGCTGTTATTCCAGATGAAATAAGGGCTCCACTTATAGACCATGTCGTGAACCATGGTCTCTCATTGAGAGAGGCAGGTTGAGGGTGCAACAAAAGTGTTTGGTCACCACCCACATGACCAAATGTCTCTTTTGGAAGCCATGCGTGCCGGATGTGAGGACACGAGTCCAGAGGACTGCCAGGATGGATAAGGCCCTCCAGAAGGTTCTTCCCCAGGTGGCAAGAGAGAACATTAGATGTGATGTTGATGACAACATGTGGCCTGATGCTAGAGAGAGGCAGGATTAGCCCCTCAATTATTTGTTCGAATTACAGTATGAACTTTTAGTTTCTACCTTTTTTTTTCTCATTACTGTAATTCCGTAAATTACTACAGACTATTAAAGCAAACTGCTAATTTTCATTTACCTTAAAGAATTGTTATGTTCTAAAAAAATTATAAATCATGTGAAAGAATGTCACTCTTTTCTTTGAAGAAAAAATTACTTTGTTTGAAGTCACAGAAATTGTTCAAACTGTAAAGATGAAAAGTTAGTATTTTCTGTATTGGTGTTTGATGCTAGTGTTTTAACTCTCAGTGTGTTCTGAGTGACAGTGTGTGTTATCTCAGTGTGTGTTACCTCAGTGTGTGTTACCTCAGTGTGTGTTATCTCAGTGTGTGTTACCTCAGTGTGTGTTACCTCAGTGTGTGTTACCTCAGTGAGAGTTGTGCAGAGTATTTGGCTGCACTGAGGGTGTTTTGAGCCATGTGTTAAGAGTTGTGTTGCTTAGAACCAGTTTTGCAGGTGATGTGAACTGTTTAGCTCAGGTGACTGTTGGTAGTGCAGACTGTAGTTAGAGTTTTGCACATGTGACTCCAGTTGTGCCCGCTGTCGATTAGCAATCGAAAAAAACTGTAAAAAATAATCTATTTAACAAGGACACATTCATATTGTGTGTCTCTAAAAAAACTCAGCACTGTAAATACAAAGAGGTTCATATACTGCATGTATCAACATATTAGGTGATGCACCATCATATCTTAAGGAGCTTGTAGTACCATATTGCCCCACTAGAGAGCTGCCTCACTAAATGCGGGACTACTTGTAGTTCCTAGAGTCTTAAAAAGTAGAATGGGAGCCAGAGCCTTTAGTTATCAAGCTCCTCTTCTATGGAACCAGCTTCCACCTTCAGTCCGGGAGGCAGACAGTCACCTCGTTTAAGAGTAGACTTAAGACTTTCCTCTTCGACAGAGCTTATAGTTAGGGCTGAATCAGGTTCACCTGGTCCAGCCCCTTGATATGCTGCTATAGGCTTATAGCTGCCGGGGGACATTTTAGGATGCACTGAGTACCTATCTCCTCTTTTTTCTCTCCTTAAGGATGAATTTTCATCTCTCAATCACACGTTACTAACTCTGCTTTCTCCCCGGAGTCCTTTTGACTTCACGTCTCATGGGGTCATCGGACACTATGAGACGGCATAGATCCTATCTGCCTGATGGATCTGAGGTCTGGTCGGAATTCCTGCTACCGACCACGCCACTGTCCTGTTGAGACTCCGCCCACTGTTGAGACTCCGCCCACTCCTCCTCCCCACCGCCATCTGCCTGATGGATCGTGGAGGTCTCCATCGTGGAATATGCCTACTATGAACTATTCATACACTCTGTCATATTCATTGAATGTATTTTAACTCTAAATCTGTCCTTCTGTACACATGACATCTATTGCATCTGTCCATCCTGGAGAGGGATCCTCCTCTGTTCTCTCCTGCAGGTTTCTTCCCTTTTTCCCCCCTGAAGGGTTATTTGGGAGTTTTTCCTGATCCGATGTGAGGTTTTGGGGCAGGGATGTCTATGTGTACAGATTGTAAAGCACTCCGAGACAAATTTGTAATTTGTGAAATTGGGCTATACAAATAAACTGAATTGAATTGAACCTATAAACCACTGGTTTTACCCATCATATCTGCTTCTTGAAACTAAAATATGATCTCAAGGTTGAACAGGGGATGTGTGGACTGTACAGGAAAGTAGCTGAGGTCAATCTACTGGAGTGCCGATGTGGCTTCTTTTGGTTCCCCTTGGGCTTTACTTGATAGTTAGCAGTGGAGACATACAGGAAAAGAGAGGGGGGGGGGGGGGGGTTGGACCACAGGGTTGAATCAATGTCATTTTCCATTTGTTAATTTGTTTCTCATTGTTTTCTTCTTCTTTTGTGAGTGGTTCAAAGCAAAGGAATAAAGCTGTTAATGTACGTGCTATTTTACAAGGTGACTTCATCTCCGGGAGTTTCTGTAACCTATTATTACACGTTCCTAACAATGTAATATATCATCGATGTGTTTATATTTACACTTTATCAGATGACCAGGTGAAAAATGTGAATTAGTCAACTCTTAAGTTCGCCTCATCACTACAGAGCATTTGAGCATCTCTCAGCTCGATGTTTTGGTTTTACACCCGATGCAAGACCCCTGAAGGCCGCTGTAAACTGAATAAAATACCAGTCGGCCCTAATTACCAACATCGAGTATAACATGACATAACATAACATTTATGTGCTTTATTTCTGTTGTAGCTAACAATAATGTAGCTAATCATATACAACATGTTTTTCTATACTGTGCTGTGAGGGGCCACACTTAGAGACATTACATTTGAGCTGGAACGTAATCGTGACTATAGTGAGAATGGCAAAACATTAGGAAACCAGTCTGAATACTAATGAAATGGTGATGTAGGTTATCCTGTTACCCCGGTGGTCCTAAAGATTGTTTCTGCATCCAAAATAACTTGCACTTTAGCATGGTGCCGTTAAACTGGCCCAAATGCCCAAACATCTGCTGCATCCTCACGTCTGCTCATGTACTCATCATCAGCTCATGAGTTGTGGTGTCCTGCAGGAGGGAACACAAGTCGCCATCAAATACGTCTAAATCTTCCAAAATTTCGGCTAGCTATAGCCTGCACATTTGTAGTGATCAAAAGGCGAGGTTCTGTTGTCAGCTGTTCAATGCATCGTCATGGCTGTTGTTCTCGAACGCCACTCGGCTACAGCACTTCATGGAGTCGACACACTTGAGAGTCAACAGGGGAACAATAGCGCTGCGTGAATCCATCCATTGTACACGTTTCTGGTGGCTCATTAACTAAACAGTCATTAGTACCTAGGAGTGTACACACACAGACACACACATACACACACACACGGGCAATATTGGTCAGGGGTCCTGCCAAGTAGCACGTATTGCAGTTGTGTTTTGATTTTGAAGCTTTAAAATACATATATGGGTTATTTTTGGTGTGGTTGATCGGCCTTGTGGTCTGATGCTATATTTATTGTTGATACCTGACTCTGACCTTTTCTCACAGCATGTGTCATATAGTAGGAACAGCACCGTTGTATTTAACAACAACACTATTGATGGCTGATTACCACTCGCGGGAAGAGCTTACCACTAAGTGGTTCTGATCCATGTTAATGTCATCAGTTCCACCTGCGCCTGTGAAACAGGTGCGATGTTGCAATGATTCTCCAGCAGATGGCGGCATTGACTGACTATTCGACACCTAGCCATGAACTGGCCGAAACCATCTCAACATCGTGACTCTTTGCGCGTGTGTGTGTGACTGTGTGTGTGGGTATGCCTCAACACCTTTGTCATTTTGATTATTGTTTTATTTAATCCTCAGTCGAGGCAGCACGGTGAGAACAGGGGAGGGAAGGCCGGGAGATACGGGAGAGGGAGAGCAGCGACAAGATGCTCTGAGGGAAGATGCAATGCAAACACGGTGGGGCAAGGTTTCTTTTTCAGGTGTAGAGGAGGAAAATAATGGAGAACGATTGGCATCGGTCTACTGTTACACTGCAGGCCCGGCAGAGGAAGAGAGAAAGACAGAGCAAGATATGGAGATTGTGGGGAAAAAAGACGTAGGAGTGTAAAGCACACTGGGAACGTGAAGCTCACAAGATGATGGGAGGGATTGGAGAAGAGTCGACGTTTAGCTTAGCTGGGTCATCCCTCGGAGAGCAGGAGAGGAACACCGTAATGCAGCAGAGAGGAACAGGTAGAATACGGATAGACCCAGTGGAGAATGAGCGCTGTACAAAGTATACACAGCAAGGTAATAGTATGTGTGTGGGTGGGTAGGGAGGGTGCATTGTTCAGTGAATTATCTCCAGCATTCCCAGGTGATAAACAGAGAAATGAATGCAGCTAAACATTACAGAGAGCAGGGTTTGTATGGGTGGGTAGGAAGGGACCGGAGAGTCAGAACACCAGGTACATGCTGTACCACTGATGAGAGAGAGAGAGAGAGAGGGAGAGGTACGTGGAGGGGAAGAGACGGCGGCAGCAGGGAGAGTTGGACGTGACGATGTGAGGCAGCGAGCAAAGAGGAAGTGGGACGTGAGGAAAGAAATACGTGGGAAGGAAGGCAGTGAGCGATTGTGGACACGTGTGAAAACAGGAGTGATTTTGGAAAGTGGGGTTTGCGCAAAATGAAGAAAGTAAGAGTGTAGGAAGGGAGGGATTAAGCCTGCAACGGGGAGACGAACTTTGGAAAGGAAGGATGACTCAAGGAAGGGTATGAAATGAATGAAAACTATGAAGAACGTGAGGAACGCAAAAGGATGCAACGGGAAACGAGAGAGTAAGTGGAAAAACTTGAAGGGGGGGGGGAGTGAACTAGTGAAAGGAGCGTTTGGCGAAATCTGCTATTGGGGCCGTGAGAGAAGGAAGAGCCGTGGCAAGTTAAAGATTACAGAGATCTAAAGAGTAGAGGGAAGAGAAAGAGCAAGAAGGGGAAGGAAGACGGAGAGAGGGAGCGGCGTCCGCACGCCCTCCCGCTCAATTGTAGTAAGTAGACGGTTGGAAGAAAGAGGGATTAGGGAGAGAGTGAAGGGGAAGAGAAGCTGCAAGGGGAACGCTTAACTTTACTTGCAGCAAGGATGAATGGATACATTAAAGAACAAAGTAGAATATATAGTGTCATTGACAAGAGATTTGAGGAGGAAAGGCACTGAATACGAAATCGGGAGCAATTATATTGCCACTCAATGAGGTTGATGGCTGAGCCAGCAATGCTAACAGTGCTAATAGAGCTAACAATGTTTACTTAACCCTTGTGTTGCCTTAGGGTCATTTTGACCCGAATCAATATTACACCCTCCCCCCGCCTTTGGGTCATTTTGACCCGATTCAATGTTTCACCCTCCTGTTACCTTTATATTTACTAACATATTTTACCCTTTGGGTTCAATTTGACGCCAGCAATTAAAACCTCCAGAAAATTATTAGAATTAATATTGTTTTCCAAGTTTAAGTGTGAGGCACTTTATGTTTGTTTGTTTACTACCGAAAGAACACCGACATTAAACATTGAATGGGGTCAAATTAATCCTAAGGCGGGGGGAGGGTGTAATATTGATTCGGGTCAAAATGACCCGAAGGCAACACAAGGGTTAAGGTGCGTTCACACCAAAAGCGAAGCGATTTTTCGCGTCGCCAAAACGCGTGAGTTTACTCGCTCGACCGTTCACCGTGTTCAGGCCATGAGCTTCGAGACGCTCCGCGAGGGGCGGGGCTTATCTCTGTGTCTCGTCTCCGTAAAGACCGTTATCATTTCCTTCATCCACCAGAATAACTAACCACTAGTTCTGCTTTATATTTGTTGTGGACGTCCCACACACTAACGCCCTCGTGTTTGGGTTCATGACATCACCCGTAGGCTCACTCAGCTCGGTCACTTTCACCGATGAAGTCACTGTTACGCCTGAAAGACTTCCGCCTCCAGCGCTACGAGAGCGGAACTCAAGAGCCGATTGGCCCGAGTTGCGAGATGACCGCCTCGAAGTTGAAATATTTCAACTGAAAACACGCCGCTGTAAACGCGTCGTCCACATCGCGTCACCCCAAAAGCGCCGCCTGGGAAAATATCGCGTCTATCGCAGCCACACGTGTCTGTACATATAGTTTCATTTTTGGTGTGAACGCACCTTTAATCGGGGAAGGGGGGGAATCCAGTGCAGAGCGGCAGCCGCAGGGACATGCACTGTATACAGCGTTGGTACTGTGTTAACATGGCAGGGGCGGGAGGGATTTAGTGAAGGATTTTAGTTCCAGGGAAGGGGGGATGTGGGATGGATACAAAACTGAGTGAGAGTAAGCTAACGCGTTTCACTATAGTTTTTCGTGGATTTGCCACAGCTGATGTCGACAAGGATGAAAGGATGACGGGACAGGGCGAACGAGACTGTAGAGAGGGGCATCCATGTTTTCAGTGCATTGAGACTTGAGCTTTCCGACAGACGTAACTATAAATAGATGGAGTAGTGGACATTTCAGACACTCTCTCTAAGCCAACCCATGTAGTAATGCCAGGGTAGACATAAGGACATAGGGTTAAAGCAAAAAAATAAGAAATGACAGGGGGAGACTGATGTTTGGAGAGAAGGAGAGCCGATGATGGAGGGAGGAAGATTGCCAAAAGCAAAGTGGAAAGAGGTGTGTGAGTAGGAGGAGGGAGAGAGGCAACAAAAGAGGAGGGAAAGGAGGTGCATGGGTAATATGTTTGGGTGAGTTAGTGCCAGTCGACGGAGCAGGAGTGGGGATCCTCTTCAAGTGGGTCACAGAGGCTGCAGAAGCAGACATTTATCAGACATGGCAGCACAGCGTTGTGTATTGTTGTGTGTGAATCTCTCCATTGTTTCCCTCGCTTTCAGCATTCAGTTTTGAGAGGTGTGTGTCTCTCTGTCGGTGCATGTGTGTCTGCATATTATATAGTAAGTCAAGCATCTCTGACAGGGCACAGATGCTGCAGCAGGTGAGGTGAGACCATTTATTCTCCTTCTCTCATGCTTCTTGCTCCTCCATTTAAAAAAAAAACTTTTCTCTTTTTCTTTATCATCTCCTGCCTCTTTCTAATGTTATCACTTTGCTTCATCTCTCTCCTTTTTTTAGTTTTCAATGTATTTCTCTTATTCATTCCTTCCCATCCACACTCTTGAAATGTCTATTTCAATATGACCTGTGCAATTTAGGGACTTGAAGTTATAGAATGTACCCCAAATATAAAATGCAATTTATTTACAAGAGTTTTGTGGCTGATCTGAAATAAACATATCAACCAAAAGTTATTACTTCTAAATGATCACTATCAGATCTTATTGGCCAAACAGTTCAAATGTTTCATTGCACTATATACTGTCCTTACGTCTAAATAAATAAATAAATGTCATTTTAAATCATGGGAACAAAGCATTATTTAGTATGAGAAAGGAGATCCATATGTTGTGCTAACATATTATTAACATCTCACCTGAATGTGAGACCATGTTGGGGATGGGTGGTACCAAAAGAATTTTGATCAAATATGAAGTTATACCAGGACTAGATTCACAGATACTGATAGCAATACATACAGTACACTTTTTTTTTATCATCGTAAGTGGCCAGTGAACAATCGTGTATGGAATAGCATTGTGTTAGAATCATCCATTTTCTGATATCTAACTATAAAGCAGGAGATGTGTGTGTGTGTGTGTGTGTGTGTGTGAGAGAGCCGTTCATCTGATCTACCTGACACTTGAGGGGTGTATTACTGGGGATCCAGTGTTAAAGTTGCAGCAAATTGTTACTAGTGAAGAGGGGACTGCGGTTAGCAGGTCCATCTTTCAATCAGGGGGTTGGCGGTTCAATCCCCGCCCTAATCGATGTGTCCTTGAGCAAGACCCTCAAATGCTCCCTGTAGCTTTGTCCACAGTAACATGATTGTAAGTCTCCCCTAAATATAATGTAATGTAGTCAAGTTTGAAAAAAACAAGCACCACTCCAAATGCGCACGGCACTGGTTTCCCGTTAATTACCTAATTCTCTGAAGTACAAGCCCGTTGCCATGCCGATGTCCACTATGTGATTGAACGTGAGATGCATCTGTTTGCGAGTTTTGTTTGATGGATAACCCTCGGTGCAAGATTTAGTATCAACAGTATTTATATTTTAGGTATCGCTCTGCCCACCCTTGTTGTGAAAACAAGGTTTTATCATCACACAATCCAGTTATTGTGGGAACAATGTATTGTCTTGTTGTGGATCATCATCAATCTTGAGTTTCTTCACGTTCTTGCCTTTGACTAAACCTTCCACAAAGTGTTTTATATTACGTCTGACATTTTGAAGAATCTTTCTAAAGGTGCGTTCACACCAAAAGCGAAACAATTTTTTCGCGCGACCGAATCCCATGAAAAGTTAACGTACAGACGCGTGTGGCTGCGATAGACGCGATATTTTTCTGGGCGGCGCATTTGGGGCGACGCGATGTGGGCGACGCGTTTACAGCGGCGCGTTTTCAGAGGCACGATTTTCGCCCCTAGTTGAAATATTTCAACTTTGAGGCGGTCATCTCGCAACTCGGGCCAATCGGCTCTTGAGTTCCGCTCTCGTAGCGCTGGAAGCGGAAGTCTTTCAGACGTAACGGTAACTTCATCGGTGAAAGTGACCGAGCTCAGTGAGCCTACGGGTGATGTCATCAACCCAAACACGAGGGCGTTAGTGTGTGGGACGTCCACGACAAATATAAAGCAGAACTAGTGGTTAGTTATTCTGGTGGATGAAGGAGATGATAACGGTCTCTACGGAGACGAGACACGGAGATAAGCCCCGCCCCTCGCGGAGCGGCTCGACGGTTATGGCGAGAACACGGCGAACGGTCGAGCGAGTAAACTCACGCGTTTTGGGCGACGCGAAAAATAGTTTCGCTTTTGGTGTGAACGCACCTTGACAGCTAAATACGAAGGCCACAACCATAACTTCCAAATGGGAGCAGAGGTTGTTATCTTCATTTATATGGGAGGCACTGGGTACTGCATTGGATTTTTCTCTATGAGGATTACTTAAAGTATTGTAATCTCTAATCTTCATGAAGGTTATGAATTGCAGAAGAGGCAATGCTATTCCTCTATGAACATGGATTTTGAAATATATAATCTTACTTTTTTTCCTTCATTTTTCCATTCTTTACAAGTTCATCTTAAGGGTTATTTAAATGAGTACTCGGTGTGTGTGCAGTGAATAAAACAATGACCCTCAAACATCTCCGTTTCATATGATCCATCCAAAGGACCTTGAGACTTGCTGTCACAATTGACTAGAGCAGCGTGTCACTCCTTGGTTGAGTGAAGTGAAACTTCTTCAAAATATATAGTTATTGAATAATAAGGTTTTCAAACAAAAATAAAGAAAATGTAGCAACACACCAGGCAGAATGGGAGAGTTGAGAGATCTTCAAGTTAATTAGTAGCTATGTGTTTTTTTAACAATGCACTGGAAAAATTATGCACTGAATTACACACAAGTCATTATTCATAAGAATATTACCAGTGGGAGATGAAATACAACTCAGGAAGTACAGTTTGAATAATGGAGAGGATGATTTGACAGGAATTGAAGAGTAATTCACCAGCAATGCGGGTTTGAGTGTTATGACCCTAAAACTTCCTGAAGATTATACAATTGTATGTCTTAGTGACAAAAATATCATCCAAAACAACCAAAACCAGTGTGTGTAAAATGTTGACATTTCTTATATGTTTTACACAGTAAAAAACAGCCTGGGGTCAAATTGACCCCACAGAACACCGATGCATACACGTTGTGTAAAGGACATTGAAAACATATCATCATGAGAATGTTATTTTCAGTTGTCCCCAATAAATTCGGAAAAGTCATGAAATATAAAGCAAAAAAATGTATTTCAATCATTTATTCAGACGTTAAAACATTGAATGGGGTCAAATTGACCCCAAAGGTAATAGGAGGGCTTAAGGTGCGTTCACATCAAAAGCAAAGCGATTTTTTGCGTCGCCCAGTAAAGACCGTTATCATTTCCTTCATCCACCAGAATAACTAACCACTAATTCTGCTTTATATTTGTTGTGGACGTCTCACACACTAACGCCCTCGTGTTTGGGTTCATGACATCACCCGTAGGCTCACTCAGCTCGGTCACTTTCACCGATGAAGTCACTGTTACGCCTGAAAGACTTCCGCTTCCAGCGCTACGAGAGCGGAACTCGAGAGCTGATTGGCCCGAGTTGCGAGATGACCGCCTCAAAGTTGAAATATTTCAACTCGGGGCGAAAATTGCGCCGCTGAAAACGCGCCGCTGTAAACGCGTCGCCCACATCGCGTCGCCCCAAACGCCCCGCCCGGGAAAATATCGCGTCTTTCGCAGCCACACGCGTCTGTACGTTGACTTTTCATGGGATTCCATCACACGAAAAAATAGTTTCGCTTTCGGTGTGAACGCACCTTAAGCCATGTTCTCTTTTCTGTGGGATGACCCTGTGTTGTTTGGGGGCCAGAGCCTCTGTATTCACACCCTCACTCACAAAGAAAGTTTATCAAAGTCAAAGTTGCTGTCTTTCAAAATGAAACTCCCACTAACACACTTCCCCCACCCGCGCACTTTGCAGACTTGCTTCCTTTCGTGGACGTCCAAAGGTAATGCTGATCCCAAGTGACCGGGTGTCATGACCCGGAGTTTCTGTCTTGTTTTGTGTCTTATTTTGAAGTCCTTGTGCCACCCGTTTCCCTGTGATCCCCTGGTCCTGATGGTTTCCTTCTCTGTGATTACTAGCCCCGCCCTCATTGTGTCCACCTGTGTCTCGTTCCACAGTGTCCAATCACCTGCACCTTCCCTGTGTATTTAAACCCTGTTCGTCTCTTTCCGCAGTGTGGCTTTGTACCGTTTGGTTTGTCGGCCTGGTTAGTCGTGTATTACCTGTAATTTCAGAATTAAATATTTCCTTGGAAGAAGTTGTCGGCATTTGGGTCCTCTCTCTCGCTTTGGCTACGACACACGTGACACCAGGCCTTATGCGTAACATTAGTGTACACTCTCTATCCCCCCCCTCGGCTTCATGACTTATTTTCTTCTCGTCACTGTCTTTTTCTCTCTCGTTTCCCATCAAGTAGCACACCGAGTCAGCAGCAGGTGCAGCGGTCCCCAGTGCCGTGCCATCACTCTCACTTCCTGCTGCACTTCAAATGAGCTGCTCTGAAGATAACAGTGGTCGGCAGCCGGAAATCCCACTGAAGTTCCCAGAAATAATAATGAAGACACTGTGAAACACAAAGTGTGTACCTGTGCACCTGCGTGTGTGTACTCGTGTTTATTTTACCAAACAGACTGGTACAGAGTGAGAGCGCTGCAGGTTGAAACGGTCTCGTGCAGTGTTTGCAGATGATGAAAAAGGGCACAAGGACACGCCACAGACGATGATTGACGGACACCACAAATGGACGGGGCGTGGAAACCACCACCTTTTAAAACAATTCCTTTTGAGTGCATAGTATAACTCCAAGATTTAAAGGCAGACGAATGAAATATGACATAAGTTAAGGTTTTGAGCTGCGGTAGGCACAAGTTTTATGTGAAAATAGCCCCATCCTTGAATCTAAAAGGTGAATTTCTGCAGACAACAGCATCTCATCTCCACTAATGGAAAACCAGTAGATTTACCCGCATGAAATTCCCTCTGCTGCATAGACTTTGGGAAATGTTCTGAGCCAGCAGGAAGTGACAAATTGAAACTTGACAGTTTCTGCACTCTGCCCCAAGAACGCTGAACTGAATATTTGTATTATTAAACCTGTATTTAACTCTGGCCACAAAAAAACGCAGGGTCATCCCACAAGATCTCTCCTCCATGAGGTATATTTGGTATTTAGAAATTCAGCACTGACCGTAAAACGTCACAGGTTTTAAGCCGTCATCAACTTAAACAAAGTATTGTAATCCAATTTAAAATCTCTAAGTCAGTATATGTCAAATTTTTTTTTAACGATTTCATGCACGACATGAAACTTTTCAGTGTACTGTTCCTTTAAATGATTCACTCCTAAAGTGACTCTATATTGGTCCTTCAGTGAGACGTATAGGTGCTTTTCATTACACTAACGAGTGCTTTGTCCTCTCCACTTGCTTAATGACTAGTTATTCGACAGTAGCACAGATGACAGCTCAACAAAACATGTTTTGGTTGGATCTAGGATGTAATTACTCTGTATTGTTCGAGCTGTTTGCAGCGGAGTAAACAGGGCCTGCTGAGAGTCATGTGACTGGAGCATCGAAAGGAATTATACTTAGGGTTTTTCGTCGGGCCCATATTGACTTGTTTTTTATTTGAAATGTGTCCCACAGTCGGCACACTTTTCTCAACAAGTTCTTCCACTGGGATTTGCGCTTTCATTTCAAGAGCCCATGGGATATTTAGTGTTTGAAGTGTGTCCCATAGCCCGTATTCCACACTGGACTCATCCAGTGCTACGGTGAATTGCCTACTGGGTTTGAGATGTAGAGAGTGTTGTTTTTTTTGCCATACAGCTGCCACACCCTGCTGAGAGAATCTGATGGGAGACAGAAAGTGATTATAGTTCATAGGAACAAGTAAAAAAAAAAAAAAAAAAGTAAGCAGGTAAACGTATATTGAAAATCAATGCTTAGAGCGATTTTTGTGTGTGTGTCCACTCACTTTGTGAAGGGGTGAAGGCACCAGTGTGTCCTTACCAGAAGAACAGAGAACCGATCGGAAAGTGCAATGTGTTATGGAAGTGCATTTCTGTATTGCCAGTGTGCCCACTCAAAGGCAGTTTCCTATGGAGCGATGGTAAACAGTCTTTTTGAAACATATCCTCGTGCACCTCCAGTCAAGTGGAGAGTTGAGTTGGCAGATGCTTTGTTTATTTCCACTATTGGGATAATGTGGTGTTTGTTTTGAAATATAGTCCATATTGTTGCAGGGGGGAAAAGTACTGGTGAGAGGCTTCTGCTTGTTGTTTTCATGAAGGGCATCTTTCAGTAGCACAGAAACATTGCTCTTTTTCCCAATTGTGAGCATAGACATGGTCATCTAAGAGTAACAAAAAAACAAATACATGATCCAATTTGTGTCTGTTGTATTCGTGCAAGAGTAAAATGTATTAAAACCCATCATTTAAGTGTGGACAAGTTTGCTGACTGACATCCTGTTTAGTGCTGATACATCCTGCAAAACCCCTAAGGTCACCTCATCTCTCACATCCTTTTAATCTCTCTCTACTTTCTAACTTTGTTATGCTTTTTGACTCCTTTTTTTCATCCATCTTTTATCTTTTTTTGCTTTCATGGGGAAACCCCCAGGTTTGAAAGGTGAATTAAATTAGGAAGTGCTTTAAAATATTTCTAATATCAGGGGTCTATGAGAACGTTACTAATAATGATGGTCCCATTTAGAGTAAAATAGAGCATAAAGCGGCTTATGCTTCAGGGTGTGGCTACCTTTTGATTGGCAGGTCTCTATCACGGCGTTGTTCATTCTGTGAATTGTCTGCGTATGAATTTCACCCTTTCACATGTTTTCACTTCATAGAAGTTAACTGTAACTCTTTTGGTTTGCCTATAAACATCTCAGAGGTCACGTCTGGTTGCAAAAGAAATCCATGGCTGACGTCACCGTGACTGCATGTACGAAAACACGTGCACTGTTTTTTTCTGATGCCAGATTGTCTCAGGCAGAGAGAAGACATTATAGTGTATGCATGTGTGTGAAGCCAAAGACTGACCAACACACACATATTTCATTTTTCATTATGTTCCTTTATATTTAAAATGACAGCAATGAATTATGGAGACAGTGGTAGGGAGGGAACACTCCATCAGAAGTATACCATATATTTTTTCAGCAATCTGTACATATGTGTATCCGAAGTCCAACGTGAGCATCATTTTCTAATGTGTACTACTCCCTTCTCCATTTTCATTTACAATCTACTCTCTCACACCAACCCGGAAATGAATTGTTAAACATATTGCTTATCCCCTTTGGGGAAAAAGAAGGTCACTGGCAAAGTAGTAGTATTTTATTATCAATATTCTGGACAATCACTAATTAAAGCACAGCAAGAGAAAGACAAATTAAATTAGATTTGAGTAAAAAGGTTATGTTTTATCTCAGGAAGGCTGCTGCATCTGGGCTCACCTCCTACATGCATGCGACACAAGTAATGACCTGTACCCACATATGCAGGTGCGCCCACACCAGTGGCGGCTGGTGACATTTTTTGGGGGGGGGGGGGCGCAGTTGGGCGACACGGTTTAAATAGCACTCAACAATGAGAAGAAACGAGGTTTTGAGTAGAATATTGTAAAAAACAAAGCTTTATTTCAAGAACACAGCGTGCTCAACACTGTCCAACAACAACTATCAACACACTGTAACTTTGAGCATGAGAGGTTCAGAGCAGCTTTAAGGAACATTGGGTTGGGTTTCAGAGGTTTGCAAAATAAAAGAGTTTCACCCTCACATGAAAGAGGTTCAGAGCAGAATAGAGTCAGAAAGAGATGCAACACATGTTACATTGGGTGACAGAGTAGACCCACTACTAGTAAAGAAAAGTAGCCTCCTCTCTTTAAAGTGGTCACTTTACTCTCTGGTTAAAGTCAATCATGTCTGACGAGCCTGTTTCCATTATTCTTGAGGGAATGTGTCTGTTTTTCAGAACTTTATGTTGTGTTTTCGATGCCAGTTCGGTCTCCTTCTGCTGCTCTGCTCTGCAAACAGGGTTAGCTTCATGCTGTTAGCTAGTTAGCTCCATGCTCTTAGCTAGATAACTGCGGCAAGATTCATGCTTTACACTTGTCTGCAGCTCTTTAGATCCCTCACCCCGTTGTAGTCCAGAGAGTTTCAGTCCCAGGACATTGGAACAACAGACAGGAGAAACTAAACAGCGCATTACTCACTGAGCCTCCAGCTGACAGCTCCGTTAGCTACCTGCTCCCGTAGCTCCGTGGAGCTCTCTGGCTGAGGGAACGATACCGGTCTCTGATTGGCCGAATAGTCCAGTCACGTGAAATAAGAAACAATGTCATTGGCCAGGGCGCACATGTTTGTGCCCCAAGATTCACGTTTCATCCGCCAATGAGAAGCCGTCCTTGCCGAAACAACCGTGAAATGTTTGCTCGCTCACAAGACACACGTTGGGCCGGAGCCCCGAAAATGGGGAGGAGCTTCTCTCCG
Source organism: Pseudoliparis swirei (assembly GCF_029220125.1). Lineage (NCBI taxonomy): Eukaryota > Metazoa > Chordata > Actinopteri > Perciformes > Liparidae > Pseudoliparis > Pseudoliparis swirei. The sequence continues at coordinate 24,743,420 of NC_079411.1, read as the reverse complement.
TGAAGATGAGTGGCGATATATTATTTTTTCACATTAACTTAAGTGGTTGTTGACAGGGGCTTACGGTCTCCCACACACATTTAGCGCGTCAACACGGTATGTTTGCTATTTAAATGATTTGGTATATAATGTTTTTTGACAGGATATATTATTTTTTTCTTCAAATTTTATCATTATTTTTTTGGCGCCCTGGCGCCGCCCTTCTATGGACGCACCCACTGCCGCTACAACAACACCGCGTATGCGTACAATACATACAACACCAAAATGTCCATGACAATATTGAATTATTATGTTCACTGTTCTTTCTGCTACATGACAGACATTATATCTTGAATAACTTTAATCATATGTAATGTGATATCAGGGAAAGATCAGATCCAGATCTGATCAGGTGTGTGTGTGTGGTGGGGTGGCCACGACACAGCACAATGAATTTCATTCAACTCCTGAGCTACTGAGCTGCAGCGCTACTAGAGTAGCAGCAGCCAGTTAGATTCACCAACGGCACGACGGTCTGAGCATCTCATTCATCCAGTGTCGGCTCAGTGTCGGGTTTTTTTTTTCAACAAAGTCGTTCATTCAACGCCATTGGAAATTGGCTATTCTCTCTTCGATTCGCATCTGTGACGCTGATTCTTTCTGCGGAATCTACAAAAAAAAAAAATGTGCATTGTTGGCGCAGTTATATATTAAAGTCCGATGAAGTGTTGCGATTGCAGGTGTAGTGACAGCATCACCTCCTACACTTGTACAATGTGTGAAAACAGAGTATGTGCGTGTGTGCCCTTAGATTATTGCACTTTGTGGACTGTGAAATGTCAGGTTAATGGGAGTCGCCGTGTCCAACTCGTCTGTTTACATCAAGAAAAGCAAACACAAGTAGCATTTGCCCACATGCATATTCACACACGCAGACCCAATTTGTCTAATTGTGAGACAGACCAGGTAAATAAGGATTAGGATAAAGCAAAGACATTTCAATGATACATGGAATACTACTATCTCTCACACACACACACCTTCAGGAATGAGCTAATGCCAGATTCCCACATTGTACAATGTTATGGTTTCTATGTGCTTCGCTAACACTATAGATCAAATTGATCACCTACATCTGTTTAAGGCGTTACATATCTGGTCAGAATTCTGGTTTCTTGTAGATTGGTAACTTGTGGTCCACTATTAATCTAGCTTGTTTAGGTAATCATGAATTTAATGATTTTATGGCTGCAGATGAACCCATTCTCACAACTGTTGTCTCGCGTGTAGCCACCGGGACAAAGGACCTATTCGGAACTATGATTACAGGATTTCTGCTGTTTGGATTTGGCGCTGCCCTGGCTTATCGGAAAATTAAGGAAACGGTGACAGCTGTAAAAAGCCCCCTAAGGCTGCCCGACATGATTGACGCGTTGGGTAGAGTTGTTGGCACTCAGACTGTGGCATTAAACCGCCAGAATGATAACATCGTGGAGAAGCTGACGGCTCTGCAAATGAAAGTGGATCGATTTGAAATCCTATTGGCAAACGGGAGGAAGATGGAGGAATAGTGGTTGCGCAAAATTGAAAATGCAGCTACTGGAAGACCAAACAATCCCAATCTTATCTGCTTTCGGCTCCCTTACCAGGACGGGCCTTGGCCAAGGCCGTTACTGGGACAACAACTCCCGAAGATCACTGAAACGAGAATCTCTCTTTCCTTCCCCCTATCCACAGACACCTGTGGTTGTTTTCTCCCCAGGACCCTTCAAGGCTATCTCCATGGCAACGACCATCTTGCGGACTGAGAACTTTGTCTGTTGTGGCCTGGGGGAGGACGACATAACAGGCCACGCTCACACGAACTTAACATACACTGAAATGCATTCACTACCCCCCTCCCCCATCCCACGCCTTCGTCTGCTTCGTTCCCAGTGTGACAGGACGGGCCTGTGATCGGCGCTGTAATGGCTGAAGGACCGGGCTGGCTGCTTGTCGGTGCTGGTCACCTCCTGCCCCCAATGGCTGGGCTTAGATCACCCAGTCTTTGGCTTACCTCCCCTCCCCCCTTCCTACTCGTTGCAATTTATGTTTAAGATGTATGTGCTTATGTGCTAAGGTGTTTTTTTCCTGCTCCCACACTGTACCCCTAGGGGCATAGTCAGGGGGTTGTTTTTTTCTCGCCTCTCTTCCATCCCCTTTCTTTTCAATTTCGTTGCTTCTGTACCTGTACTCTATGCAATGACAATAAAACCCATATATCATATCATATCATATCATATCACACGGCGACAACTTTGCAAAGAAACTTTACTCTTCTTAAATCGAGGATTAATACAAAACAGGTCTCCATCCAGGGCTCTAAATAGTACGACCCACCACTGGGGAATGAGACACACAGGGTTTAAATACACTGGGAAGGTGCAGGTGATTGGACACAGGTGGAAACAATCAGGCATAGGGCAGACAATCACAGGGACAGGAAGAGCAGGGAAACAGAGGACACGAGAGACGGGGACTTCAAAATAAAACAGGACACCAGATCGAGACACCCACAGCTCGGTAAACGCTTCTAAATAAATGAATCCAATGTGCGTAAACTGACATTGGAAGGGAGATGGGTCAAACAAGTCAGAATTGTGCAGATGACCACGGATGATTAGAGTTATCAAGCATACACATCCTTTGTGTTTGTACGCTTGTGTGTGACGAGCAATGATTGCTGTGTATAATCTTTTCTTTCGCTCTACTCAGGTGTCTCTTGTGAAAGAGATCGCGATCTGCTCTGACAGGGTCATGCAGAGAGAACACAATTATTGCTCAGATTCGGATGCCATTAGTTTCTGTTTAAAATGCATTATCCACTCATGATGAATCTTGTTTTACTCATTATTTCTCTGATCTCTCTCCAGAGAAACCTGGAATTCCATCTGTTATAACAGATGCCGATTTATTTTAGTATTTCCACGGGCCATAATCCTAAAATGCCATACTATGTGGAGGTAGCGGAAGAAGCTTCTCATTCTAGTTTATTTAACTTATACAATATGTTGACATTCATACCTGTCTGGATATACAGTATGTTGTTTCTTGCCCAAAGTTTACTACTCAAATGAAATGTTTTTATGATGAAATCTTTAAGTTGCTAAAGTTTATGATTTTATTTTTTACTCTACTTTCAACTTTGTTCCCTATCAATGGAATTCATTTAATAAAGGGTGAAAAGTACATTTAGTTCTATTTCTTTGTGAATTCACTGTGCATATCAAGTTCTCCTGTCCATTGCCTTGCGTGAGAAAATGAGCATATATGAATAGAAGTTTAAAAGCATTACAAATCTGTATTTTTGTTTTACTTTATTGGAAGATGAAGTCTGAATTAAATATGGTGAGTAAAGTTTCTCCAGTGAGACTGGAGAGAAGTGGGGTGTGCCTTTTACAACCATGATTCCTAAAGGTGCATTCACAACAAAAGCGAAACTATTTTTTCGCGCGACCAAATCCCATGAAATGTCAACGTACAGACGCTTGTGGCTGCGATATTTTCCTGGGCGGCGCATTTGGGCCGACGCGTTGACAGCGGCGCGTTTTCAGCGGCGCAATTTTCGCCCCTAGTTGAATTATTTCAACTTTGAGGCGGTCATCTCGCAACTCGGGCCAATCGGCTCTTGTGTTCCGACGAGACATGGAGATAAGCCCCGCCCCTCGTGGAGCATCTCGACGTTCATGGTGAGAACACGGTGAATGGTCGAGCGAGTAAACTCACGCGTTTTGGGCGACGCGAAAAATAGTTTAGCTTTTGGTGTGAACGCACCTTAATTTTCATAGTTCCACATTACCATTACATTTTGAAAGTTTAACAGACATCATGACACAAAGAAAGGGAACTCTATCTGCATTTTGATCAAACAAAATAACAAACTATATATTTTTTCAATTAAATGTATTTTGTATTTACTTTTATTCTGTCAATAACTGACTGAGTTTAACTGAATATACACTACCGTTCAAAAGTTTGGGATCACCCAGACAATTTCGTGTTTTCCATGAAAACTCACACTTTTATTTATCAAATGAGTTGCAAAATGTATAGAAAATATAGTCAAGACATTGACAAGGTTAGAAATAATGATTTGTATTTGAAGTATTTTTTTTCCTTCAAACTTTTCTTTCGTCAAAGAATGCTCCTTTTGCAGCAATTACAGCATTGCAGACCTTTGGCATTCTAGCTGTTAATTTGTTGAGGTAATCTGTTGAAATGTCACCCCACGCTTCCTGAAGCACCTCCACAAGTTGGATTGGCTTGATGGGCACTTCTTGCGGACCATACGGTCAAGCTGCTCCCACAACAGCTCAATGGGGTTGAGATCTGGTGACTGTGCTGGCCACTCCATTACAGACAGCATACCAGCTGCCTGCTTCTTCCCTCAATAGTTCTTGCACAATGTGGAGGTGTGCTTTGGGTCATTGTCCTGTTGGAGGAGGAAATTGGCTCCAATCAAGCGCTGCCCACAGGGTATGGCATGGCGTTGCAAAATGGAGTGATAGCCTTCCTTATTTAAAATCCCTCTTACCTGGTACAAATCTCCCACTTTACCAGCACCAAAGCAGCCCCAGACCATCACATTACTCCACCATGCTTGACAGATGGTGTCAGGCACTCTTCCAGCATCTTTTCACCTGTTCTGCGTCTCACAAATGTTCTTCTGTGTGATCCAAACACCTCAAACTTGGATTCATCTGTCCATAACACCTTTTTACAATCTTCCTCTGTCCAATGCCTGTGTTCTTTTGCCCATACCAATCTTTTCTTTTTATTGGCCAGTCTCAGATATGGCTTTTTCTTTGCCACTCTGCCTAGAAGGCCAGCATCCCGGAGTCGCCTCTTCACTGTCGACGTTGACACTGGCGTTTTGGGTACCATTTAAAGAAGCTGCCAGTTGAGGACCTGTGAGGCGTCTATTTCTCAAACTAGAGACTCTAATGTACTTGTCTTCTTGCCGAGTTGTGCACCGGGCCTCCCACTTCTCTTTCTGCTCTGATTAGAGCCCCTTTGTCCTCTTCTCTGAAGGGAGTAGTACACACCGCTGTAGGAAATTTTCAGTTTCTTTGCAATTTCTCGCATAGAATAGCCTTCATTTCTAAGAACAAGAATAGACTGGCGAATTTCACATGAAAGTTCTTTTTTTCTGGCCATTTTGAGAGTCTTATCAAACCCACAAATGTGATGCTCCAGATAATCAACTAGCTCAAAGGAAGGCCAGTTTTATAGCTTCTCTCATCAGCAAAACAGTTTTCAGCTGTGCTAACATAATTGCACAAGGGTTTTCTAATCATCCATTAGTCTTCTAAGGCGATTAGCAAACACAATGTACCATTAGAACACTGGAGTGATAGTTGATGGAAATGGGCCTCTATACACCTCTGGAGATATTTCATTAGAAACCAGACGTTTCCACCTAGTATAGTCATTTACCACATTAACAATGTATAGTGTATTTCTGATTGATTTAATGTTATCTTCATTGAAAAAAACAATGCTTTTCTTTGAAAAATAAGGACATTTCTAAGTGATCCCAAACTTTTGAACGGTAGTGTACATAAGGTGAGTATTACACATTTCTGCGCAAGAGCACATTACAAGCCCCTCTCCTCCCTGTTTGGTCTATTTCAAGGCACACCTGCACACATATGAGGTCACTTATTTCTATCCCTCCTCCGTTCCTATGCCACCCCCTTTCAATGTATCATCTCACTCCGTTTACTTTCCTCTCTCACCGCCGTATTTGTGGATGATAAGTGAGTCAACGGCCCTGCTGGCTGTTGGTTCGACCATCCTTTGGATCCCAGAAGGTGATGTGATCAGCGGAGAGAGAGAAGCTGTCCTTCTGCATCTTTCTGTCTTGTATTCTATATTTGTATGAATGTGGGCAGACCGCCGCAGTGTGAAGCATGCTGCTGGTAATGAAAGCCGTAGGACCAGGGAAAGGTGGAGAGGTCAAGTAGACCACACACACACGCCTACCTTTTTTTGCACCACCCTGCTAACTTAGAGGACGCTGGAAATTCAGTCAGGGATGAGTCATCACATTGCAGATACACACACGCACACGTATGTGTGGGCACACAACCTCATTTTCTTGCACACATTTCCCTGGTTCTAATTTCTGGAGAAAAAAAACACACGATGCTTGACAATGGGGCTCATAATGAGCAGCCCATAAAAATAGAAGCCCTGCGTATGCATAAAGCCCAGATGTTTGAATTCCACCAAATGCTAATGCTGTGCGCCACTCGGTAATGCATGGCATGCAGCCACTTTCTTGAAAAGCAAAAATCCAGAAGGATAAGGCCTCTATGAAATATATATGAGGAGTATAAATGTACAGAGTGTACAATTGCACAAGAGTGATGTTGATTTAAAGTTATTTAAAATGAATTATTGAACATTGTGATGAGTCTAAAGCACTGCAAAAAGGTGTTCCGCAGTTATATACTAATTTGAGAGCATTTTAAGATTTGGTGCACTTTAGAGTTTCACTGTAGACAGCACCATATGTATTAGTGGGTCTTTAAACGTGAGTACAGAACATGCACGTTAATGCAATGTAGTGGTTATCTGAGCAGGTCAAGAGCACAACATGCTCCATCCATGGGCATGTTGTGCATGCACGTATCAGAAAGGCCTCATCCCTCATCCCATCTCTCTTCATAATGTATTTAATGGTACAGAAAACAAGGTCTCCAGATTGTGTAACACATCGGTGTCTGCATTAATCTGATATTGGGTAAAAGGGTGAGCTTATCTTTCGGGGAGCGTGGGTTCCTGCAGTCTTGCAGTTAAGTGCTAAAAAATTGCTTTAAAAAAACAAAATGTCTAGCAATAATCACTTCACATGTCTCCTCTTAGCTGTCTCACTAAGCCGACCATGTTTAAATGACTTCTTACAGCTTCCCTTCATATTTTGTCTCAGTTGAGGCTGGTTGGATCTTGGGTGGGACGAATAAGTACACTGGAGGGAGATGGGTGGAGAAGTTTGTCCATGAAGAAAAATATCCACACAACTTTCACCGTGTCTGGACAGGCTTTCTCCTGACTGTTTGCCACTAATCATCAATTAATCATGATTTGAATTCAGTATTTAACAATAAAAAATACGTTGATCTTTGAACCAGTATTGTAATGCTGTAATTACATAATACATGACCTAATCCTATACATGGAGCATCTTTATCCTATGTAGGTATTACAAATAATTATAGACTAGAAATGTAGTTGACATTGGGAGCGCCTGAATAAAAAAATACTTTCCAGTCGCTCGAAAGGAATTCAAAACAATATGCCTTGTTAAAGAACGCATGAAATGGAGATTGGAGCTGACTTTATGAAGTGGACCTGATAAAAAAGGAAATAGGCAGGGGTTTTGCAAGCTGATGAGCAGCAGAGCACGTCACATCAAAACGTCACAGTACATTTAACATACAGCCAGAGGCAAATGATTTGGGTCTTTTTGGTGTGCACATTTCTAACAGGTACACTTTTTTGCCAAACTTTCAGTCTGGATCAACTCCTTGGAGAACCTTAGGTTGAGGTGCATTGCTGAACACCACTAGAAGCCATTTTTTACGTCACAGGCTCTCACTAGTAAATGCTCATTCCATTATAATAACATTAGAGCTGGCTGTTTTCTCTGAGCCACATTTGGCTGTGTGGGATTGAGGGACCTGGAGGGAGTTTGGTCCGGGAGAGAAAAGTGCAATCTTCAAACTACATTTCTCAAGCACATGACGATGCACCCGTCCATTAAAGCCACATGAGAACAGTAAGTCATAAATAACACTTGAGCACACGCAAAAAGCACACTCACTCAAACACGCTCATTTGTAAGGCACGCTCATTTACCCACGCCTTGTTCCTTCTTCTCCCCTCAGCTTTCTCCTTGTTGACTTAATTAGTTTGTGCATTCATCACACCTGGTCGAGTGAGAAAGAGAGGCCCTGTGTAAATTATGAATACATGTAACTCAGCATGTGTGACTCCTTAGCATAGTTCATCATTCACAGGCGTTGTATTCTTTTCCTGGAACCCCTCTGTTCAATTATCTCCCCTCCTCTGGATGGAGTGTGCTTTTAAATCAAAAAAATAAGTCGTCAAGCCAATTTAGATTGTGTGTGACATTCACATACATTCATCATCATCTAATTTGAGTTGCGATTCATAGTCGTTAAGGCTCTAATATAGTAACCCAGGGTTAATTAGTGCTTAATTAGGGAGGTACTCAAGTACTTGGAAAATAAGGCTTTAATTAAGAAAACCAAAGTGTAATTACACAATTACATAGATGTTGGGACCAGCAAGCATCCCAGCTCTATGTTAGCAGGATGCACTGTGAGTGTGAGTGCGCGGACAGATGTGCTTTGCTTTCAGCGTGGCTGTGTTGTGAGTTAATGACTGCTGAGTGGCTCCAACATTGTGGACATGTGCCCCCTCCCCCTCTCTTTTTCTGTGTCTGTCTCTGTCTCCAACTGAAGCAAAAATCTATCTCAGTGATTGCTTTCCGTGAGATGCTTTTGTTCTCTTTGAGACGAGTTGGTTCGCTCGTTCTTCACAAGTAATGGCCGGACATTGCCGGACATTCAGCCAAGGTATTGGTTCATGCTGGGAAGCCAAAGAACTCAGATGTTATTTTTGTCCCCCTGCGACTTTGTCCAACACAACCTCAAAGCAAAATCAGAAAGCCAGTCGTCTCAGATGGCTGATACAGATCGTTTACTTCTGCTATACTCCAGCTGCCTTTCCCCGTGAATGAGAGTGAGGCATGGCACCCTGCAGAAAAACCTCAGTTTGGTTAACCAGGGATTAAATATATCGATTATGTACATCTACTCATCTGTAACCGTATTTTGCGTGTCTGCAAGCTCATGTAGCAGTCTGGCATGTATCTGACCTTGAAATTGGCTTCCGTGTGGTATCTAGGTGTCCGGCGTAGAGCGCATGGCGTACAGTTTAGGAGGAGAGGCCTCTTTGCTCTGCTTCATACAAATGAGGCAGAGCAAAGAGATGTGTTGTTGATAACTGGCTCTTAGACGATGTGCTGGGAATAGGCGAGATATCATCAACAACACCAAACTTAACACGCACAGCAAATGCGCAGCGATAATGGAATAGTGCTCGAAACGCAAAGACATTATTCTAATCAATCACTCTCCAACCAGTAGATAAATATATCAAAAATAACTTGCACGGATGTGATTTAAGTACAAAATCCATCTGCACGAATCTCATCAAGGATTAGAGGTGATTCTTAAAGTGGATGTTATCCACCGTGTTTTATATTGTATGAAGACAGCGGGGCAGATATGTTGATAAATCTGCAGCCTACGATTTGATAGTAATAGCACTGCCGGGGCGGTTATGCATTACCGTCCACTGTGTCTCCCTTGATTAAATTACATGCAAACGGCACTAGACCGAAATCCCTGCTGGTGGGGGTTCACATATGTGTGATGAATTACAATAATACCGGTGCTACTGCGAGCCGCATCTGCCTGTAATGGTCTCGAAAGGACAACTGCTCCAGCATTATTGCAGGACCTTGTCAATATGACACAGCCAATGTGTGAAACTGTCCTTCTTCTTCTTCTTCTTTTCTGTCCGGTGGCGCTTAACAAGGTGATTCAGGGTGCGTCTACATCCATCTGTGGTTAACTCTGCGAGTAGAAATCCGGCTTTATACATCTGATGAAACACAACGTTTGTATCGGACTACAATATCATACTTCACGATGACTCGATGGTGATCCGATGACAAAAATTCACGTTAAAGTGAGATGGTCAGCTGTTTTTTTTCACTCTTCTCTCCCGTCACACATGCTCTACTCTAATACAGTGCCTGAATCCATATGTGTGTGGTGCAGCCGCTGCCAGTCAAGCTGTCCGTGGTGACAGTCATCACAGAGATGTAGGGACGCCACTCACTCATACACAGACACCTGCCTGCATTCAAGATCCCATCCACTTGGCTAAATGACAAGGGTGCTTGCTCAGCAGGGAGGCATTCACTGTCCTGCTCGCACATTATGGAGACTCACATACACACTGACACACACACATAACGGCTGTAGAGGACATAGTGTTTATAATTGAGAACTCCCTGTTTACCATTTATGCATTCATGGCAGAGGCACACATTTGACTTTTCAGCCAGGCTGCTCTATTAACAGGGAATGGCTCATATATGCGCAGAATTACGAGTGAAAGATTAATTAAAAAGACATCTCTGATTTTGTTATGGTGCCCAACAATGACCCAAAAATCCCAAAATTTCCCCCAAACTGTTGATGTTGTAACAGTTTAGCTCCACACCTTCCTTTTTGTATTAGTTGTTTTCATCCTGTCACGAACTATCATGTCATTCCAGATCCTGCTTCCCATCTCGTCAGTCCAACTCCCCTCACCTGCCTCTGATCACCTCGTTAGTCCCTCATTACCGTCACCTGGTCCTCACACCCTTCTCACCTGCAGCCCATCCCCTCATTAGTCCCTCACTATTTAGCTCCCTCACTTCCACTTGTCCTCTGCCAGATCGTCTTGTGTTTTTCCGACCAAGCCCGCGAGCGTTCCATAGTTTGATTATTCCGTCTGTTTCCGATCTTGACGACGCTTTTAGTAAAGAAACTTTATTTGAATTATCTGTCTCCTGAGTCGTGCATTTGGGTCCACCCTAATTCCTTCGTGACAGATGTTATGAAATTCTATTTGCTTAAATTTGTTAACAGAAATGTTGGATCTGCATCATGTGGCCAAACAGATTGCTAAGAGGAATAGCAAGTCCGTCCGTCATTTGTATACTGTGAGGTAATGGAGGGAGAGCCAGCAAGTGGTTGTTAAAAATGATAAATAAGTTATACACTTGGAATGGGCCACCAAATAAAGATTAAAATTGATGCAGGATGGGGCCACATTGGACCATAAAGTCGTAGCATCAGCACCAAGATTATGGAACACATATTACACTGGTACCTGTGAGCTGAGGTTTTTTGCACAGTTAGCTGTTCTGGACATAAACATATTTGGAGAATTATGAGATAGTAAATTATTTCCCTTCAGTGTGGACAATCTCTCGGCTAACACAGTCCAGGGAGCCCAAAAGTCCATTTGCCGTGGAAAGAGGAATATGCTGAGCTGACTATTGTAACTCTGAAGGAATGAAGGCAAGTCCCAGCTGGCTATATTATGTTATTAAGAAAAACGCAACGACTGCCAGGATTCAGATAACTTATCAAGTACTGTTTTGATGTGTGTATTGGAAGAGGACGACTTGGGAGTATTTCTGCGTGTGTCAATGAAACACGGTGCTCTGTCATGAAGCAGAAACACTCGGTAACCAGCCAACCTCCCGATGTTTATCCTGAAGGGAGGTAATGTTCAGCTAAATCTGCCGTGCACAGTTTGAGACGAGAGCCAGGAGAGCAAGCATGGCGACAAACCAAGCAGAACGGAATTTCTTTTCTCTTTAAAAAATAATTATTGACGATTTTTTAGGCCATTATTAGGATTAGCAATAGGACGGCCCTGATTGGTTGAGCAAATAGCACATGCATTATTCAGTGGGTTGAAGAAATGGCATGAGTCTATTATACGGTGTAGCTTGAGTGAAATAGCACGTGGAATTATTGGTTTTCACAGAAGGGTCGGAGCATGTTATATAACTCAGACGTTGGAGCGAGAGTTTATGGAGATGTCGGTCTGTTGCGACAATTTTCTCCAAGATAGATGATAAGAAATTACAACGCCTGTACCGATTTGCTGGCTCTTGTTCCCTTCATGGCCGAAACACCCATTCCAGCAGCTCACACACAGGAACAGAGAGACGATAGCACACAGAAGCAGACATTACATATAATGTGCAGACCTGAGCACAGGCTCACTCTCTCTCTAACTGTCTTTGAGATGACTCTGCCACTCTGTGCTCAAATCGCTGGGAGGTTGAGTGATGATTATGGGGCTGCAGAGCATCCCTTTTGAAAAGCAACACTCACACCAGTGCATATGCAGTGCAAATGCCCTTGTGCACCCACCTACACCTACACACAAAGCTATTTTCACAAAGCCTCCGAGGGAGGGAATGCTGATTAATATTTGTAAAGTGATGTAACGGAGCAGCAAATAGCTTTTCCCCTGTAGAGAAGGGCATGGTACAACATGGAAAGCAGCAATTCCCCAGCATCTATTGATTTTAGGGTATGGCTGTTTTTTGGTTTGCCGCAACTCAATTATTCAAACATGTTTTAAACATTGGCATAATAACAATGTCACAATGTAATAAATTGGTAGATTGTGCTGCTAGTTATGTATTGCTCACAACTCATTCGAGAGCTCAGGAACACGTTGTGTTGGTCATTCAATGCTTGTGACATTTATTGGATGAGAGGTATTTCAAAAATGCACAATCGGTCATTTCGTCATTATCAGAATGAGTATGAGTTATGGTCTGCTCTATATTGTTTTGCAAAACAAATAACTGTTTAGACCAATCGTTGTTAAAGGAGCCCAGTCTCATACTTAAGGTCACTGAGTCACTCAGATCATTCCAAGGTTTTTCCCTCGGATTGACCTGACTTGTTCAGCCTCCACCTCCAAGTTCTTTTCGCTTTGCTGACATCACCCAATGACAACCCGGGGGACTTGGAGGCAAGATTCAGAACAAATTCAGGAGATTCAGAGACAGTGGTAGAGTAACGTGAAGTGACCTTTAATACAACGGAGCGGGAAAAGGGGGGATGGGTGTACAAAGTAAATAAATGATTCCTTCTGGTCGGGGTCTTTGGCCTTCGGTCTCACGCCTGGTGTGAGACGGTTCCTTTCTTCTGTGTGGGCAGAGGAGAGAGGAGAGTGTGCTCGGTTACCTCCTGGCCGATGCGGCTCCTCTGCTGAGGGTCCAACGATCCTTGTTGTCTCCTGTTCAGTCTGCTCTCCCTTCTTTTTCTCCTGTGGAGTTTGACAGCTTGCATCCTTTTTGTTGCTTTACTGACATCTTCTGGTTCCCAACTACGAGCTTTCTCAAGGTGCGTTCATAGAAAAAGCAAAACTATTTTTCGCGTCGCCCAAAACGCGCGAGTTTACTCGCTCGACCATTCACCGTGTTCAGGCCATAAGCGTCGAGACGCTCCGCGAGGGGCGGAGCTTATCTCCGTGTCTCGTCGCCGTAAAGACCGTTATCATCTCCTTCATCCACCAGAATAACTAACCACTAGTTCTGCTTTATATTTGTTGTGGACGTCTCACACACTAACGCCCTCGTGTTTGGGTTGATGACATCACCCGTAGGCTCACTCAGCTCGGTCACTTTCACCGATGAAGTTACTGTTACGTCTGAAAGAGTGACAAAGAGGGGCGGGGCTTATCTCCATGTCTCGTCGGAACACAAGAGCCGATTGGCCCGAGTTGCGAGATGACCGCCTCAAAGTTGAAATATTTCAACTCGGGCGAAAATTGCAGCGCTGCAAACGCGTCGGCCACATCGCGTCGCCCCAAACTCGCCGCCCGGGAAAATATCGCAGCCACACGTGTCTGTACGTTGACTTTTCATGGGATTCGGTCGCGCGAAAAAATAGTTTCGCTTTTGGTGTGAACGCACCTTTAGTCTTCTTCTGTTATTTTACCGGCAGCTTGCATCCTTTCTGTTTCACGAATATCCCCTTTCGGCTGCCATCTCCTACACTTTCCCCATCAGATCTGTTTCTCTTCAAAAACTGCTCAAACACCTTCTTCCCAGCTCCCTCGATCCCCACTCCAGAATATTCCAGCGTTCTCTTCCTTCCATCCCTTGCCCCTTCATGTCTCCCAGCATGTCCACCCTTTCTGTGCTGTATCTATGACATGAGGTGATTACATGATGCACACTTTCTGGTGCCTGGCAGTGGTCACATAGGCCAGTAGGGTGTTTCCCCATCAAGTGTAAACTGCTGTGTAGACTGCTGTGTCCAATTCTAAGTCTGGCTACTGACACTTCTTCTCTCCTGTTCTCTCCAGCAGCTGGACTATCAGAACTTAAATTGATTCTGTGTTGGCGTGTATTATCATGTCTGACAGTGTAATCATTGTCTACCTTCTTAATGTGAATTATTATTATGTTAAAACATGCATGTGCAGACTAGGTTAAGTTTTCTTTGCTCTTTAGGGAACAGTCAGTTTGAGCGACAGTGACTGTCATGAAGTGAGTGTAGCAGTTTCCTGGACATGGGGAGTGAACCATACCAGCCTGATCCGAAGTTTATCCAAGTACAGTGTTATGACCCAGAGTGTCAAGGGGATTTGTAGTGTTGTTCACCTCCCTGCCTGAGGCGGGTGCTGTGTGTTACGTGTTGTGCTTTTCTTTTTTTTTCAGGCAATTGGACAGATATTTAGGAGGGAACCTGTGTTGCCGGCCCTTCCTCTCCAGCTTCCAACCGGGCCACGCAGCGCAGCACAATTTCGTGGGTTGTGGGGTTATTTAACGTGTCAGTTGGGATGAGGATCCCTTTTGTTTAACCGTTTTCTCCTGTTTTCTGCTAGGGAGATAGATAAGACACCTGTACATTCTTTGTTCCTTTTGTGGTCTAGGGAAGTTAGGTGACTTGCACAGATTGTTTTGTTTGTTATTTTGGGCCAGGCCTCACCTTGAAGAATGAGAATGGTTGACACTTGTATCAAAGACAGCTCTTCCGGGAGTGAACGCTGGCGCATCTAGCTGCCGCTGCTCTCCGGTTGTTTTATGTTTTTTAAGTATTCTACGATTTTTTGCACAGTTTGCAGCAGACCACCTACTCCTGGCGAACGTGGTACTACTAGTCTGTATCCTGGGCTTACTGTCAAGCCGTTTAGTTTAGTTAGAATTGTGCTTACAGCGAGTTTGTCGTCCTACCTACCCGAACGCTGACAGCTACGCTGCTCGGTGAACATCTGTCCGTGGATCAACAAGCTTGCTGTGAGCTTTGTGCTCCTGTGGACTGTCCTGTCCTTCGTAATACTCCCAGTCTCACCCCTGATCCACTACTTGAGCGCGGAGCTCCTCCAATTCAGATTCCACCGATCTGCTCCTCCGCCTATACTATACCACTTCCCGGACACCGCTCGCCACCCCCGCCGGAGGTACATTCACCGCGGAGCGGGACGATACCACCGCATCGATAACTCCACTGCCATTAACTCCTTCTGGTCCTCCACCCGCCGTCACCCTCCGAGAAACACCCGCAGGAAGGTGGACCACAGCACGTTAGCCAGCCTAGCCAGGTCGGCTAACGTTAGCTTTACCAACCAACACGCCGACGTCAACTTTGGATTGTTCAACATCCGTTCCCTCTCAGGCAAGGGACAACTACTCCAAGACCTCCTCGACCACAAGTTGGACTTTCTCTGCCTGACTGAGACGTGGCAAACCCCTGACGACTTCTCTCAGCTGAACGAGTCTGTTCCACCTGGGTTTGTTTACACCGCACACCCCCGTCTCACCGGAAGAGGAGGAGGTCTCGCGATACTTCACCGCGAGACTTGGAAGGTCTCATCAGTATCATTGCCAGTATCCCAGACATTCAAATCTGTGGCTCTACAACTGAATGGTCCGACTCCAACCGTTTCAGTCAACATTTACCGCCCACCCAAACCAAACAAGGACTTCATCAATGAATTCACCACACTTCTCACACACATCTGTTCACTGTCTCCCAACATAATTCTGTTGGGCGATCTGAATATTCACATGGACAACACTAATCATCCCCTTACTAAGGACTTCACTTTTTGCTTGGACAGTTTTGGTCTCCTACAACATATTCACTTCCCCACCCACTCTAAAGGTCACATTTTGGACTTGGTCTGTTGCTCTGGTCTCACTCCCCTCAACTGCTCTGCTGTCGATCTCCCTATCTCCGACCACATGCTTATTTAATTTAATTTAAGTTTAACATTATCCAAATTCAAACAGTTACGTGTCATATCCTTTCGCAACATCTCAAACATTAATCTAGCTGACCTCACAACAGGCATTGACAGTTTCCCCATCATCACCCCCTCACACACCTTGGACCATCTGTTTAATCTTTACAATGATAGTCTCCATACTCTGCTGAACTCACTTGCTCCCCTCATAACCCAGACTGTCTCGTTCCCCCACTCTGCCCCCTGGTTCTCCCCTCACCTCCTTCCAGTTGAAAGCCAAAGGACGTCAGTTGGAGAGGCTTTCCACCAAAACCGGACTCACTATTCATAAACGGATGCACCATGCCCACATCCTCCTATACAAAGATGCCCTCTCCTCAGCCAAATCACAATACTTTCCAAACAAAATCACTGCTGGTGCTGGGAACACCAGGACCCTTTTCTCTGTAGTCAATAATTCATTCCGCCCCCCTGATTCCCTTCCCCCTCACTTCTACTCCACTAAACACTAACTCCCTAATGTCATTTTTCAACACTAAAATAGCTGCCATCCATCAGCAACTGACCCCTCATACGTCCTGTTGTCCTTCTACTTTTATTCCCCCCCCTCTCTGTACCTCTATCCTGCTTCCAACTCCCCTCTGCCATCGTTTTATCAAAACTCATCCAGACTTCCAAGCCATCCACCTGCCAACTCGACCCCCTCCCATCCTCCCTGGTCATAACCTCCCTCCCCTCTCTGCTACCCCTCATAACAGCCATCATCCACTCCTCCCTCACCTCTGGTTCTGTCCCATCACCTCTCAAATCTGCTGCTGTTACTCCAATACTCAAGAAACCTGGTTTAGACCCCAACATTTTCAATAACCTCCGTCCCATTTCCAACCTACCATTTCTCTCTAAAATCCGAGAAAAAACAGTGGCATCTCAGATTCAGACTCACCTCTCCAACAATAACCTCTATGAACAGTTCCAGTCCGGTTTTCGCCCCCGTCACAGCACAGAAACCCCTCATCAAGATCTCAAATGACCTCCTCATGGCAGTGGACTCTGGACTATTATCAATCCTCATCCTCCTCGATCTGAGCGCCGCCTTCGACACCATCTCCCACTCCATCCTCCTTGATCGACTAGCCTCCATTGGAATTTCAGACACACCCCTTTCATGGTTTCACTCGTATCTCTCTGGCCGTACTCAGTTCATTCAGTTAAAATCATTCACATCACATCCCTCCCCCCTCTCCTCCGGTGTTCCCCAGGGCTCTGTCCTTGGTCCTATCCTGTTTATCATCTACCTCCTCCCACTTGGACTCATTTTCCGCAAACATAACATTCAATTCCACTGTTACGCGGACGACACCCAACTCTATGTTTCCTCCAAACCCTCTTCCACGTTCCCGCCCCCCTCCCTCTGTGCCTGTTTACAGGAAATCAAAGACTGGTTCACCTCAAACTTCCTCAAATTGAACAGCAATAAAACCGAGGTTGTCCTCATTGGCTCCAAGTCCACTCTCACCAAGCATCCCAGTTTCACCCTTACAATAGACAACTCCTCGGTCTCCCCCTCCCCTCAGGCGAAGAGTCTGGGTGTCGTCCTCGACAACACACTGTCATTCAACACTCACATCAACACCACCATCCGGTCTGCCTACTTCCACCTCTGAAATATCAACCGCCTCCGCCCTTCACTCACACCCAACAGCGCCGCAATCCTGGTCCACTCTCTTGTCACCTCCCGCTTGGATTATTGCAATTCCCTCCTCTTTGGTCTCCCCCAGAAACTCCTCCATAAGCTCCAACTGGTCCAGAACGCTGCTGCCCGCATCATCACCAAAACCCCTTTGATCTGTCACATCACCCCTGTTCTACAACAACTCCACTGGCTTCCCATCAAACACCGCATTGACTTTAAGATCCTGCTCCATGCATTCAAGGCCATCCACAACCTCGCCCCTCCATACCTGTCTCACCTCCTCCAAATCAACATCCCCACCCAGGCTTCTACATATAAAGTGCCAGCGAGGTATTTAATATTGTGTATGATAAATTGTTTCTTCAGTGAAACATCCAGATTAGTAAAAAAAAAAAATGCATTTGAGAGCCCACTGGTCCTCTCATCTTTAACATTGAACAACAGCAGAATAAGTGGCCTTGGTAATTACCAATGTCAGTTAGTTTAAAATAACTGACATTCAAATATGTCATGTTAACCCTCTAGAGGCTGGGGGCATTTTCTCCATTTACAAAAAAATTTAAATTTACCTTTTAAAGGTTTATTGCATATGACACATCCCCATGTGTCATACATCAAACATTCCAGAACAATCTCAGCTCTATATAATGAGGCACAGTTGTCCTCGTGCCGTGTTCTCTGACTGACAGGTTGCTAATGAGCCTCACCTGTGTGGTGGGGAGGTCCTTTGTGATTTACTGAGTGTTCATTGGTTGTTTTTTTCGCTAAATGTTGACAGACAAACGGATTGACAAATCACGGTGTAGTGTGACGAGTACTTTCCGCGTCACCCGACACGTCGCCCCTCTGTCTGTGGATCGGAGGAGCAGACGGGAGGAAGGAGGCGCAGGAGGAAACCCGACTGATTCATCCAAGAGTTTAAACTTATTTCTGCTTCCTATTTTCGCGGAGAAATAATTGTTTTTAAAACGGAAACAGTGTGCAAAAACTTCAACGAACACCGGAAGTAAACAAAGTTGCGTTAATTGCCTTAAAATATTTTAGTGCGTTAATCGCGGCCAAATTAATCGCATAGATTAACGCGTTAACGCTGACAGCCCTAATATAATATATATATATATGACATCACCCGTAGGCTCACACAGCTCGGTCACTTTCACCGATGAAGTTACTGTTACGTCTGAAAGACTTCCAGCTCTACAAGAGCGGAACATCTAAACGCTGTTATTGTGTTCATCACATTATAATATATAATATATGTTATTGTGTTCATAACATTATTGTCCGTCTTGTTCTGATTCAACAGCGGCGGGACAGCGATGACGCGCGGATCAACTCAAGAGCTGATTGGCCCGAGTTGCGAAATGATCGCCTACAAGTTGAAATATTTCAACTAGCGGCGACAATTGCGCCGCTCACACTGCGTCGCCCCAAACGCTCCGCCCGGAAAAATGTTGCGTCTATCTCAGCCACACGCGTCTGTACGTTGACTTCATGGGATTCGGTCGCGCGAATAAATCGCGTCGCTTTTGGTGTGAACGCACCTTTAGGAGTTTTTTTTCTGGTCTGATGTGAGGTCATAGGTCAGGAGTGTTGTATGTGTACAGATGGTAAAGCCCTCTGAGGCAAACTGATTTGGGGCTATACAAAATAAACAATCGAATTGAATTAGTGATGTTTAATAAAAGATGAAATACTTAGTACTTTTAAATTACTCCAGAAGTTACTTAAGTATGGAAGTCACGAGACAAATAAGTCAATCTGGTTCAACATGCGTCATCCACTGTTTTCAACCTTCTCATGTGGATGATGTTGCTTTATTTTTATACTTCGAGTGCCACAATTTCAAAGATTTAATACAAATTAATTAATAAACGCATTGCTTTTGTTTTTCTGGTTGTTTTTCAATCAAAGGAACAACGTTATACTAATAAAGTAAAACTACCTTAGAGAAGAAGCTCTTGCGCACGCACACACACGAAATACTGCATTCCGCTCTCTGCCAATGTTGCACTGTTATGACATTTTTTTCTCCCCTCCCTCATTATTTTTGATCTGTTTTCTTCTGTTCCTGCTAAGTTTAATGTGCATTATCACCTGAGAGCCTACTTATACGAATTGCAAAAATTAAAACTGCGATAAGAGGAACATTTGAGAATTTACAAAATACCTGTCATTGAGCTTAACTGAGCGCCCCATTATAATGTTTTGTTGTATTTAAAAGAATAACTCTTACATTTCTGGAATTACAAATTAAGAAACAAGACCAACGGCATTTAAGTGCCATTAACTGTGAAACAAATTCTTTAGAAATTGTCATACCAATTTCAATGCAATCTGCATAAAATAGGCCGTTGAATAAATGTGTCTTCCTATGCAGGATAAAATCAGTGATTTAGCCTTGAATGGTCTTTGGTCTTCGATCTATTTAATTCATATGCATTACATTTTCTCTGTCAATTATTCATCAAATTGATATCAATTTTGCAAATCTCTTATGCATTTACGGCTCTGAAATTATGTTAGACTCGCAATAACTTTTCAAAAGTTTTTAATGTACACTGGTTGAAAGGTGTTGACTGACATGCGGTAAGGATGGAGATCCCATTTTGAGAAACGTGTAATTTGGCACTTTCCAGTTATGAAGTTATTCAACTTCAAAACATTCTTTTATAATTCACTCACACTATGGCTTTAGGACTTCACAACACTCAAACAAGATACGATATTTCAACTAAGGTCAGTGAGGTCGGGATTATTTGCTGAATGGGAAGTCAGTGGACGTTTTTAAGCACTGGGGAGATGTGATCTCTGGTGCGGGAGTGTGTGAGTAGACGTTTGGAATGTGTTGTAATTTTTTGAGGATTTTGGTGGATGTTTTGAATGACTTCAACTATCACTCGATTAACCATTTTTGAACCATTTATGTGTTATGCTTCTTTCATAAATGTTCTGACTTTATAATGCATGTGTATTGCGCAGCTCAGAGCACATTATGTCATCGCCAGAGTGGAGAGATACTTCAGAATAAATATTTTTATTTTGCCACAAATTCTACCATTTTCACTTTTCATACACCATTTTAGGTCAAACCGTGTGCTCGTCGGAGATAGGTGCCGACGGAATCCAAGAGACCTGCAAATTATTATTTCTCAAGGGCGTGGACGTTCATAATGTGGTGGTTAAGGCCGTGGTTGGTCATAACGTGGTCCTTCAGGGCGTGTCCGTAACATTGTCCTTCAGGGCGTGGTCCTTCATGGCATGGTCGTTCATAACGTGGTCCTTCATAACATAGTCCTGCAGGGCGTGGTCCTTCATAACATAGTCCTTCAGGGCGTGGTCGTAACGTGGTCCTTCATGGCATGGTCGTTCATAACGTGGTCCTTCATAACATAGTCCTGTAGGGCGTGGTCGTAACGTGGTCCTTCAAGGCGTGGTCATTCATAACATAATCTTTCAGGGCGTGGTCGTAACGTGGTCCTTCAGGGCGTGGTGCTTTATAACATAGTCCTTAAGGGTGTGGTCATAATGTGGTCCTTTATAACATAGTCCTTAAGGGTGTGGTCGTAACGTGGTCCTTCAGGGTGTGGTCCTATATAACATAGTCCTTCAGGGTGTGGTCGTAACGTGGTCCTTCAGGGCGTGGTCCTAACATGGTCCTTCAGGGCGTGGTCCTATATAACAGTCCTTCAGGGTGTGGTCGTAACGTGGTCCTTTATAACATAGTCCTTAAGGGTGTGGTCGTAACGTGGTCCTTCAGGGTGTGGTCCTATATAACATAGTCCTTCAGGGTGTGGTCGTAACGTGGTCCTTCAGGGCGTGGTCCTATATAACATAGTCCTTCAGGGTGTGGTCATAACGTGGTCCTTTATAACATAGTCCTTCAGGGTGTGGTCAGGGCGTGGTCCTATAAAACAGTCCTTCAGGGTGTGGTCGTAACATGGTCCTTCAGGGCGTGGTCCTATATAACATAGTCCTTCAGGGTGTGGTCCTAACGTGGTCCTTCAGGGCGTGGTCCTTTATAACAGTCCTTAAGGGTGTGGTCGTAACGTGGTCCTTCAGGGTGTGGTCCTATATAACATAGTCCTTCAGGGCGTGGTCGTAACGTGGTCCTTCAGGGCATGGTCCTATATAACAGTCCTTCAGGGCGTGGTCGTAACGTGGTCCTTCAGGGCGTGGTCCTTTATAACATAGTCCTTAAGGGTGTGGTCGTAACGTGGTCCTTCAGGGTGTGGTCCTATATAACATAGTCCTTCAGGGTGTGGTCGTAACGTGGTCCTTCAGGGCGTGGTCCTATATAACATAGTCCTTCAGGGCGTGGTCCTAACGTGGTCCTTCAGGGCGTGGTCCTATATAACATAGTCCTTCAGGGCGTGGCCGTAATGTGGTCATTCAGGGCGTGGTCCTATATAACATAGTCCTTCAGGGCCTGGTCGTAACGTGGTCCTATATAACATAGTCCTTCAGGGCGTGGTCGTAACGTGGTCCTTCAGGG
Source organism: Pseudoliparis swirei (assembly GCF_029220125.1). NCBI lineage: Eukaryota > Metazoa > Chordata > Actinopteri > Perciformes > Liparidae > Pseudoliparis > Pseudoliparis swirei. The sequence continues at coordinate 24,721,332 of NC_079411.1, read as the reverse complement.
CGTGGTCCTTTATAACAGTCCTTAAAACCACTTAAGCCCCATTGCACCACCTGTGGTGCATATTTGATATTGTGTTCTAAACTGTCTATAATATTATAATAAAGATGAGCAAATATATTGATGTTGTACATCAAATTAAAGAAGACAACTGGGGCTACAAGAATCAGTGAGCCATTTAAACACAACTCAAACACCAACTGAAATAAAAATATCATAATCATAATTTTGTCACGTGTCGGCCCATTCAGAACGTTTCCGTAGCTAGAGACATGTAGCTTTGTGCAATCATAAAAGAAGAGATGTTCGAAAGCAAGAGGACTTCACACAGATTCTAAATATCTTGACAGAATCCTTCTGCACCAAAGTATCACGGAGATATAAGCCAAAGAACACAGAAATATTAATCGCTTCATAGCTTTACATTCAGCAAATTCTGCATACTTTTGTTCTTGAGAAGAAGAAAAAACGTTTCTCTCCCCTGCATTCCATCTGGCATGGCTTTAGTGTGTGTGTATGTCCCTTTAAAAACCAGGCGGACTTTTGGGGAAGTGTCATAGTCAGCTGTCAGGAAGTTCAATTTCAGCGAATCGGATTTCACATTTCAAATATGGCGACGCCTTTCTGTCTCCTATTGGCTCCCAGTGCTGTCAATCTTGTCTTTCTTGGTTCCAATCGATTCTATTGGCTCTAAGTATTCCAATGACGTGTCGTTCTTTAAAATCCGCCCTTCCCCGGAGGAGATATCTGCGCGCGCAACTGCTGCGCTGTGACAGATCAAAAAACCGGCTTTACGCACAGCACCACTTTGTTTGATCGTTTTTTAAATCTTTGATTTACTGTTTTAAAGCCACATAATGATGTATTTGCATGTATTGATCACCACAAGTAAAAGTGAAAGTGAAATAAATGGTTTGGTACATGAGAAAAGTCAAATGGCACAGATGGTGCTCCAATGTGCCCAAATGCAAATTTTAGAGACCTCGCCTAAATTCTCTTTACTACAAAGTCTCCAACTATTGTTCTGCTTTATTTTTTCTGAGTCAAACTTTGCAGCGAGTCTGTTCACAAGTTGTATTATTATCTGGGTGATTTTAGGCCTTTGCTCTGCATCCATAAAGGATATATTCATCCTAATAGTGCTTTTTTTCTAATCGAACCTGAAACTTCTATGAAAATAGAAGATTCATCTTTATTTACTCTTAACCAGTAACATATATGCTAATATTTACACATCTGAACAAAAGCTCACATGTGTTCCCTTTATTATAACACCAACATTATTCAAATAGCTTGTGTGGTTGCAGAGCTACACCCTTTTTAGTTTCATTTCGAGCAGAAACCTAAAAAACCGGGTGGGGGTCAAGAGGTTAAGGGTGTGGTCGTAACGTGGTCGAAACCTGGTCCCTCAGGGTGTCGTCATTCATAACGTGGTCATTCAGTTCGTGGTCCTAACATGGTCATTCACGGTGTGGTTGTAACGTGATCGTAACGTGGTCCCTCAGGGTGTGGTCCTTTATAACAGTCATTTAGGGCGTGGTCCTTCATAACATAGTCCCTCAGGGTGTCGTCCTTCAGGGTGTCGTTGTTCATAACGTGGTCCTTTATAACAGTAATTTAGGGCGTGGTTCTTCATAACATTGTCCCTCAGGGCGTGGTCGTAACACGGTCCTTCATAACGTGAAATGTATTTTCCAGTTTTTTCCTGTTTAGCTTCCCTTCAGGATTGTACATCCCTCAGGCAGTTTTTGTCGGCAGCAGTAATAATGGTGATCGGAAAGGTATGATTTGAACCACGAGAGGGCAGTGTCAGTGATACTGAGGGAGGCAATAATAAAACACAATCTGTTCATAATAAATCAAAACGCACTGCACAGCTTATGGCACCTCTTACATTCATTCATTGTGTGGCTCCTGAAGCGGCTATCAGAGTTCCCAATCTGCTTTTCATCTATACTGCATAAGAGTAGATGTTACACAAGTGATAGCCCACCTCATTTAAAGTGTTACGGATGAGTGCCTCCGTAAAAAATTGCACTTTGTGTGTGCATTTATTCACCACATTATATGTAAAGTGAGTAGGGCAGGTATGAATTCTTATGCGGAGCCCCATGAGGCCTGTGTAATATGGAAATACAACGTGCGGTACAAACAACTGGCGATACAGCTGGAGTAACAAGCCTGTATGGGATGTTTTCCTCCTGCAGTAGTCAAAGCATGAATTAGTAATTCTCCCACCTCTTGTTGGTGGAATTTTAAATCCATTCTGCATCATATTCACAATCATAAAGAGTGCATGCACACCTGCTCTGGTTTGCTTCCATCTGTTCAGTGAAAGAAACTTAATTTTCAAGGCAGTCACATTTCATTAAAGCCCTAGTTTTTTCCCCTCTCTCTTTCTCATCTTCTTAGACAGCCTGGCTCTAAGAAGGGTGATAAGCTTCTTCCTCGGGAGAGTCTCAACACAGACCTGCCAAGGCACTTTTGTTTCCCCAGCCCATCTCGATGAAAGGCCTTTTCAAGGTCCTCAACTCCGTAATGAGCCGACTGAACTCGTCCACATTGCTGTTCATCACACTGCTGGTCTAGGTTGTTTATTTTATGTATTAAAACTATTAGGTGTAAAAATGACAATATCAGTCTATAGGGTCTGATAATCCAATAATTGATTGTAATCTCACAGCAGGTCATTACAATCCATTAAGTGCTGACTATAATAGCAGTTTGAAGGTTTTGATTGCAACACAGATGGTGCTGTAACATTGATAAAATACAGGATACTTTTATACACAACATCTGATTGGCAGGCAGGCATCTGTTGAAAACGTATAACAAGAAATCCCCAAATGTAGTATGTTAAACCAAGGAAACATTAACTCAAGTACTGAATTATGTAATGCTACATATCAAATTAACACAGACGAAACAGATTACAACGGGTCACACTGAATACAACAGACTTTAAAAATATGAATGACAATTTTAACACAATTCTTCTTTTTAGCCTGCAGTAAGTGGAGAAAAACAATGTCCCCAGAGTAAAGAGAGGTACTCGCTCTCTGTTTTCTTTTATAGCCTTGTTTTGTGTGAAACCGTCTTGCTTATCAAAGACTCCGGATTCTTGTTGGGTTGCTAATTAATCTTTTTAACTGTGATGGTGAAACTCTTAAATGTCTTTAACTTTTCTCTTGGTCATTTTGTTGAATCAATATACACCCTCCCTCGCCCTTGGGTTAATTTGACCCCATTCAATGTTTAATGTCGGTGTTCTTTCGGTAGTCAACAAACAAACATAAAGTGCCTCACACTTAAACTTGGAAAACAATATTAATTCTAATAATTTTCTGGAGGTTTTAATTGCTGGCGTCAAATTGAACCCAAAGGGTAAAATATGTTAGTAAATATAAAGGTAACAGGAGGGTGAAACATTGAATCGGGTCAAAATGACCCAAAGGCGGGGGGAGGGTGTAATATTTAATCGGGTCAAAATGACCCGAAGGCAACACAAGTGTTAAGTATGGATTGAACAGACCCTTCATTAATTAATTAATAATTCAGCTGAATGGATTGAGCTCTTTTGCCAAAAAATGGTTGAGAGGTCTATCCACAAGAAAAGGTTTAACAAAGTGTGGCATCACAAGGGTCCAGGTAGTGGAGGGCTGCTACGTCCCCACACAGGATCGGCGACCACATCACTAAATGGTCGCCTTGGCCCAGACTACACCTCCCAGAATGCCTCAGCACTAACCAAGCTATAGTTGCTTAATCCATGCTAATTGAGGCAGGACTGGAGGGTTTGAAAAGGGCAGAGGGGAGAACACATGCGGGAAGGAGCTGGGCAAGCAGACTGTACGGACACCTACACAGAGAGTAGTAAAAAGACTACGCATTAAAGAAGAGCTTCTATTTTGATTGCACCGCCCCATCCCAACCTCTCATGACGTTACAAAAGTATATATGCACATTAACTCGTCCCCTGCCTCCTTTGCAGGCGTCCTCATCCTCTGTCCACCAAGGCATAGGCCAATGTCCCAGCATTGGTATGTGCTTCTTTGAGAAGTCAGATGAAATACCTTTGATGACAACATTTATCATTTGAGTTTAGTGAGTTTGGATGACCTCGTCTGCATATGTTCAGGTTAAAGCAAAATGTTATTTCAAAAAAACAATGATAAATTGACACCACTGGTATTTTCTTGGTAGTTTTGTTCTTTGGTTAGCAAAGAGCACGAGCTCTCCAGTCTGTAACTCACTGACAGAAGCCAATTTGACTCTTGGCAATTCACATTCCGCCTCTTCTCTTCTTTCAACCAAACACACGCTGAAATTCATAATTTTTTCCACAATCATTGTCACAAGACGAATGCACTTCATCTAAAGTAACACACAACTCTAATATCAAATGATGACAGTTGACATTCTTTTCCTTTCTTCACTACTTCTCACCATCCCACTCCCTCTCTCCGTGGGACTAATGGAACTTTTTCATGTTGTCAATTTTTTTCATCATTCTTGGAGGACTACGTATGGTACATTCAACATGCATGCACATAGTTCAGGCCGCATCGAATATATATTTTTTTCCTGGGCCATTCTTGCCACCCTGTACATCAGTAGTACTTAAAGTAAACCATTCATTCACTGGGCATTGTGTACCGTATGGTAAACGTAGGACACGCCCCTTTGGAGCAGGTCAATCACTTTAACCCTGGAAGTGCTCCCTCCAGCACAGGTTTGTGGCTGTCACATGTCGGTTTCTCCCCCCAAGCACCAAAGGATGAGCACGCAAGGATGATATTTGATCATATCTTTTATTCGACTGCAGACTGTGCCTCTGCTCTCCACCCTCGTGCCTCCAGCCCTATCCCACCTCATGTAAGGCAGAGACACTAATTAACTGATCCCCTGCAGCTGATGCCAATTAGGCCTCTTCCCAGCACCTGTTCCCTGAGCCACTCCCCCACACACCTCCACAGCTGAGCCTAACGACACCCCAGCCAACAGTTTGTAACGTAGTGTGTGTGTTTTTAACTTGGTATATCCAGCATTCAGTAGCAAAAGTGAACTGCAATCTGCAATTTGATTTGGACGACGCGCTCGACTTAATCCACAGAGCCCTGAAGCCTCAATTTGATGTAATTTACATATTGTGGTCTTTCAGTGTACTTAGATGTGTAGTCCAGGAATAGCCCCTAGAGACTTGCGCAGTTAAATTAAATTGATTTTCATTTTCAAATGAAGTGAGTTGCATGTAAAAAAGCTGTCGATGAAGTTTACCACTGAGGAAATAATGGTTGTAATCTAGGAAGCGTATAGCTCAAGCTGAGCTGAAGTAACTTTTATAAATCATAAAAATCACTGTAAGAACCTTTTAAACTACAACAGATGGTGTTAAGAACTCTAACAACTTATTTTTTTTAAAGTCTGATTTATACTAAAGGCAATTTTACTTTACAGTATGCAAAGAAAATACAGTTTTGAACTGTTTGGCTTGTATTGTACCTTGAAAGCTTTGCCTTTTCAAAGGTGTACAAATAAGGCCAACACAAACTAATTTGTTTGTAATATGAAGTGTATTGCCACACCATCAATGAAATATGGCTCCTTAAAATGTGAGACTTTATTAAATTACTGTATAGAAAAAGACTGACAGCATCGACCACACCAGTCTTTTGGGATTATTTTCCAATGAGTTTCACAGAACATCAACAAATCCTTGCATAGTTGGATATGGCAGAATTGACTGCTAACCAAAGGAATCTGAACCTCATGGGAAGATCTGCAGGCAGCGCGAAAAAGACCCCACAGGAGGATGGAGGACGGAAAACAGTCAACACTTATTACTGAAATATGAAAAATACATTATGCAAAAAGCAAGGCTTTGATGCAATGATGAATAAAAAATACCTGCGTGATACATGGGCAGGTCACATGCAGCGTATGTGTTTGTGTGTGTGTGCGGATTTGAATGCAAATTATCTACTCGGTAATTATTAGGGCTGTCAATCGATTAAAAAAAATTAACTAATTAATCGCACATTTTGAAATTGCGGGTTGTTCGGTCCACCTGTTTGCATCATGCCACGGTGTCTCGCGTGGCTGCATTACATTTTCTTCGGCATGTTAGTGTGTGTGTGTGTTGCAAGTGAAGGGTTAGGGCGGGGTGTGAGCCATATGCCAGGCCATATGGGTCTGCTAGGGTTCTGCTCTGTCTACCCGGGGGAAGGTAAACATGTCTGAAACACACAGTGCCAAGATGCCGATGACACCATGTGATCAATTGTCTCTTCCCCCAGAGGCAAACAAACGTTGAAATGGCCTGAGGCTAACAATGTATTGCCTTGTCACAAGATGCCACAGTCTATATACAAGGAATGCACAAACATACCTAAAAGTACACATAATTAGCATTAAGAGATGGAATAGTACATTAACAGCTGGTTGAACACAAATTAGATCACACAACAATACTTTTTCTTCGGGAAATAGGATTAACTGTCACATCATTAATCAAGGGCTCAATCAGATGTTATTATTATTGCGGCCTTCAGCCTGTTCATCTAGCCATTTGCAGTCAGCCGAGATTCGAGAATAACTCAGCAAAACACGGCCACCTCCTCACCAAACAGTGAATTTGGATTTTGGGGTATAAGAACATGATTTGCACAAGAATATTTATAATTGTGGCCACTTAGGGGAAACGGAATAAACTGTAAATGAAACAATTATCAATGACCTCATAAAGGTCGAGCAGCGAATGTGTTGGCAAACTGTTGCCGATATCCTCCAGGGACAGGGTGACATTCACATTTATTTACAGTTGTGTTTTGAGGTCACACGGCAAATCAGATTCTAATATTCACTCCTTGTTTAGTTTTTCTCGAGCTGTTTTACATTTCTGTCTCTTTAGCTGCTCAATGCAGTTTGCCTCTTTTCTAAAGAGTAGATGTATCTGAGCGTTTCGTCTCTATACCGATGCCATCAATATCTTGTAACGACATTGACGCGAGCATTGAGACTGAAGCAAAACAAGGAAGTTGCTGAAAGATGCCAAAAAGCTCATTCCATCTGCGTTCAACAATACAAGTTACCGTTTTAACACAACAAAGGGAAACCTTGGATACACAATTTCACAAAAAATGCTCCAATACCTGGTGTAATTACTCCTATGCCTCGGGTAGTCCAGAGTTTCTGCTGAGGGAAGGGGAATTTCTGCAAGAACCCTGGCTGCTTACCACATTCCTGTCAGGGCACGACGAGCCCCAGATTCCTCACGGCTGTTTTATAACCAATGTTGTGCTGGTCTGCCAGCTGACATCTGTTGCTTGGCACAATGTGCGCCAGCTTCCTTTCGCCTCTTTCATTAGCGGGCTGTTTCCAGTCTTTGGCTTGTCAATGTCTGCTGGGAGGTGAACGATTCTTATAAAAAGCATGGAGCTTGTGACACTCCAACCTGCTTTGCCAGTTTACAATAACTTGATGTTACACCTCCCATCTGTGACACCGATCTGGCATTGCTTAAAGAGGGTGGATGTTGGCTGATACGTGGGGGTCCTTGGGTTGATGGTTGGCACCTTCAAATACAGAGCCACCCTGCCCAGCCTGTAGGGAGGCCTGCACTCTGCTAATCGTTATCCAAATGGCTCCATCATTCACACACAATGGGCAATTTCTCCAAATGTAACATCTGAAATGGCCTCCAGGTGATTTCTCTCCTATTGTCATATCATTCTCTGCTACCATGGCCAGTGCATCCTCTACTTTATGTTGACTTCAACAAATGTCAGCCATGTCACCTCCCGTTAATCATTTCTCACTCATACGCTTCGATATAGCAATCTTGGCTCCGAATGACTTTGTGGTAATGCAAATAATGCTTTGGCCCAAGGTTAACCAATCAGACGGTTCCATTCAAGACCATGTGACGGTGTAATATTGTTTTGGAGAGTGGCATGCCACAACATTGTGATTGATTGCAATGGGTATGCAGCATGGTTTTCATGTGTGTGGTACGCTTGTTTGTGCTTTAATGCAGAGACATATATATATACACTACCGTTCAAAAGTTTGGGATCACCCAGACAATTTTGTGTCTTCCATGAAAAATCACACTTTTATTTAGCAAATGAATATAGAATATAGTCAAGACATTGACAAGGTTAGAAATAATGATTAATATTTGAAGTATTCATTTTGTTCTACAAACTTCAAGCTCAAAGGAAGGCCAGTTGTATAGCTTATATCACCAGCATAACTGTTTTCAGCTGTGCTAACATAATTGCACGGGTTTTCTAATTATCCATTAGTCTTCTAAGGCGATTAGCAAACACAATGTACCATTAGAACACTGGAGTGATAGTTGCTGTAAAAGGGCCTCTATACACCTCTGGAGATATTTCATTAGAAACCAGACGTTTCCACCTAGAATAGTCATTTACCACATTAACAAAGTAGAGAGTGTATTTCTGATTAATTTAATGTTATCTTTATTGAAAAAACAGTGCTTTTCTTTATAAAATAAAGTCATTTCTAAGCTATCCCAAACTTTTGAACGGTAGTGTATATTTATATTTGCATGGTTTCACGATAAAGCCATCTTTATTTGATATATGACTTTAAACAGAGGCTTTCAGCTTCGGCTCAGACTTCTACTGTGCTTTCCAAGTGTTCATTAGTGGGTGTGCATTCCCACATGTTCATGCATTAGTGTGTCAGTGTATTGGATGTGCAGATATTTATCTCGTGTGTCAGGCCCATATCTGTTAAGGTTTCATCATAATGTATCAGTCCTCCAGATGAAACATGGAATCAACAGTGTTTTCTCCAGATTTAATATATCACGGTGGGGCTTATGGGCAAATATGTGTATATGTACCAGTGTGTGAGTCATGTACATCAGTGTGTGTGTGCAGTCTTTTACTGAACTGCTGTATTAGAGCTTCTGGGTGTGATGCTCACTTTAATACGCACACATCGGGTAACATCCAGTCACGGCATCAGTTCTCTTCACGTATCACCAACCAGACACCTGCTTTGCCCTGTTTTCATGCCTGCTGCATCCCACCACTTGTCCATTCTCCTTCAGGGACATATCAAACCCTGCGTCACATCCCCAGTGGCAACAATGTCACATCCCCATTTTTCTCTCTCTGGTTACAGCAGACACATTGCTGGGGGTGTTTCAGAGCGACGACTTTGATTTGAGATTTAGTGCTGACTCCAACCTGCCACACCGGGGGAAAGGATGTGTGTGTGCTCTTATGCTGCACTAGGTCTTCTTTCTCTTCCAGAGGAAGAGCTGCTCTGGAGACATTGGATTTAGCGTCGATGGGTGGAGAAAAAGTGTCTCGCACTGTCAGCTCATGGGAAGAGGGGCCCGGGTTTGATCCCCGATCCCGGGCGGTCCTTCTGTATGGAGTTTGCATGTTCTCCCCGTGGCAGTGTGGGTTCCCACTGGGTTCTCCGGCTTCCTCCCACAGTCCAAAGACATGCAGCTCGGGTTAATTGGACTCTAAATTGCCCGTGGGTCTGAATGTGAGCATGAATGCTTATATGCCCTGTGATAGACTGGCGATATATCCAGGGTGAACCCTGCCTTCCCCCAATGTCAGCTGGGATTGGCTCCAGCGCCCCCGCTCCCCTAAATAGGATACGCGGTTTGGATAATGGAATTGATGGATGGGATGAAGACCAACTTATTCATGACTTTTAAATATGTCTGCAGGCCAGAGAGCTCGGCTAAACCTCTGATTGTGAACCCGTCGGGTCCGCTGGGCGAATTAGCTTTCATGACTTTAAACAACTAACACAAACCACACAACTTCAGCTTCATGAGTAGTTCAACAAATGTTGACATAAGTAAATCCCAAGTTTGCATTCTAACCACTTACATTCCAAGTATTCACATATTTTACTTTATAAAGTTCACAAATACAGCAGAACAAACATTTATTTAGACTTATTTATGACCATTTAAAATTTAAATCCATGTTTGACTCTTTTTTTTACTGTGTTGGTCTTCTCCAACTTCTGAGGAGAATATTTGTTTCTTTAGGGGCTAAATGCTCCAGTATATGTTTCTAGCTATTACTACTTTATCAGAGACTTTTTGGTGAATGCAGCCACCTTACTGTAAGCATTGAAAGTGAACCAAAACAGTGTAGTTGTGGTAACGCCGATGAGCTAAAAAGAGATACGGGGTTAGATCAAAAGAGTTCGTAGAGCATATAGGGTTTAGGAATCTGTCTGTGGGTTTGTCACCATGAGCGAAGCGAACATTACACCAAATCATTTAATTTGATTAATTATGTAAATTATATCTCATTGCGTCTTCAGAATTTTTCATTAAAAATTCCCCCTAAAATAAATTATTGACTACTTCATCTCAACATACCACAGAAAGACGGTTGACAGCGTCAGACAGTGTCAGGTGAGCGCTGTGCTTCAGAGGCCGGGAATTCATCTTTGACACACACCTGAACATGAAGGCACAAACACTGGCCTTTCGGTGCCTTTCACAACGTGTTGCATCATCCTGTTTGCTGTCCAGTCTTACGGTATGAGTGATGCCAAAACTGAGATTGGCTGTGTGGCTGTTTCACAGACACGCGCATACAAATTGGTGTTCCAGGGATGTGATACTAAGGCTGTCAAACCGATGAATGATGACAAATCCTTCTGGAAGAAAGACAACCATGCTTATTGTCTGCCTTCAAATCCCATGCCTGGTCCGTGGCTGATACTTTGGTGATGATAAGTCACAGAGATCATGTCTGCAGTATGATCTTAAGTATTGGCATGTTATAGCTCCTGATTTAATAGTTTTTTTTCAGGTCACGGATGAAAGTGCGTGGGAGGAGAGAATAAAAGCCGTCTGAGGTGAACAATAAATATCTTAAGAACGTGTAATTCATCTTTTCAGCCTTTTTCCAACCTCTCCGGGTTACAGCTGGGGACAAGGAGTGTCCTCTGCCTGGCCATGTTTCCCGCAGTCATTAGCAGCAATCACATTACTAACTGTGTTATTTAGGGATCCACACTCAGTCACACAGGACAGCTGGGGCATCCTAGATGGATTCATCCCAGACATTTGTATCACAGAAAAGGACAAAGAGGCAGTGAAATTGGAGCTTGGAACTAAATGCGGTTATTTATTTATGATAGAGGATCTCCTCCATGTCACAGAGATACTAAACACATGTGACTGACCTGATTTATTTCAGCCATCAGGCAGATGAGTAAAATACTTTTGTAAAATCTGAAACATTCATGTAATACTTTTTTTTAATACACTGTGTTCATCTTCCCGGCGTCGACGCTTTTCATAGCTCAACTTGGTGGTGGTGAGGTTGGCCTTGATTGTACTTGATGAAAAAGTCTGTGCCTTTTTTGCTTAATTTTCTAACAGTGAGTGGCTGTTCCTAAATAATACAATTCCGGAAGTCACTATGAATATAAGTATCACTACTGAGCAGCAGTGACACAGGTGATGGGTTTACTCCAGCGTTTGCAACATCTGCAAAAGTAATTCACTCAGACATGAGATGAGTGATGCATGTTGCCCACGACACAGCTTCTTTAAAGGACACATCTAATGTCATTTGTGTTTTTGCATTTTTCTTAACATGAAGAAGGCTGGGTTTTAGAGAAAATGTATTTTGTCAGCTGATTCAATCATTCTCGTTTTTACAAGGATGCCGTTATATTGCGAGCTATCCTGATATGCAAGACATATTTGTCCATATTTACTGACTCATAGATGGGAAGGTCTCTTAATATGACCACATCAGAATGTATTGTTGGGTTCTGAGAGACGAGAGTATGGTTTGATGGATAAGGGGACATGTTTAGCTATGACGTGACTTTCTTTGATCATGCATATCTCAGAGTGTCATACAGGGAGAGGTGTGTTCAGTCCATTTGCTACTACCTCATGGACCAGTTCTAGAAGGCACTTACACATGACATATTCAATTCAATTCAGGTTTGTTTATACAGCCAGATATCACAAATTACAAATTTGCCACAGAGGGCTTTACAATCTGTACACATAAGACATCCCTGTCCCAGGACCTCACATCGGATCAGGAAAAATGGCATGAGGCCGGCCCACAGGGCAGGAGGCGTCAGACCCAGCCAGGTCCAATGGACCCTATGAGACGTGAAGTCACAAAGACTCCAGAGAGGAAGCAGAGTTAGTAATGTGAGATGGAGAGATGTCAATTCGTCTATAAGGAGAGAGAGAAGAGGAGAGAGGTGCTCATTGTATTCTAAAACTCCCCCCAGCAGCCTATAAGCATATAGCAGCATATCAAGGGGCTGGACCAGGGCAAACCTGATTCAGCCCTAACTATAAGCTCTGTCGAAGAGGAAGGTCTTAAGTCTACTCTTAAACGAGGTGACTGTGTCTGCCTCCCGGACTGAAGGTGGAAGCTGGTTCCATAAAAGAGGAGCTTGATAACTAAAGGCTCTGGCTCCCATTCTACTTTTTAAGACTCTAGGAACTACAAGTAGCCCCGCATTTACTGAGCGCAGCTCTCTAGTGGGGCAATATGGTACTACAAGCTCCTTGATGGTGCATCACCAATCAAGGCTTTGTAGTTGAGGAGACGTACAGCCATGGAATACTCGTGTTTACAGACTTAGGACTAAATACATATCCTAAGACAGGTTTAGTGGAGGTGTGAAACTAGAGCAGATCATATTTGCACATTAAAGTGGTGTTAGTCATGATATGCTTGAAGAAAGAAGCTTTCTAAAAGAACCACTCTGGTATTGACGTCTATGTTCTCATGGTGACACTCATACCACCGCTGACAGGTAAAATACCTAAACTGAAATAAACTAGACTTTATTGACTTGTCAAATAAACAAAATTGCCCGTGGTGCCTTTCTTCTTTTAGAAATAGTTTTGAGTCTCGTGTTACATTGGAATTAATATTTTGACAGCAGTCTTATTATGCAGTCACCGGAGAAACTGTTGTTGTTCAATCAGGAGCAAATTAATGACAATCACTGTGAAGCGCAGCCTCTCAGCAATAGGCGTCTTTCCTTTCACGTGTTTACTGCATGAGAGCAAGACTAGGCAGTAGGATTTGTAAATGCAAATCGAATCAATCAATCACGGGTTAAAATGTGGTCATTACCGATTGCAAGTATGAATATTGGACTTTTTTCTTTCTGTTGATAGCTGTCCACCTCGGTTCTGAAGGGTTTCTAGATGATGAACAACATAGTAAAGCAAGCACACACAACAGTTAGAAGCTGTTTGGCTGCACAATATAATACTAATCATTGTTTTTAGATGAACTTCAACTCTTTGATTTTTTCATGTGGACTGTTTATGTCACTGACAAAATGGTCATATGGTACATCACTTGTAGTCATAACAAACAACCTGTTCATGCGCTGTACTTCTGCAATTTTAGTGCTGCTTGATACCTACAAGGACTTCTACTATTAGCCACTTCATGTGTTGGTGCAGTCCAAACTTGACCTCAAAACCTCATTATTATTGCACCTATAGAGAGCCACGACCCTGTACACATCAGAAGAGAAGCAATAGAACAAGCTCAGGCTTTGAAGTCCTTTGGCACCACAAAGCACTACAACCTCCCTTTCAACTATCCTTTTATAGATAGCCATGTATATATCCATGTACTTCAGTGTCTCAATGGTCTTAATGCTGTTTTAGAGGAATAAAATTGCACAGGGAGATCGACACTGGAAACATTCTTTGTTCTAAAACCAAAAACGTAAACAATAAACATTACAATAACAGCGAACAACTACAACAACTATTATGTAAAGATATAGTGAAGTCATGTCGTTCCCACTCAGCTTACCACGGTGCCGTAGTGTGCTCGTTAGTACTGTCAGCACCGTGAGCTGTGTGCCACCAGCTCGCCATTGACATTATGAGAGCCAACTGAATTGCTCCCAATCTATGAAAATAACAATACATGGAATGGACAAAATTATTTTTGACAGAATATAAGTCAAAAATAATGGGCATCACTTACTTCAATACTCAATACTGGCCCTGGGACTTTTAAAAACTCATATCGCTGCCATTAAAAAACAGCGTCATATCTCAACTCTCTATGCATTCTTCAGGGCTGTGGAAATAAGTGGCCAGGATGGCCTACCTCTGGCACTGCATGGGATTTTAGACAATATTGCATTTAAACTGCTTACAGCTATTGCCCTGCAAAAGTAGTAATACAAATGTCTCCGTTGTGAATTGGTCGTGTCCTCTTTGTCTAACCCTTAGCGTGAAGAAATACAGCAACGGATTGACTGGAAGAGGCAGAGATGGAGACAGAGACGGCACAGCCGGAGAGCTTTTACAGCTCAATACAGTCTGTGATTTCTTATTGAACGTCCATGTCTCTGTTGCTCTATTCGTGTGTATCATGTTTGGGAGATAGACAGAAACAGTAGTGAGAACAATAATTAAGCATGCTATTTTTCCCCCCCAAATGCATGATTATAATTTATTTTTTTCTTACCAACATTTTTGTACTCTTTGATTTACCTGCTTACCCTTTAAAACTCCATTAAAAGGAGCAAAAAAAGAAGTAACGTGTTTGTGGCTCCTTGCTGTGATTGCACCTCGCAGAAGAGTGGCTTAAAATCAACGCAATCCTGTTAAGTCTCTCATCATGACGCTTTGGAGGAAAAAGGCTGTTCTTCTCCGTGGGTTTCCACATTCTCTCAGACATACATCGCACTTATCCCCTTTTTGCTGGGTAAGAGCTTGGCGTTTTTCTTTTTCTTGATGAATTAAAAGGTTATATACTCCTCGGGCAGCTGGGTACGATTTATGACCCCCATGACCTTTGTGACGCCCACTCCAAAATTATGTGACGATTGCTTTTGGTTTGTTTGTTGCTATTGGAGATTGCAGGTGGTCAACTCAAGAGAGAGTTCCCCTCTCACTTGAGTGTATTTTGCACTCTCTATCACCTGCTTCCACAACCTCATTACTCTGAGAAACTTCTTGCTGAAGAACTAATGGGAGAGAAACAAACACAGCAAACGAATACAACAAATTCTCCCTCACTTTGCATTTAATTGAAGATGCGAATACCATTTAATCACCGCATTTTAAGAACGACCACCTCATTTAGCATGTCTTTAGAAGACACCCATTAGGATCGCCCGATAAACTCCACTGATAAATAAGAGGTTTATACACATTCAGTTATGCTCAGTTCCGGTCATTACACTTAAAAGGCCATGAGAGCACCCCTGAGTGCACTGGCCAGGCCTCAATGTGATACACATCAGTTAGCATTAAGTTTAGGTCGCTCGGTACTCTAGCCAATATGGATTTTGACAAAGTTCACAAAAACAGTTGGAATGTTGTTCAGGTCCCACTAATAACTCCACAGTGCTGTTTTTCAACCTATAAATGGCAATTCAGTTTTGTTATCTCAGTGCTGGTTTCATGTTGAAAGAAAGTAGAGTTATTTGCAAGTAGCCACGAAAGGAGTTTTATAAAAGCACAGTAATTAGAGAAATAATTATAACTGTAGTTTTTTCGTTATTTTCACGTGTAGTTTTTTTTAAAGCTAGGCCTGTTGCTTCTGAGGAAGGTACCTCCTGGTCTCCTGATCTTTAGGCAATTCACTAAAGTTCACATTCGATTCATCTCAATGGAAGAATCCACATGGTATGGTGTGTGTCTTTCAACGAGTGTATTTGTAGGTGTGTGTGTGTGTGTATTTCACGGTGTCACGGGTGATTATGGTAATTAGCAAATTACAGGAATACGATCGTGATTACTTTTCCACACACAACTGTTGGTGAAGAATACAGGAACACACACACATATATACGAACCAAATGAACTGGTTCGAGGATGTAAGAGGGGATATATCAATACAAATGCCAATGACCATCTCCTAATGTCCCCATGAATATAAGGCGGTGGGTTGGATCCATCCATACAGTGTATAAATCAGTGCTTAACGAGCCCTAACGAGCCTTAACGATCCTATAAGCCCTTGATTGGAGTTTGATTATCAGGACGGCGAGCCAATGCAAATGGCTGTTTACCACTGGCCTTTGGCTGTTTTAGTGTGTGTGAGGAGAGAGTCAAGCAAAATTGTTTTTTAGCTGTGTCTTTGTGTGTGTGTGTATGTGTGCGTGTGTGTGTGTGTGGTGGGGGGTGCTTGTGTGTGAGCCTTCAGGGATGAGGTGCAGTGTCTTTGGCTGAAAATGTGTTTCCAATCCACCAGGCTTTGCACAGGAAACAAAAGGGGAACTGCACTCACCCAAGAAGCAAAACAGACACCTCTCTCTCTCTCTCTCTCTCTTTCTACCTTGCTGCTATTTGATACGAAATCAAAACATCGACGCCTCGCCTTGTCTGAGATTAGGGTGAACAGGTTCAGTTAATGCTCATGGCGCATTCAGCCAAACCAATACATGTGCCAGTCACCAATATATACAGTGGGGGAAAAAAGTATTTAGTCAGCCACCAATTGTTCAAGTTCTCCCACTTAAAAAGATGAGAGAGGCCTGTAATTGTCATCATAGGTAGACCTCATCTATGAGAGACAAAATGAGAAAATCACATTGTCTGAATTTTAAAGAATTTATTGGTAAAATAAGTATTTGGTCAATAACAAAAGTTCATCTCAATACTTTGTTATATACCCTTTGTTGGCAATGACAGAGGGCAAACGTTTTCCCCACTGTATATACATTATTTATATTCAGATAAAAATGATTTTGGCAAATTAATCCACTTCCAGCTACACTGGCCACACATTCAATGTTCATAGAGTCGTGTATGTCCTTCAGATGGGGATCTCGTGTGTCTGTTTTGATATTTTCAATATGGTAATTGACATGAGTTTCGTGCTAAAGTCCAAAATATATCTAAAAACATTTTGTAGTTGCAGTTCAATTGAACATCAATTTAAAGTGTCCGATACAAGTTGAATATTGTTAGTTTACATGGTGCAGTGAATGTCAAGGATAGCTCTTGTCCAACCAGATTGGAGTCTACAGCCTTGATTCCAGTTATGTAAGTCTGTTGGATAATGCAAATATACTGATCTTAAGCAGGTCATGTTTATGGTGCTAACCATTTTAGGTACGGATGCTAACCTTTTCATAATGAATCTCTAAACACAAAGTACAACTGAGGCTGATTGCAGTGCCATCCACTGGTTGTTGGGACATCATACAGAAAATCACTAACGTCAACTTCATGATGAGAAGTCAGAGCAGATGATGACCACTAAAAACAGTCATATATGCCTATCATACGCGAAGAATGGGTTCTCAAATCCACCTTGCTTCAGGTCCAACAGCTGGACCACAGGTAGACTTGCAACAACACAGAATAAATTCTCATATTTAATACAAACACCAAATCTAATCAAATTAATTGAAACATTTTAACTAGAAAAGGCTAAATAAATACATATATATCATAAAAATATACATTCATAGAAATCAAGATGAATTCATGTCCTCATTCAATCCCTGTGGTTCAATTGGGCTCAGTGTCTAAATCCAGATGTTTACAATGTCCCCTTCTCATGGACAAGTGGGAAATCTTTTCAACACCCCCAAATGTCATCGTGGAAGCCACTTTCACGATGTGCGTTCACAAAATAACACGCAACAGCGTCGTCAAGCCTTGAGTGTTTTTTGTGTTGCTTTTTTCTGCAAGAACCACATTTAACAATTCCATTGTTTTAATGAGTCCAAATATAGGCAGGCTGCACCTCTAGCCTTTTTTATGAGTAAAAGACATTTCATAGATTTGACAAACTTTTGTAAACATTATGAATACTTTTGTTAAAGGCGATTGAGATATTTTAATCCCAAGGTTCGCCTCCTTCTGTAAGTATTTTGCACAGGCACAGTGGCTACATCCCAGGCTTCGCACCGCCCAAGACGGATATGAAATACAAGTATAGCCCAGAGCGTTTGTTTCCACTTAGTGTGGGATTACGATGGGTTCAGCCGGCCCACCGGCACAGTGCTAAAACCTCGTATGGAGATAGGTCTGGCTACTAAAACCTGATCCAGCTGCTAACTGACCGGCATTGCAACCAGTGTGGTAAGAAATCACCTCAGCCCACACACACTTATTAAAAGCTTTTATAGCTTTACTGTCGTCCATAAGCTATTATAAGATACTATTTAGCAGAATTAAATCCTGAAACAACCCAATGGTTCTTCTGTTAGATTGTAATTGGCTCAATAAATTATCACACAACCTTGTTTTCTCGAATTAAATACATTCTTACTATGGATTGTCTGTAATTATCAACAGCTGCAGAACAACCCGGGCTAAATCCCTTCAACAGGGTATTTGTGATTTGGAGGGGAGTTGAAAAGTGTTTGAGTGAAAAGAGAGCGTGGAACAAATGAAGAACATCTGCAGAGTTAATCCCATTATCACCATTATCAGGTAATAAACAAGAGCATAATTCCACTCTATTGAATTGAACGTCTTACCTTGCACTTCCCAACTATCTTTTAATTAAATGTACACTCAAATGTAGCATTTCTGTGACTTCCTTTTGAAAATACACCAGCAAATACATTTGTGTCATCAATGAGGAAAATGGATATTATACAGTCCAAATGCCAAAGTGTAATTTAGTTTTTATTTTGTGTGTGTGTGTGAGTGTGTATGTGTGTGTCAGTGTGAAAGGCAGATGGGATTTATTTTGTTTTGTTATTACATTAAAAAACACATTATTTCTGCCTTCAAGTGACTTACAGCATCTAGTTGCAATTCAAACCACAACATTTGTGCCTCCAGCAGTGACAAATGTAAAGCTTTGCTCCGGCTGCACTGGGGAGGTTTTACCTGTAGCATTTGTCAAAGACCCCTAGAGAGCCACAAGTGTGTTGAGGTGAGACCCTAAAAACAAACAGATGTCAAAAACACATCAAAAAGAGCTACGTGAAGTGCACTAGATTCAAATCCTGCTACGGTTGTGGACAGTGTGACAGGAAGTGGTCTGCAGGGGAATGGAAATGCATTTCTAATAATCTTGTGGGAAAAGAATAATTGACAGCTAATCCTACTTCCGTAGTGTGAGTGTGTGTGTGTGTGTGTGTGTGTGTGTGTGACGGCTACATGTGCTTGTATATATGTGTACAACAGAGAGGACGAGAGAGGAAAGAGAGATGGGGAGAGATGCATACAGAACCACAGTTGAAATGAATGTGATTTAAATATCATTATGTTGTGCACCTTTGCTCAAATTTGTGAAGCTTCAGCTCTGGATAATCCATCCTTTTCCAACACAATTGTGAAAAATGTACCTTTTGATCTACTAGTCATGTATTAGCCGCTAGAACCAATATAATATGTAATGTGGCCTTCTGGAGCCAAATCTAGGCCAATAGTTTTGTTAGTTTGAAAAAAAGATTTGAACCTGAAAATGTACGTTTTGGTCTTGGACATTGAACAATTCAACAATGTATTCTAAATAAAAATATGCGTATGAAAAGTTGTGTTGGTTTAAATATAATTTTGATTCAGTTATGGGTTTTTTCTCCAAATAAAATATATTCTTTCATTATTCAGTAGCAGATTTAATATTTCAAATGTGTTTTATTCGGGTTGTAAGTCTTATTTTTTAGTTATTTTTGTTCGTTCTTTTTGTTTTTGCAGCAGGGCTGAAGGATAATGATGTTGATCCGCCTACAACTAGAAAGTATTCCCCTTACTGCCCTCAGACTGGATAACCATCGCACCGAGAGAAGGTTTGCTCATTTGTTTGGTGACCGGCCTTTCTCTAAGGTCACTGTCAGGTCAAACTGTTTACTCGATGAACACTTGACAAGGTGCCATGTCTGAAAAGTCCACTTCTATCAAATGACTTGTTTGGTATACCAATATTAATAAACATCAACAGCCCTCTGCTATGGGAGCCAAGTTCTAGAGTATTTCTGAATGGGCATGCCACCAACGGGCACTACACACGTGTGTATAACATGCATGAAATGAGCCTATATTCATCGTACCCAGATGGATAATCCAATTGGGTCACTCCAATCAAAATATCAACTCGCTCAACAAAGTAAACATATACACTACCGTTCAAAAGTTTGGAGTCACCCAGACAGTTTTGTGTCTTCCATGAAAACTCACACTTTTATGTATCAAATGAATTGAACATTTCATAGAACATATAGTCAAGACATTGACAAGGTTAGAAATAATGATACATATTTGAAGTATTAATTTTGTTCTACAGTTATAGCTTATATCACCAGCATAACTGTTTTCAGCTGTGCTAGCATAATTGCACAAGGGTTTTCTAATCAGACATTAGTCTTCTAAGGCGATTAGCAAACACAATGTACCATTAGAACACTGGAGTGATAGTTGATGGAAATGGGCCTCTATACACCTATGGAGATATTTCATTAGAAACCAGACGTTTCCACCTAGAATAGTCATTTACCACATTAACAATGTATAGTGTGTATTTTTGATTCATGTTATCTTTATTGAAAAAACAGTGCTTTTCTTTGAAAAAAAAATACATTTCTAAGTGACCCCAAACTTTTGAACGGTAGTGTAATTTAGGAAGTTGTTTTTCCCATTCAAGCTTTTCAAAGGATTCCCGTCTCTGACCACTTGCTGCGTTCAGTCTGGTTCCTCCTGTGTTGATGTCTCTGTTGCCACATTCTACGTCCTGTCGAAGAGCTTTATTTCACACGCTAGACAAACAACACTACCTGATCTAGTGGGCGGTCAAGCTGCCACATTTAATTTTTCTTTATAGACAAGATTATATCCATGCAATTTGTTGTGCAATTATATTGAAAAGAGCAGAGCTTCGAAAAGGTCGAGGATACAATAAAAAGGAGGATAAGAAATAATACCAGTGTATTGTGTTTCATAGATGTGTTTCAATGTGTTGATTGTTGTTGATTGTTTATTGCTGTTGGGCCACCCGTCATGACACAAAACACACTTGGCAATAAAAGGTTCTGATTCTGATCAAATTAACGTGATACCAATTTTTGTTACATGACACAATATCGAATAATCTACATTCCAAATGCACCTGTTGTGTGCCAAGAAAATATTCATCGCATCAGATACGACGGATCGATACCGTCATACCAACTCCTCACTCACTCAGCTAAAGCATGAACACACTGTACACTGTCTAGTTGAGAGTTGGGTCATCCAGAACTCTACTGTCTACCCTTTCCCTAAATACTGAATGAGTTCTGTGCTTTGAGATGCCCTTGAGAGCATCATTGTTGCATAAAGCTGCATATTTACGGGCCACCTGTTGTCAGCATCCCTGTCTTCCTCATTGTGTGTTTACCTCTGTTGCCCCAAGTCTCCTCTCCTCACTGTCTGTCATCCCCCTGTTTGTTTTGTTTTTGCCCTGTGTGTGTGTGTGTGTGTGTGTTCTTGGTCCTACCTCCAGACGCTGCCCATGGCCATACCCCCCAGCGGTGCATGACCTCTGCCTGTTTGACTCCTCACCAGCTCCATATCACCCCCAGTGCTGCAGTCAGTGTTGTTATTCTGTTGCGTCCTCTGCCCCGGTCGTCTCCGCTGCCGCTTGGCCAAGTTCTCCGCTGTTCACTAACTCTCTTTCTGTTTGTTCAGCCTGCCTCCGACGTCGAGCCACGGGACTCGCATCGTGATCTGCTTTGCCTCTGTGTCGGACCTCGGGATCCACACTTCCGAGTCGGGTCTCTAAATGAATTCTATTACCTGATTCTGTCTCCCGTGCTGTGCTCTTGGGTCCCGACCTTGTGTTCTCGTGACACCTGTTCACTGAACAAGTCTCTCCACTCTCTGCTGACCTCTGCCAGCGATGCATTCTGGCATTGAGGACGGCGTCTGTGCAGATATGTTCAGCTTATTCTGATCTCCAGACTCTGTTAACCCTTGTGTTGCCTTAGGGTCATTTTGACCCGAATCAATATTACACCCTCCCCCCGCCTTAGGATTAATTTGACCCCATTCAATGTTTAATGTCGGTGTTCTTTCGGTAGTCAACAAACAAACATAAAGTGCCTCACACTTAAACTTGGAAAACAATATTAATTCTAATAATTTTCTGGAGGTTTTAATTGCTGGCGTCAAATTGAACCCAAAGGGTAAAATATGTTAGTAAATATAAAGGTAACAGGAGGGTGAAACATTGAATCGGGTCAAAATGACCCAAAGGCGGGGGGAGGGTGTAATATTGATTCGGGTCAAAATGACCCTAAGGCAACACAAGGGTTAAGTGGCCGTTTCTTAAATAGTTCAGTAAACTTAGAGAGATATTCACAGATTCGGACGTAAAAATTATTCAAAATCTTTTTTCTTCAAAATGAGAGGTGTAGTCCACTCATGTGGAGCCCATTGATGTTGATATAGAATGATTTCACTCTACACTTGATAACAAAGAAGCTATTGAAGATTTTTTCCATAAAATCTGAAAATATATTCATAATAATTTTTCAAAATCTTTTTTCTACAAAGTAAGAGGTGTAGTCCACTCATGTGGAGCCCATTGATATTGATATAGAATGATTTCACTCTACACTTGATAACAATGAAGCTATTGAAGATTTTTTTCCATAAAATCTGAAAAAATATTCATAATAATTTTTCGAAATCTTTTTTCTCCAAAGTAAGAGGTGTAGTCCACTCATGTGGAGCCCATTGATGTGTACACTTGATAACAGTGAAGCTATTGAAGATTTTTTCCATAAAATATTAAATATAATTCATAATAATTATTTAAGATGAGTTTTTTTCAAAATAACAGCTGTAGTACATTACAGGGTGGCCATTTGACGTATGGTATAAGTTCTGTCAGCCTTCACAATCTTTCAGTGGATATATTGAATATTTTTGGAATATGTTTTTCCTGGATTGCTTTTTGCAGACGGTCCCTGGGCTTAGGTCTCACAGCTGATCGCACATTGAGACCAACGTTATTCATCGATCTCGGAGACCGGCTTTTTTTGGTAAAATCAAGGTTGTAGCTTGTTGTCGACATCACTACGATCACAGAGAGGTGTTGTTTGTGTTTTAACTCCGTGTCGTGAGAGAGCTATTGAGCCGGGAAGTCCGAATCCGTGAATATCTTTCTAACTTTACTGAACTTTCTTAAATGCCGTAATGGATCCGTCTGCCACCACCGGTGATCCTGAGGGAACACGCCCACTGAGGATGACGCATCTTTTAATAAGGACGCACAGGGAGAGAATGCAGGTGGATGAGCGATACTGACAGGTAGAACAATGAACACAGACAGAGATGTAGACGGATTAATGACCCACAAAAGCCCCAACTTTAAAAAAGCACACTGTCAGCATTAGGAGCCCAAACAGCTGTGACTGTCTGACATCATGTGACAGCTCAACAGGGGAAATCATGAACGTCACAACACAAATGAATGATCAGCTATTCCATCGAGATGGGAGACTAATTCATGTGTATGGATCACAGAAACACACACAGAAACACACCTACACACACACACACATACACAAACACGGCAACGCCCTGACATGGCACTGTGATAATTGGTAACGATGCTTCAATAATGTGGCAATAACAATACTAATGCTACCTTACCTCCTATAAACACACACAATAGGGAAGACATTAAAATTATATGACACTCTTGCTAACAGAGCTGGCAGCAATGGCTCCGTATTTACGATGCCAGAGCAGTTATTACAAGATTCATGCAGTGTTTGTGTGTGAACGTGACTGCCTGCAAGTGTGTGTGTGTGTGTGTGTGTGTGTGTGTGTGTGTGTGTGTGTGTGTGTGTGTCTGAACAATCAATGCCTCCTATAGTTTAAATAACCCAAGTGTGGAAAAGTTGCAGACAGAAAGAAAAACAAGATGTATAAAAGTTATTATGACTCAATTGGCCGTCCCGCCTCCTCTATTCCTCCAACCCTACCTCGTTTTATCTTTAGTTTTTAGCCGTTAGATTATTCACTCCATGTCCTCCCCCTCCATCTTCCCACTTCAGAAAATAAATGAGGGAAAAAAGCACATTTAGTGGTTATTGTCTTTCTCACTCTCCCAGTTCTAGCAATTCAATGGGCTAGTGGCAAGATACACACACTCTCACACACACACACACACAAGCAGAGGTACTCCGTCACAGTTCAGCACATACATTTTCACATCTACACCGCCCTTCATACACATCCACACACACACACACACATGACCAGACGCGTGCGCGGCACTATAAACACATTGATAAAACCATTTCTATAATAAGCTATGTTTGTCAAAATGTCATCCCTCGGCCCTGCAGCCATTATCACGGCTTCAACATTTTTAGTGGCTCTTTAAATAAACGGCGCAGGCCTTTATGGCCTACAGTGATGCCCATCTTAACGCCCACACAAACACACACACACACACACACAGTTCTCTCATCTCACTATATCTCCGACCAATACGCTGCAGACATGATGGGAATATCCTCTTCGACGGAGACTTTTATGTTTCCTCTTTTTTGTTTTCTTTGTCAACGAGTAGCCGTAACTGACCCACGCTCCATTTCTCAACATCATAGGAGCATGGAAAATGTGTTGGACTAATTTAATGGGATTTGTTATCTGTTCATCACTATCTGTACAGTAACAGCTGCATTATTAGATTTTTCTAGATACAAAATTGGATCAAATGATAATGTCAAAAAGTTTCTGAATTATTAGGCAGATGATATTTGCACCCAGATTTGAGAAGTCAGCAATAATATTTGGCCCCGGGCGGAATAGCCAATGTGGCTATTTACACAATGAGCGTCGCTACCGTTGCTATTTGCACTGAGCGTGAAATACGGAGTCAGTTCTAGGCCTGTTGCCTTGCTCAAGGGTGCCTCTGTGTGTCGGTGCCGACGCCGAGCAGCGCTGACTAAACTGGCGCTTTGGGAGTGTGATCTGTTTGTATCTCATATATGATTGTATATAGATGACTAATTAAATCCCTTGGACTCTAGCTTGGGAATTATGAAGCCTATATACCAGGGATGTGCAGTCAGGGGAGGCAGGTGAGGGTCATCATAAAAAAAGTAAAAAAATAATAATAAAAAAAAATAATGATAACATCAAATTTATATTAGTATTTGTCCACCGATCTTTATGTATCACTAATTTCGAACATTTTATAGTCAAAATCGCTGAAGTTGCCTATTTCCTGTTCAAATACAGGATGAAACGAGAGTTGAGGCGACGAGTCGAGCCTCACCTCTGATTGCGCAATCCATCACAAGCTGGGTTGAGACATGCAATTGGCCCGTGCGGGTTGCCGTATCTCTGCATGTCGCCAATATAATGTTTGCAGATATATTTATTTGCCCTGATAATCCACAGTCTGGCTAAGGTCTTTAACCATTACAGTTTGATGTTTGTAAGTGACATATTTAGTTTTGCTGATGGGAAACAAAACCGCAGTGAAAAGGCGCAGGGTGAGGTGATAATACTCTGCCGCCCTGCAGGGGGCGCTAGTGAGCCAACGGGTACTTGTTGCTGCTTCTTCTACGCTGAGGCGCCAGGCGAGTCAAGTCCGTTTGTTTGGAAGAGGATTATATATCTAAGCTTAAAAATGTCTCAAAACTGGATTTTCAGTCAAAAGTGGACGTGATTAACACAGGTAGACCAACGCCGGAGCTAAAAGGTTTGCTTCAAACTTTTTCTTACCTTTACACATCTGTAATATGTACCGTGCGCGTGTGTGTTGTGTGAAGAATGCTGATGAGACATGAAATAACCAGTAGCCAATTGAATAAGCTACCCTTTTGCGTTTATATATTTGTAAATTTGACACTAAAGGAGTCAGTGCCTCACCAACCATGAACCTCACGGCACGTCACTGCGATATACATGTTAGGCTCAGTAACCTGGCAACACCACAGCCTGATAATTAGGAGCTGTCAGTGATTACCATGCCCACGCCGGTGATTTCCTGGAACATCCCCCAACGCCTCCATCCAACCACACACGCTTCCTTTCATCGGAGACACAGACTGACAGACACACACACACACACACACACACACACACACGTCCTAATTGATTGTTCCCGCCCTTGCAATCATGTACAAACTGCTCAGTGCCCCCCGTCCCCCAAACTCACCCCTCTGTGCACATGGAGTATGCTTTTGTAAACATGTTTACTTGCACTCTATGCAGTGCATGCATGTGGTGAGAGTCTAGACGAGAGTTTTATTACCGGACCTACTTTACAACTCTATGAGGGAATTATTGGTGCCTCCCTGTCAAAATGAGATCTTTTCAGAGGCTTGCCCCCGAGGTCCAACCTGACGGGATACTCAGAATATTAACAAGGAGAGACCGCGATGAGAGGTCATAGGGCTGGCTGAGAGGTGACGAAGGCCAAAAGGAAGAAAAAGGGAACGTTTGAGAAAGGAATGGAAAAAATTAGAAGGTTAGAGGAAAAAAAACGCAGAGAAATAGAAGTTCAGTTATTGCCGTGGCTGAGAGGTGGCGGGGGAGCAGCGTGAGCTTTGGCATCAAACTGAACAGAGTGGAATGTAAATATATTTCATTAATGTAGATATGTATTCTGTAAAAGGAAGTCAAATATTGAGTTAATTGCATTGGTGACCAGTCGGAGTCTGTCTGTCGGTGGCAGCTGCAGTCTGCTGCTTGAGTCTTCTTTTGAGGAGACCCCTGGACCCCTCCTCTAGGAGTCTGTTCAGAGAGCCTATACATTATACAGTCCCCCCATGAAGAGATGAAGATGAATGAAGAGTAATGGATTTACCACCACTCTAAACATTTGATCCGAGATAACTTATTTATGTTAAGACATGTCTTAAATACAAAGTCAAATTGGACACGTTAAATTGGATTGCTTTCGCCCTTGAGCCGATACGACGAGCATGATTGCGTTTCACTTCGAAATTATTTTGACCGACTCATTTTAAAACTGCATAAAGCGACCCTTTGACTACACGTCATTCCTTTCTGTGTGGCAGATATGACAGACAGACGACAGACAGACGTTGCCTAACCGGATACAACCTGACATTTTATCAACACAGAATCACTTGTGAGATATCAGTTCCTAAAAAAGAAAAAGCACACACGTCTGCATTGAATATGTGTTTTTTGCGAAGACATCCGATTGGTCGGCTATGTTTAGCAACGCAACAGGCCCCTCTCAGCCACCCTTGTCCAGGAATATGTCTGCCAACAGGTGTTGAATCACCAGCGGGGGCCTTCTTCTCCCCCTCCTTTCCCTCACTCTCTCCTCTCTCTCTTCCCACTCATCTGACATTCACCTCCTTGCTACAACCTCCATTACCATTCTGTTCACTGAACTGATATTTGAACTCATGAGAATGATATAAAGCCGGACGATGAGGCAGTATTCACTCTGTAATGAGTCTGCATACTCCTGTGTGTGAAATGTGTGCACTGTGTGGCTTTCGTACACGTTCCTTCGTGTATATGTGTTTTTGTATTTGTGGGCGTGTATCAAGATTATCATATCAACAGTGTGGTTTTCTTTTTATATTGAATTTATGTATTCAGTTTGAGATAACCCGTGTATGTTTGTTAACTGTGTGTGTGTGGATGATCACTAATGCAGAGTATGAGACGGTATCTCTATGGTTTTCTAGCTTTTTCTCTGCTTTTCGTGTGTCATTCTCATTCCGTAGTTTTTTCTAACTTTCTACAGTTCAGGCTTCTCGGCCTGGTCCGTCATTTGATCATCGATGGGACTTGACGTGTTTGTTCTCATCCGTCTTTTCGCCCACACACAAACACAAATCAGCACTAGACTATAACAAAGTTCTTTTCTGCGATGATGGTAATTTATTTGAGTGACAGCTCCCGTGGTGAGATTGTTTGTTACTATAGAGCGCTGATAACACGGTGGGCTGTAAATGCAATCAGCTTTAAAGTAGCAAACACACACACACACACACACACACACACTTGAGTTTTCATGACTTTTCCATACATTACATTCACTTACATTCATTTCGTGGAGACATACCCATGACCATAAACACAACCTGCCTAATCCAAACCCTTACCCAACCTTTAACCCAAAGCAGTAATGATTTATGTTATTGGGATGTACATGTTGTCCCATTTTTTAAAACCATTTTTGTCCACAAAAGGAAGACTTTACCACAATGTATCTGTTATCACTTATGTCCTCACAATTTGTAAGACCATGTGCTCTTGGGTGGGGTTAAGTGAAAGTCATCGTACGGTTTATGGTAAAGCAAGTATTGTAGTTGTTCAGGAGAGAATTAATTATGTCACGACAATGTCCTCCTAAGTCCCCACACGTGTGTGTTAGCTTTAGTTAGTTTGGAAGTTTGGAGCTAGGTGGCCGTGATTCAGCAACTAGGCTTCATTTGGCCCGCCTCAGCACCACCCACCCATGACATTACATCACATGTCATTTCGCTGATATTTTTATACAAAGCAGCTTACAAAAAGTGCATTTAACCATGAGTACAAACTCATAATGACAAAAATCAAGAAAGTAATGCTTTTTCAAGAAAGCCAAACTACAAAAATACCATAAGTAATACTATAAGTAAGTGCCATTCATGTGCCACTGATTTTCTAATCTGTTTTGATTCAAGGCATAGTCTGTAAAGATGTGTTTATAGTTTCCGATGGAAGATGTAGAGACTTTCTGCTGTCAGACAGTCTTCATCTTGTCGAGTGATTACCTCGAAGTGATGGAGCCACAAGTCGATTGGTTGATGCCGAGCGGAGTGAACGTGCCGGGGTGTACGGTTTGACCATATCCCGGATGTAGACGGGGCCCGATCCGTTCGCAGCACGGCTCCGAGAGATTTCAGAGAGGTTTGCTAGTAAATGAGGAAAAGACCTGGGGAATACCTTAGAAGGACTAAAGGGAGACATTGTTTGTTGTCAGAAACGTGAGATAAATATATGGCGAGACTGAAAATGTCTAAAAATGTCACAATAATATGTTTCTTTTAATAATTGCATTAAAAACTGTTTCTGAATAGCACATTTTGAAATGGGTTTCTCTTCATATACTTCCACATTCAGTTATTCCGATGGATCCCGGACCACCCGGAGTGCCCCCCGCATCAGCAAACTTTCTGTTGCCTGCGTTACAAGTTAGACCCGTAGATCTATACTAACATCTCTCGTTGGAAACTGATGCCGGCACGGAGGTCATCGGGTTAATCGTCCAGCACCCGCACATGGGCCAGCAGGAAGCCCGCTGAATGAAGAACCGCACAGCAAGCCATGTAATGTCCGAATCTGCACGACTCCTCCTCCCCACCGCCATCTGCCTGATGGATCGTGGAGGTCTCCATCGTGGAATATGCCGACTATGAACTATTCATACACTCTGTCATATTCATTGAATGTATTTAAACTCTAAATCTGTCCTTCTGGTCACATGACATCTATTGTTCTGTCCATCCTCTGTTGCTCTCCTGAAGGTTTCTTCCCTTTTTCCCCCTGAAGGGTTATTTGGGAGTTTTTCCTGGTCCGATGTGAGGTTTTGGGGCAGGGATGTCTATGTGTACAGATTGTAAAGCACTCCGAGACAAATTTGTAATTTGTGAAATTGGGCTATACAAATAAACTGAATTGAATTGAATGTTTGGCCAAGGTTAAGTTTAGTGATTCAAATTATAGCTATCGGCCGTAATGGCCCCCACCTGTCACTCATAGCAGCCATGTCCTTAATTTTGGATAATTTAAAGTCTTTATATAATTTAAAGTGGTGGGTCATATATAAATCCCCC
Organism: Pseudoliparis swirei; assembly: GCF_029220125.1. Classification (NCBI taxonomy): domain Eukaryota; kingdom Metazoa; phylum Chordata; class Actinopteri; order Perciformes; family Liparidae; genus Pseudoliparis; species Pseudoliparis swirei. Next base: position 24,691,566 of record NC_079411.1, on the reverse strand, counting down.
CTACAGTTGTTATGAACATGGACATTAGCCATAGAGACCAGTACTAGGCTGTAAAGTTGTGCAATTTAACATCGGGAGGGGGGGGGGGGGGGGGGGACTACCTTTATGGATTTGTAACCTTTTCCCACTTGTTGAGACCTCGTGCTGCCACTGGCAATCAGCCTACTGGGAGGGACCCACTGGCAACCAGCCCACTGGGACCCCCAGCCGGGGTTTGCACTGGCTGAATTTGATTGCGACAGTATCATTTTTCAATGACGATCACAGTTTCAGAACAACTTCATTCAAATGTATAATATCCCATACAGTTTGAAGTTCATTGGAGTTCAGCTCTTATAACTTACTTATAATAACTGATTACAAACTAAACTAATTGACTCTATATGTCTTATAAAGCAAGTGTCTCTGAAAGTTTATTTCCATATTGGAAACACTGTATGCAGGAAAGTAATGTATAAATGTTGGTTTGCAGTTACAGGACCTGAAGTACGAACATCATAATACTTTTCTGATGTGTCAAAATAATCTCGTGAATGTATAACTGTGGCAGCTGTCTCCAATTTGGCCTCGGCTGCTGGTGATTGGCAATCAGTCAGCAGCCGAGGCCGCCCTCATAAAAGCTGGTCATTTGGTCATGGCTGATTCTTGGTGCTTTTGGGGGAAACCCACGGGTAGCGGCGCGAGAGCTGCTACAATAACTAATTATGATGTGAAACTTTGATTAGACATAAAATACGCATTCCTAAATCATCCAGTGTGATTCCTTTGATGTTTAATGTCGATATGTAATTGTTTTTCATGCATAAAACAACATTTTGTGGGCAACCTTTATGACATATCGGTAAAATTGAAGATAATTAATATGACTATATCCAGTTATTATTGCATGTGGCTAGTTGTGGCAGAGTGAGACCTCTGTGTGTGTGTGTGTGTGTGTGTGTGTGTGTGTGTGTGTGTGTGTGTGTGTGTGTGTGTGTGTGTGTGTGTGTGTGTGTGTGTGTGTGTGTGTGTGTGTGTGTGTGTGTGTGTGTGTGTGTGTGTGTGTGTGTGTGTGTGTGTGTGTGTGTGTTGCTCTCTCCGTGTCACTATATCTCTTCCACTTGGCTAGGGCGGCTGGCAGGTGTGGGAGAAGGAGGTGGTGGCTGGTGACAAGAGAGGCAACGTGTTGATATCATTAAAAACTAATTTTGAGGGTTATTGCTTTTTCACCAGAATTAATCTAAATGTGGCAGCTTGTTGCTGAAGGAGAAACAGGAACATATATATTTATATATGTAGAAAGAGAGAGAGAGAGGTGACAACAGAGACTGAGAGTCTCCTTGTAATAATTAAAAAGCCCTTTGAAGGATACCCTTTGAAGGGCTCTCTCCTCAGCACCCGGCGCAGCTGAAAAAAAGCACTTCTCTTTAAAGTCGTTGATGATGTTCTCTGAGCCCTCCGGTCGGCGTATGAAAACGCCTCTTATGACAGTTTGTTTGTGAGAGGAAATGAGCTTGTTGCTCCCTCGGAGGATGGCCCCTGACTCAACTAATTGCTCCCTCTGAAGTGATGGAGAAAGCCTTTGTTTGCGGTGGTGGAGGAGGCGTCAACCCCGATGAGAGACAGAGGGCGGGGTCAGTTTGATTTCCTTGAATCAACTTATTAATTAGACGCACTTATCGCGTTAATTTGGAGCTGGTGGAGACTTTTGATTGTTGTCTTCCTTCTGAATGCTCAAAGGGAAGGAAAAGAGATGTAGGAGAGAGAGAGAGAGAGAGAGAGAGAGAGTATAACAAATGGTTCAGGTTGGAACCTCACATTCCTGCCACATCTGTGTGTGTCCTGTGTTTCTGAGCGATTACTGGAAGGACCGCAGCGGACGCCAGCCTGACTGACACGTAACAACCTGTAATTACGGTCAGCATGCACACTGGTGTGTGTGTACTCTCCTCTGAATGCATGCAGAGTGCAATCAGAAGGTTTAGGACTGGAGAGAACCTCTTGACTCGCCCTCCCGCCTGAGGCCGCAAAGAAAAACGTTTAAAAAAGTGAAAGCAAGAAAAAGAAAAAAAACCTATATAGAGAAATCCTGTTTGAACACAAGATAATTAAAAGCTGAAAAAGTTATGTTTAGCCAACATGAGAAGAAAATGCAAATGGTGTTTTGGTTTATCCTCTGACTTTCTCCCTGCGTCTCTTTACTCTGAATCACTTCAATACACTCACACACTTACTCCTATACGCTGCTTCCATCATACACTTCCTATAGGGAAGAGGGTACTCGTTGCCATGGAGACAGTGCTGTGGTGGTACAGGGTGGAAGCCCTTGACTGACAGCAGCTCTTCAGATCTCTGCCAGAGGAAACTTCCAGACTCGCGGAGGAAGTCGACTGCTGTCTCTGGAGAATGAATAGTTCTGTAAATAACTTTCTCTTTAAACCATGTGTCCATACACAGTAGGGTTAGGGCGTCGTCATAGTAACAATTGTCAGTTTGAAAATGAAAAGTCCTTCGAAAAAACTAATACAATTTATACCTCAGGCTCCCACGAGTAATTTAATTATTTCCAATAGACTTTATGTTTTTTCCATCATATTGGCACAATTAAGAATGTCATTTTCTACGAGAGCACACCGGACAATTTAATACTAACATTTTTTTAACAGACTCACTGAAATTATAGTTTACAATAATTACAATCTGCACATAGAACTGGCATCAACATATTTTATTTCATCATAGAATTAAACAGCAATTCATAAACCAAATATTACAAATGTATGTTCTGAGGACATCTTCACGGCTCAGTGTTTGAAGATTGTTTCAAACAACAAAGACAAACATCATTCTTGTGACCTTGCCTTATTGCACAGTGGATTATACTAAATACATAGATGTCCCTGTTGCCTGATGAAAGTGAAACATGAGTTGGTCGGACTTTTTGTGAAGTTGCAAGTTTGAATATATTTCAACGCAACGTACAGAAGTTTTGCACAAAAAAAAGATCACGAAAGTTTCCGAAAGTAGAAAACTTTGCATCTCCCCTTGGCTTTTTTTTGTTCACACCCACATGCGTAGATGCAGATTCTTTCCAACGACTTTTTTCCTCACTGTTTGTGAGTATGTATTTTTCATCAGAAAAATAAATCAGAGCTGAATCTCTCCTCAAAATGAGTTCCCCTGGCTGGTGATATCATACGTGGAAGATGGTATACTTCTGAATCTTGCACTTCTCAGGCTGTCACGCCATAATATTATCCAGTATTATCAGTACATGTATCATTTATTTACGCCCTTTGTGTTCCCTTAACAGCCCCCCCCCCCCCCCCCCCACCTAGTCATGCTGCGATTGCTGTAAATCGTAGTTATTACCTTTCAGGGCGCACAGCGGCTTATCCACGGGCTGATGGTGGAGATGGTGGCAGCGGCGGCGGCGGCCGTTGGAATCGGGGAAATAGTTTCCTAAATTATCCTTTGTGCAATGAGTTTCCTGAAGTACCTTTTCTCATCAGTGGCATGATTATTGTCGGAGGTTGTAGAGGGTATCGGCGGGCCCCGAGAAGATGTTGCAGAGATTGGTTCATATAAAAGTAAATGAGTTTCCAAACACGCCGACGACCCGATGCTCTACGCGACACATTCGTTAGCTCAAAGCCCCACGCGCTTTATCAGGAACACGGTGGTTCATTTGTTGATGGTATATGAGGACTTTGGAACAACTGAATCCCAAAAATGAAGGACTGAATTATACTAGGGCTGTGAAACGATTAAAATTTTTAATCGGATTAATCACAGGTTTTTGTGGATTAATCATGATTAATCACATATTACCGATATTCTCGGTATATTTTGTGAGAACATAGAGATTTATGACAAAAGACGGATATATACATTTATACATTCTTCTATACAATGGTGCTGCAACTCAGCAGTTATTTAGCAGTTTTCTTCCATATGGAACATTAATACATCTTCATCCTAAACAGAATGTTTAACCATCCTGTTACCTTTCGGGTCCATTTGACCCCATTCAATGTTTAATGTCGGTGTTCTTTGGGGTCAATTTGACCCCAGGCTGTTTTTCACTGTGTCAAACATATCAGAAATATCAACTTTTTTATTTATTTAAAGGGCTATTTAGGTAGTCAACAAACAAACAAAGTACCTCACACTTAAACTTGGGAAGCAATATTAATTCTAATAATTTTCTGGAGGTTTTAATTACTGGGGTCAAATTGAACCCGAGGGTAAAATATGTTAGTAAATGTAAAGGTAACAGGAGGGTTAAACAGAGCATTTTTCTCTTGTTTGTCAACCATTAACTCCACCATGATACAATCTAAAGGTGGACAGATTGACAAGTGACTTTTTTTTGCTCGGTCCTGATGCGCGCGCACGGAGCTCTGTGGCGCGAGACGGAGATCGATAAGTGTTAACGCAACGCGAAGAGACAGAAATGACATGCTGCTGTGGAGATACGATCAACAACAGACGTTTAGTTTAATAAAAGAACAAAGACGTGCTATAGAGAACATGTCAGGGGGCGGGCCAATCTTTTTAATGTCATGCGATCTACCGACACTACGCCGCGATCGACTGGCAGGTCGCGATCGACGTGTTGAGACCCTGATCTACAGGAAGTAAAAGTCGTCACAAGGTTTCCGGAGGTGAACCTGCGGAAGGATCATTACCGATGAACAGACCGTCTGCATGAGAGCGGACAGAGTTCAGATTGAAGTGGTGTATTGGAAGCTCATTTTGCAAGTGACTTTTTTTTCGTCCCGACGACCAACAACAGACGGATTGGAAGCTCATTCTGCGCATGCGTTAAATGCGTTAAAAAAAACAACTAGTTAAACCTGTAATTGAATTAACTGAGTTAACGCGTTATTTTTCACAGCACTAAATTATACATAACTTTGATTTAATCACGAGTACAAGTATTACAACAACAACATTGTCCTCCACACAGCGGCAAATACGATATATAAGTGGCATCAACTGCATGCGTTGGGCAGCCTTACGGCACTGCATCGTGAATTTTCCTCTAGAAGGACACCTTCCAGGACACTTCGTGACATTTTCTTTCACTTTGTGCCACTGTAGACAGAATCCACATATGTTGAGACTAGATCTGCTATCAGGCGTCATCGGAGGAGAGAAAAGGATGGAGAGAGACTAATCACCCTTTTAAATTGAGAAACGGCTGTTCAAGAGGGCCACATGAGATGTGACCATGAGGTCTCATTCTCTTATAGTCTTTTAGACTGTTTCCTCTGAACACACACACAACCAATAAGAAAAGAACAAAAATACATGCATGTAGTCGTGGACACATGTGCACACTAAACCATGAACACACACACACACACACGTACACATGCATGTGCGAGCCCACGTGTGCGCACGCAAATCCAGACACTGATGCAACAAAACAGCAACAACTGAAGCAGCAGACTAACGATAATTGCTGTCGCTGTGATGAGGATGTTTGGGGGGAGGTGTGGTCCACAGTGAGTCGGCATCACGCCCTCAACACACAGACGGCAGAAGAGTCTCTTGGAGGTTCGTCGGGGGTCACAGCAGGACGTCACAGAGGTCAGGTGAGACGGCAGCATCGGACCCCGCACTGTTCAAGATTAACTGTACTATATCAAGTTGGAGAAGCTGAATGTAAATTGAAAAGTTCGATACAATTAAGAGAGCAAGAAACATTTCAAAGGTTCCAACAGTTCACGAATGACAGCGCTGCAAACAAGTGACGGGTTGGGGCGCTTGTAAAGGTCGCTCAATGCCCAAACGCACACACCGACGCACGCCGCCCGTTACAGTGAGAACTAGAACGGGCACTCGGTACCTTCGCATATCACAAGATTGGGCATTGAATTATGAACATTTTGGCATTAGTTGCATGCCAATTGGACAAAAATGTATCGTGCTATGGTAAAAAAAAGATTTTGACCTTTCCATGACCTTGACCTTTGACCCGATTGATCCTAAAATCTAATCAAATGGTCCCCGGATAATAACCAATCATCCCACCAAATTCCATGTGATTCAAGAAGATTTTACCTGTTCATGACCTTTGACCTTGACCTTTGACCCGATCGATCCCAAAATCTAATCAACTGGTCCCCGGATAATAAACAATCATCCCACCAAATTTCTTGCGATTCGGTTCAATACTTTTTGAGTTCTGCGAAAGATTTTGACCTGTTCATGACCTTTGACCTTGACCTTTGACCCGATCGATCCCAAAATCTAATCAACTGGTCCCCGGATAATAAACAATCATCCCACCAAATTTCATGCGATTCGGTTCAATACTTTTTGAGTTTTGCGAATAACACGCATACAAATAAATAAATAAATACACGGCGATCAAAACATAACCTTCCGGCATTTTCAATGCGAAGGTAATAAGTTCAAGATTCCGACCTGAGTGGGGAGCACATGGTTTCAAAGGAAAAACCAAAAAGACAGAGGGTGAGAGAAGCGTTCGTCGGTTATGCGTGAGTCAGACTGTAAACCAGAAGCTCCTGAGACAGGATATCAGAAATGACCAAGAGGCTGCTGGGAAAGTTTCATCCGTCTTTGAATTGTTATCTGTGTAATATGTCCACCGTGACTCCCCCTCACCCCCCCCCCCTGCTGTCGCCATCCAAAAGGCCATGACGGTCCTTTGATGGCTTTTTCTTTAGATGGAAACACGTAAATAATTCTGAGCCGTTACAAGAGAACAAAAGCAACGAGACACACAGTGCTCATGTATTTGTGAAAGGTTCTTTCTCTCGTCAATGAATTCTTCTGTTGTTCTGAAAAGCATATTTATTTGTATTTAACCCAGCTGATTTCATTTTGGACCAGCCCCTGTACTCAAACAGGGGGGCAGGTAAGGCCTTTGCATTGTGCACTAAATTATTAATTTGATAAAAAATCATCTTAAATGTATGAATCTGCTCTTGCGCACGTTATGCAGCACTACATCTCCCAAATCTGATTTTTGTCACTGGAGTTTTCCAGAGGAAGTCTAAAAAGGGAGTGTGGTCTCTCTCGGGTCTAAATCTCCACACACATAAGTCACGCCACCTTCATGGAGCTCAGTTTGGAGCAAAGGGAAGAGGTTTCCCTTCAGTACAATCGGCATATTAGTATATGCTCGCAATAATAATGAAAAACAGAGAAACCGGCAAGACAACAGGGACCGGAGCGAAACACAGCGTCAACAACAAGGGACACACACGTTCCAGACGTGGCAGAGTACATGCTAAAGAAGAATGCCACAAGTGGAAGAAGCTCGGACATGTTGCAGCGGTGTGCCGTTCCCACGAGATCAACGACGTCACTGCCCCCGACGAGGGAAGAAGATCAAAGAGCAGCCGAGGATTGGTGTTGATCTAAAACGCCTGAATAAAGCCGTGAAGAGGGAGAAGGAAAGAAAAAATACCAGTCGTCTTTTAATCGAGCCGGATTAATATAACTGGAGAGCAATTCAGACTAAGAAGTGTAAAAGATTTGCACAATAGGAGTGACAAGCAGTGTATTTCCATCCTTAAAGGAACATACACACATTTTTACAAGAGCTATGGCAGATTTTTGTGTCACTTTCTGAAGCAGTGGAGAGATAATTATTCATGTCGTTATGCCCTTTGTACTCCAGCTGCCCTTAAATACACACATTGATTTTGCTTAATTCTCCAATACGTATCCCCCCTGAAGGTGACATTTGTTCTGCTCATTTCCTCCACACCACGAAGGTCAACAGTTCAGGGGAAAGAGATGGGAAGCGCTGACAATGGAGACACATCTCGGCCCTTAACCGGGTCAATCAATACGCTTTTTGTTTGTTCTGTCTGTCTCTTGTTCCCTGTAAAGCGTCTTTGGGTATTCAGAAAAGCGCTATAGAAGTCCGAATTATTATTATTATTATTGTTCTGCTCACTTGAAGAAGTATGTTATATACCAGCATAAACAAACAGGTGTTACAATTAATCTCATTATTTCGCTGAGTCATTCTTATTGTTTGTGTATTTTATTCAGTCAATCAAATCAAATACAATATTATCCTATATAATATACAAAAGAGAAAGACTGAAAAGGTATAGGTAGAAGCAGAAAATGCTTATAAATTCCTATCCTGAATTGAAATCAAAATAAATCAGAAAATTAATATAAAATAAAGAAAGAAAAAAGAAAACAACAAACAAAATAAAAAACAAAATATATTTATATATACTACCACATACATCTTCCATATAAATACGTTTTTAATTACATTTATAACTACTATAATTATCATAGTAACTATCAACAGGAAACAGGAAGGAGTTCTTTGCAATCTTTGAGCCACTTCCATTGGCTGCATGTAGTGCTAGATGATGACACAGTGCAAGACAATAGCCTTCTGGATGATGTTCAGTCCGCTCAGACGGGTTGCTCTGATGGATCACACAAAGGGAGGAAAAGGAGGAACAACTTGCTGTGCAATTTCAATCCGACGGCCAAGTCGGTTTAAAGTCTACAGCTCCTCAAACAGCTGGTGTTTTGGTAAGATAACACACAGTTCAGTCTTCCAACAGTTTGACACAAAAATAGACAGGAATGGGAAGTCTAAGAGGGAATATTTTTATTACATTTGTCAAAAGCAGCGCGGCACCATCCCTCTGCCCACGCATCGATGAGTTACATAAATGGTTTCAGTGCTCCCGCCCACTCAGTGTTTTAGTGGGCAGTCCACAAGTGAAAGAATTAGAAATGTATGTATTCTCTCAATGACCTTTTGCTTCTCACGTCCAGCAAGAGAAGTTACAACACTCACTTCGTGTACGACTATTTCGCATTTCTAATTTTAGATCCGTGAGGAAGAAGTTTGCGGAGAAGTGAATGTTCATTCAATACAGGACTGTCTCAGAAAATTAGAATATTGTGATAAAGTTCTTTATTTTCTGTAATGCAATTAAAAAAACAAAAATGTCATGCATTCTGGATTCATTACAAATCAACTGAAATATTGCAAGCCTTTTATTTTTTTAAATATTGCTGATTATGGTTTACAGCTTAAGAAAACTCTAAAATCCTATCTCATAAAATTTTAATATTTCCTCAGACCAAGTAAAAAAAAAGATTTATAACAGCTGAGTGTTTGTCAAGGCTCAGGAAACCCTTGCAGGTGTTTCGAGTTAATTAGACAATTCAAGTGATTTGTTTAATACCCTACTAGTATACTTTTTCATGATATTCTAATATTTAGAGATAGGATATTTGAGTTTTCTTAAGCTGTAAGCCATAATCAGCAATATTAAAAGAATAAAAGGCTTGCAATATTTCAGTTGATTTGTAATGAATCCAGAATGCATGACATTTTTGTTTTTTTAATTGCATTACAGAAAATAAAGAACTTCATCACAATATTCTAATTTTCTGAGACAGTCCTGTATACAGCAACACGTTCACACTCACATCTTAAGTCTCCTATTGGTCAATTGTGGCTATTCCCCACTATTTTGGACCAGTCCTTGAATAACCTCATACAAATGCTTTTAGAGACACCTAAAAATATCTTTTTTAGATAATAAATACAAAATAAAACTTGATTGGATTTATTCCACGTGTATAAATCTGCACACTGTTCATTGTTTGAGTCATTCATATTTTAGCCTTCAAAAGTGGTCGCACCGTGAAACAGAGTCTGACTGAGCTCCAACGCTGCAGCAGGATTCACCCAGCTGGAGATGAGCACGTGGGAGGATATAATGAATAGAGATGTCATAGCTAGTTAATAAGCTTTTTTACTAACTCGTGAATTAGTGTTCAAGTTTTACCACGTATTCATCTTCCTAACCTGCTACTTCACTTCCTGTGAACACACACTTGACTTCTCCCTTCACCTGCAACACAGTTTTTATAAATACAATACATTACATTAATTAAAAACAGCACAGCACAGTCACAAGTATATCTAGCCACACAGAATATTCAATAGAAAAAGGACAGAGATACAGAGACACGCCAAACACTTTCATTTTCCAGTGTAAGAAGGAATAATTTATTTTCTATCCAACTAGCAGAGCTTATGATAGGAGTCAATAAAAAACACAACACGACACACAAAGAACAGAAACTCCACCGTGCACTCCAGACTGAATATCGACGCCGCCTCCTCCTCCTCTTCAAGTATCTTGTCGACTCCTCTTCTTCTAACCTATCGCCTCTCCGCCACCCGCTGGCCTCCTCTTCGGTCCTTTCTGTCACTTAATAAGGAAGCTGAGAGGCAGAGAAGGATTAAGGTGAGTAAAGAAGAGGACAGGGGTGGAACAGGGGAGAGAATAAGGAGAGAAGAAAAGAAGAGATGAAAACAAAGTTTGTTTTTTGGGGGTTTGTGTTGCGCAACAAAACATTTTTAGCATAGGCGACAAGAAATAAGTAAAAACCTTTGGCTGTTGCTGATTTTTTTCTGGTAGTTACCGCTGTTTTAAACTGGAAAAATGGCTCAAAACCTCAAAAACAGATAAATAAAAAGTGTCTATGTTGTATACACAACAACACACACTACACTGCTCTGCTTTGTAGTCTTTAAGAAAACACAAACAGTTCTCACTTCAAGAGCCGTTCCCAACGTTACAGCTCTACACGGCTTCCCTAGAGCGGAGTTGATTAATAAGGCCTCTTTTCGGGAAACTATGTCAAATATGTACCTGCGACAAAAAAATTAATAACTAGAATGGGCACTCGGTAGAGCGCATACCTTCGCATATCACAAGATTGGGCATTGAATTATGAAAATGTTGGCATTAGTTGCATGCCAATTGGACAAAAATGTATGTTGCTATGGTAAAAAAAAGATGTTGACCTTTCCATGACCTTGACCTTGACCCGATTGATCCCAAAATCTAATCAAATGGTCCTCGGATAATAACCAATCATCCCACCAAATTTCATGCGATTCGGTTCAATACTTTTTGAGTTTTGCGAATAACACGCATACAAATAAATAAATAAATAAATAAATACACGGCGATCAAAACATAACCTTCCGCATTTTCAATGCGAAGGTAATCACACAAAACCGATCAGACCACAACTACACCTGACAATCGAAGTTGCCCGATAACCATCAGCGGACGTCAAATTTGGTCAAATCCCCCATGACAACAAATGACCTGCCCCCCCCCCCCCCCACACACACACACACACCTGTAGAAGAGTGCCCCCCAACAACACCGATCCCTCCCAGCTTTCTCTTGCAGCCGCACGTGTTCCTGTGTCGAGCCGCAACAGGAATGGGAGCCCGACTCTGAGGACTCGTGAAGTGTTTTCTGTCACGCATTAAATCTTGTTTTATGTAGTGGCGACCTTTTAGCTCAAAGTGGGACCAAATTGCTGCCGTTCTGCCTCGCTAAGCTGAAGGGCTCCAGCGTCCCGACACATTCACGAGAGGATGACACACAGACAACACCCGGAACAGTTCCACCATTTCAGAGGAAAAGGTGTGCGCTGGATGCACTGGATGCTGCATTCAGGGCCCTGCGACTGAATCAGACTGCAAATCCCTGTGGGAGGTTTTTCCGCTGGCGGATTGGTCTTCAGAGAGAAGAAAAAGGCACCGTGGCTCGTGCATTCTGAGGCGAGTGTTTCCAATCGAACATCTGTCTCGGGATCAATGGACTAATGGGAATGGATGGATCCGGGGTTTTTTGGACAGGATATATATATATTTTTTCACGGCGTATGCAATAACCTTTAAGCGATTTGATGTCAACGTCAGTGATTTTAAGACTCGTTGTATATTCTGCTTGAATAACTGTTGAGTAAGTTGGATGAAACTTGTGCTGCTACTGTACAGTTGCTATAGTTACCTGTAGGGGTATCCATGGTACTTGGACCTGAAAATGGAGAGCAGGAAGCTGAAGAAAAACACCACCAGGCCAAGGCCAACCAGGCAGATGACTGGAAGGAGAAACACACACACACACACACACACACAGCCAAGTGATGAGAAAATGTGTATTTGACATTTTATATAATGCTGATACCTGAGGCTCTAAATCATGGCAAACATTTTAATATTTACTTTATTTAAACAATACACTATATCTATGCGCTTCTGCCTTTTTCTAATCATCAACCCTGCTGTGCTGCAGAAAAATTGTGTTTGCAACAATTATCGTCTTATTTCCTCAGTGGCCATTCGAAAGTGAAATATACATAAGCATGATCTTTAATCTGCAGGGGAATTGTGGGTGTCTGTGTGTGTGTGTGGGTGCATGAGTGTGTGCACACACACTCTCATGTAGCGGCTAATCCTTGAGAGGGACCGTGTGAAATTAAACTGTCACCACCGACTGATATTGTTAATCAGGGATTAGGATGAGGACCTCTCCTGGAGACTAAATAATGAGAAATGTGCTTGTTCTCGCTGTGTGTGTGTGTGTGTGTGTGTGTGTGTGTGGTCCTGTGATCCGTTTTGGATGTGCAAGACTACGTTTGCTGTCCCTGCTCAGTGTCAGTTCCAACATTACTGTTCTACTTTCTTTCTTTCACTTTAAATACACATCATACATTTACAATTATTGCACAAACACACACACACACACAACACACACACACACACACACACACACACACACACACACACACACATACAAGCCTGAGTGGCTGTACTGTGCTGCTTGTATTTGTTTGTTTTAGGGAGGGGCAGCGTTTGCTATGACACACGCACACACACACACACACACACACACACACTCAAATACGCAGGAGGACCACTCAGCAATCAGCGTGTGTGTGTGCCCTTTCTTCTCCTTCTATTCTCGTGAGGATCGAAGGGCATCAGCCAAGATGACGAATTGTTAAAAAAATACGTGTCATTTTTTAAAATTACTTTGAATAAAAAATGTTGAGAGGTGAGATCTGGGGTTAAATAAAGGTTATGCCGATGACTAATTCAAGAAAATGTCCTGACAAGTATTGTAATGCAAACCTGTGTGTGTGTGTGTGACATTGAGAGTGCGTCTCCGGGGAGCGCCCCGACGGCCTCGTGTCCCCCCGAGTTGCCACATCTACATACGAGCGACAGAGCGTCGGTGTATCTTCATTAGGTTGAGTGGGATCTATTTCCCAGAGCTCATCAGTTATGACTGAGAGGTATCTTCGTATGCTTCCGTGGATAATGACACTCAGACACACACACATGCGCGCACTAAGGATGCTAATGAAAGTGATTTATGACCCCGGTGAAATCTTTAAGCTGAATGATTTCCCTCAGTGACGAAGGTGGTAATCCGTCTTTTGACTGGAGGACTTGGCTCAATTCAAATGATGATACATTGGCATGGCGGGAAGAAATGTACCTTACTCCGGTATGGGGGAGCCAATAAACGTATTAAGTTAAGCCTACCTCATTAGGAGGACAAATATAAATAGATATTAGGATGCTAAATGGTTCTTCAGTTCATTCTTCGGTTAGCAATCATTAGCTGACTCCGCCTCTGGGTACAACCACCTACAATTATTTCATAATTTCATGCCAAAGCGCAATGGAAAAAGTCAGATGTCTCTTATGTTTGGAATATTAATGTCCACGCTACCCAATTATATGTGAACCAGGACTTGTAGATGAATGTTTTATGGACTTAAGTTCTTTGAAACCGGTTTCTTTCCTGGTATCACACACGCTGCACGTTGAGGTGAGGCATACACGTGCTACAGGCGGCGGAGACTAATTATCACACTTTAGCTCGATTATAGAAAACAAACGAAGAAATTAGCGTGAGCATTGAATTAACACTCATCACCTAAATTAAGACCTACATGAGAAGATACTTTTAATTTGGACTCCTTTAACTTTGCGTCACGCAGCCAGGAATTCAGGAGTCAATAAGAAATACCAGTAAAATTCCACGATTCTCAACTCAATAGGACGGCAAAAAGGAAAATTACAATAAATCCCATAGCTTCAATAATCAATATACACTCCTTCAAAACCGTTTGCATACTGGTCTCACCTAGAATAACGTTGTATAAGATTACATTTGAACACATCATGGCAACATTATAATTCACCTTCACCCAATACTCATTTTTACTGAACAGAGCTTGAACGCATCGTAACCTCGATGCATCTCCGCTGTTACCTGTAAACTTCGTTGTTTAGCCAAGCGGAATTATTTAGCGTTTCGGTTTTGATGTTCCACGAGCACTTTCCAATTTTCTTTACGTCGACTTCAGTCCCAAAGTATCAGTTCTCTTGACATCCCAATTTTCTGTTTTCTTGACATGTGGTACTAACTTTGCACCAGACAGATATGGAACATGTCGAGCTGTGGCCTCTTCTTTATTTTCTTCCTTCACAGATCCGTCTCACTTTGTGCTGACTCTACAATTTCTCCTTCCTATTCCGTCCTCCCCCTCCTTGATATTTCACTCCTATTCACTTCCACCTTCCTTCCGTCTAACCGCCCCCCTCTCCCCCCACATCCACTGATATCGCACATGTAGTGATTTTGTAACTCCATTTTCTAGTCCAGAAACTCCCTCGCTGAGAAGCCCCCCCCCCCGGTCTGCGCTGTGATTTCCAACACTGATGCTCGAGGAAGCGGCAGATAACTTCCTGTCGCTGCCGTCAGCAGCATGGAGGCTGTACGCCAGGGATTTAACACCCACGTTCAGTGATTACACTGCAATTCAAGACTAATCCTCTATTACTGACAGGCGACTATTCGCCATGCCGCTTCATAATGCACTTATTTAATGTGTGTGTCCGTATGTGCGTCGTGTGGGATTAAAATCAACTCTTTGTTCCATGCAGGCTCATGTCTGGATACCGGTGTGTGCGTTACGTAACGGCGTTCTTTCCTTCAGCGTCAGTATGCTCGCGCTGCGGTACAATGTGATCGGCATGATGTCTTTCCTCAGTTTATTTAAAGCAGCAGGTGGAAATGACTTTAAAGAGGTTACATGAAAGTAGCTGATACAATATAAACCCAAAAAATAGAAAAAAATTTGACAGGATAAACGAGACGGGAAGGAAACGGCAAGAGGGGGAAATGAGATGGAGAATAATTTGATTCGGGGAGGAAAGAGAGACCTGTTGGAAATGATGGCGCGGACAGATCATTGATAAATGAGTCATCTTTGATGTACACTTGATATATCAGCTTCACACAGGCGGCGGTTCTGCATGTGTGTGTGTGTGTGTGTAGAGGTATGAAAGTGTTCTTGTTTGGCCTGATAGTGAGAAACAAGTCTTGAGGTAGTTCTCAAATCATTATCATTTTAATTGCCAACGCTTTGCCATCTCAAGGACAACTCGTGGGTAAAGTGGAACAAAAAATGTATAATCTTCAGATTATAATTGTGTGTGTGTGTGTGTGTGTGTTTACATGTGTTTGTAGCCTCACAGAGGCATTGAACGGCTTCTGGAGTTTCTTTTTAATCACAGCCACTCTAATTAAAATCAAACGCACGTGTAACAGCGTCTCTGTGTCTGAGGTAATTATCAGAACAGGACTCTCTAATACCGAACTCCCCTTCTCATAATCTAGAGATTATGCAAAATATACGCTTGGGCAATTAAGGAAAACGGTTGGAAACAAGAATGCCGTCAGTGTGGTTAAGTGACCACCGTCTATTTCAAATGAGAAACTGAGTTGCAAGATCAACCCTCAGGGAAACCACCTGTCCATCAATCGGTCGATTCAGACATTTGGAATTCCTTTTCACTCGTCACCGCTCCTTCATTAACACATTCTCAGCCCCGACTCGCGAGATACGCCGCTGAGTCAGCGGCTTTATGCTTGAAACTCTGACACTCAACGTACACAACGTGTGAGGGAATGTTGCTCTCTTTTTTTCCCGTTCAACCTTGTATTTTTTTATTTTATTGTATCAGCTTCGTTCATTTAACGTCGTTGTTTGAGTCATTTCCATTTTACTTTCCTGCTGCTTTAAACAAACTGAAGCAAAGCCATCGTCCTGATCACATTGTACCGCAGCGCCAAGCAATGCTGACGGAAAGAAACCTGTTACGCAACGCACACACACGGTATCCAGACACGAGCCTGATGGGATTAACAGTTGATATTAATCCCATACGCGCATACGCACAGCGGCCCCTGACTGGAACGCTCCGCTGGTGGAGCTGAGAAATGCAACTTTTTAAAACATGTTTTTAATATCACCTGCCTGTGCCTGCAGTATTCTGTGCTTCTTTTTTTTTTTTTCATGCCTCGCGTTTTACCATTTTGTTTGTTGTCTTCTGGCACTTTACAAATCAAATGTATAATTATTGTTATCATTATCATAAATTGCCCAGAGCGAGAAAAAAACCCACATTAATTCAAAAGTTCTAAAAGTACTTAAATGAAAAAGGAAAAAAAAATAGAAAACGGGCAGAGAAAATGAATTAGCAACATCATCATTTAATGACAAACAAAGATAGGGAGGAGCATAAATGAATATGCATATGTTAATCGAGCTGCTACAGCCCTTTTGGGATTTTAACGCGTTTAATGATACTTTTACAAAAGTGCATTTTACTGCTGGTAAAGTGGAAATCCAGGCGGGGCTGTATCAGCCACATCGATGACATCGTCCACCTGCTCTGGTACCAGCTGATCTGCTGCCTCTACCTGGTGGTCCTGTTGAGATGATGAGTAGTGTTCCTTACTTCTTTACCTTTTTGGGGATTAATATTTTCTGTCCTTATAAGGTCATTTATAGTATCAGTTACACAATTTATGTTGTCACGCTGAAGGGCAGCATTGGCAAATGTTTCAGAATATATTTACTTCAATAAGAAGAAGACTCCTTCATTTCAGATGTTCTGAGCTAAAAGTGCCGGAGTCTCCGTGACTTCCAAACTGTGACTAATTAGTGACTGCATTATTTGTTCTAACTAAATGAATCAGATTACTTATGGGCAAATACACTTTCACACACACATGAAGCTCCTGTCAAGATGGTTCATTTACAGAGTTGATGTATCTCTGGAGCTACTGCTGTCCCTCAACTACAATGGGGATGAGTGGCATTGTTTTTGCATTTCATAATTACATTTGAAAAAAACATCTCCAGAAAATTTATCTTTTCAGATTCAATTCCCCTCGTAACTGCAACAGACCTTACTGAGAAGAGATTTCACATGGACTATTTCTCTAGTAAAAAGTAGTCATGATTATTGCGACGGCACACTTTGTACCTGCTGTTTACGTGACACGTAACTATTGGAACGACTGTACAGAGTTGCATTTCCTGCTTATTCACCGGCACTTAAGGTTGTTGGTATTTGTGCGCATCAGTTGAAAAGAGAACGCGAAGCTTGATTTCTGACCATGTTCGTGTCACAAAAAGAAACTGCATCTTGTAATGCACTTAAATGTGTCTTCCGGTGCGCCGACTGTTCCGAAATCACGGTGTAAATCACAGCAGCCTCAAGAAATATGGCACGTATTCCAACCAAACACATGCTACCGAGCACAAAGCTGAAGGGGTGTCCTATTCAGTGCAGCCTGGAGTGGTTTGGGGAGCCAAATAATGGAATGCCATTTTCCACTGAGCCTCGCAAATAAATAACTGATTATAAAGTTGCAGAGTGTAAATCCAATTTCAAAGATGGCAAATCCTCTCAGCACTCGCAGATAAGTTACTGAGAGAGGAAACATAATTTCTGTGAGGTTAATACAGTCAGATGACGGCCTCTTATCTGCACTTTGCCTTCGACAAAAAGGAGATTTTTACTACGTTAACACATTTACGGCTGAATAATATTTGTGAAACTCATTAAAAATGTAAACTTTTCATCATGTCGCATTGTGCTTTTTCTTTTTTTAGATTAATTTGAAATGTTTAACATGTAACACAACAAAAGAACCCATTTAAGGAAGCTGTGTTTCATTTACTGTTACAGCCGACTGTGGCTCAGTGGTTAGTCTCTCAATCTGGGGGTTGGCGGTTCAATCCCTGCCCCGGTTGACCGTACGAATGTAACATGATTGTAAGTGGCTTTTGATAAAAGCGTCAGCAAAATGTGATGTAATGACACCAAACCAAACTGGCTGAAGATGAATAAGGTCTTGCAGTCTTACGCGGGGACGTTTCCTTTTCACTTCAAAGCACGCTACATCAGGCAGGTATACGACTTAAAAAAAAAAGTAAATCATCATTTGTATCAGTTGATGAAAGACATGTTGCATTCTAAGCTGATGTCTATTTGTCTTGGCCTTGATGGTTTTGAAAATTCCATTGGCACTCTAACTCAGGCTTGGTTTGTATTATTGAGTGCAAATAAGAAAAAAATGCCTTTTGAGTTGACTGGATTGTGTGCTCAAAGTTAAAACGATGCTATCAAACAATAGAATATTAATTTAAATACATTTCTTTGGAGTTGACTGGATTGTGTGCTCAAAGTTAAAACAATGCTGTCAAACAATAGTATTTTAGTTTAAATACATTTCTTTTGAGTTGACGCTACACTATTTCCATGATTTTACATTCTATTGTCCATTACAAGCTTCAGTCTGAAGGAGAACCAAAGCAATTAAACCTGATTGATCACGTTAACGTCGGTCAATCGATCGACTGCCCTAGTTTTTCTCAGTTTTAATAACAAGACATAAAAAATGAATGATTGCTTTGGACGGCGTGTGTTTCTTCTCCGAGAATGTTAACCTCTCAAACTCCAGTGCTCCCTCTTGAAATATGGGCGCTGATTGGGTGTTGCAAGAATAACTCACCAACCTGTTTGTTACAAGGTGGCACTGCCACACACAGACACACACACACCCTGCTGAGAATTGCTTTACTCAAGCTTGAAATAAGTACTACTCACTTCTCCTCTTGCCAACATCACCCTTGGAGGTGGCAGCCTCATTTAGTAGCACCATCCCCATGGTGATTGCAGCATCTGGGAAGAAGGTTGTCAAGGAAACAACACACTTGCATAAAGGAGTGGGAGAAGCTGGAAGAACACACTGACCCAGGAAGGAGGTCTGGTCACACATATGCACGTCTGCTGGTACTCAAATATATTATCCAGAACTTCAGTCGCTGTATGAGTTCACATAAAAGGGTTGGACACAATAAGGTGAACCCCAATACAGAGCCATCCAGTACAATAGAGCGACAATAACAACTCTTCAATTGATGCTAACAACCCTCATGTTTTGTTGAGATCGTCAGAAAAGAGTTCATTAAACTGAAAATATTGAAGGCCATAGTTGGTGGTTAACCCTAACCCCTCAATATGCTACTACAACACAAAAAAAAAATCAAAAAATACTCTTATTATTTCACTATTGAAATAAATCGATGAGAAGAAAAACATCATGGTTTTCCAATTTCACTTCTTTCTTTTTTTTTTAAAGCCAAAGTGTGGTGATGTCAACTCTGCAAACATGGCACAGGGAACTCATTTGAAGGAAACTTGTTTCTGTGGGAAATGATGCTCTGATGCATTTCAATAGCAATTACCAATCTGCTGTGACTGTTGCAGATAAAACATGGAAAGGTGGAGATGATATTCCCTCGGCCAGGACTTCTAATGTTTTCTCCACGTTTTTGAAGATTTCCGCCCCTTCTACGCAGACAGCTTGGACACTGCTGAGGTGGAAAGTCTGCAAAGACCATTGGGACATTGTGTGCATCTTACGGTCATCGCACAAATGAACTTGTAGTATTTAGCTATAGTTTACGTTATATCATCTTTTGAAAGTGTGACATACACCTTTAATGATACAAAGTTTGGTCACTGTTGTGAACGTCTCTTTTCTTCACAGAAGCAACCAGTGTTCTGTTCAACACTCCAACGCTGTTGTGAAATCAGTGTGAAGCCCAGCCTCAGGTGGCTTATAATTACAGATTCCCTTCTCCAGCGCGTGTTGCATAGCAATCAACTTGACTGAGGAAAACCAGAAGGGGAGCACGAACAAAGGCTGCCACATGCGGAGACACAGCGAAACGCAGGCGGCGTAGGTTTGTAGTAGACTTGCCAGTGTGAATTTATAATTACAAAAATGGATATTGTCAGTGTATAGAATAAGACCGCGCAACTGCACTGAGTTGTAGTTCTGCAATCTGCATTTATTTGATCTGTCGTGGGTGAACCGTGAACCCTCTGGGAAACATTCCCACTACATCCACATGCATATCATTAGAATACAATATGTGTTCTCCTGTGAAGCCGATCGATTTTAAAAGTCAAACTAGAATATGTTGGATCGGACTGGCTTACATGACCAAAACAAAATATTCTAAAGTGTTGAAGTGCTTCGACACTTGGATGTTCTTTCGCTGATACATGGACCTTGTACAGGTTTCTCTCTCTGGTGGCTTGGGGTACGAACTAAAACCAGTCTAATTTCAGACTGGTATTGAGAGGTTTGTCAGGTTACATTGCCGATGACATCATCAATTCGATACATAATATTTTTTGATGTGTGACATTTTCACATTATTCAGACAATGTTTATCCTCAGAAACATATCATGTGATGTTAACTTTGTTGGAGTTTGAATACCTACGAGTCGCAGAGAGCAGCTTCCATTGTGAAGACACTTCAAAACGGTAAATTAACTATACGCAAAGAGGCTGATAGGAAAAAAGGAATTTTTCTGAGAAAGAATCCCCACCTCTGTGTCTAGCTGGGATTTGACCATGGAAGACAGTTCAGCCAAAGTGTTCCTTGATCCTGTCTCATCTGATTATTGTGAAACTTACATCTGATCATGCAAATGTGGGGAGATTGTTTGGTCGCAAAAGTAAGTCTACATTTCTGACTGAGATAAACACATTTATCTTTTTTATATTTCCTCAAATGGTATAGATATAAAACTTCATGTGGTTCCTGTGTGTGTGTGTGAGTGTGTGTGTGTATTCCTGTGTATGCAAATACAAGGTTTCATCCATGGGGAAACTGCATCTGTGACAGTCGTAAAATGTGTTTACATCACCCGCACAGACAACAAGGCGAGGCCTGTTATCCTTACAGCAGGTGTGAATGTGTGTTTCATTGAGATGTAATCAGAGAGGCAGAAAAAATAAAAAATAAATAAACTGTGTTCGTGTGGACAAACAAATATTGCTCTGCAGCAGGTGGGACCTTGGACGTGGTATTTCCCACGGGGACAAACACACCGGAGAGGAATGCACAGTGTCATTACCCACACCTATACACACACCACTGCAAGAACACACAGACACACAAGTGTAACATAGTCAATCTGGTCTGCATTAAATCCAGCTAAAATGGAGTTTACGCCACCTGCTGTGGTTCAGGTGCACTTGCATTTCATAACAAGACGCAAGGGATTGTGGGGGATCCCCAGAGTGACTCGGGACTCCCCAAGAGGTAACGTCGGTCTGAATGTGTCTGTGGGCTATATCGGGGTAATAGATATGAATAGTGAATGAAAAGTGAGCTGGCTTTATTTGTTTGTTTAGTAATTGTCTTAGATTGTATTCGTCATGTTTTCATTAGGTTATGTATTTGCTTTATATGTTTCGTCGCCAGTCATTAATGTTTAATAGTAGCTAACCTAGCTAACACGAACGTGGCTCCGTCTCTCTAGAGCGGAGCACGCGCCGTTGCCCACAGAAGCTGACAACGTCCTCTGTCCCTTTGTGTGAATGCAGGTATGTTACAGTGTGTTGTTAATGAGTGTGTTATTAATGAGTGAGTTGTTATTATTACTTTGTTATTGAATTGTTGTAAATATGAATAATTAATTAGTTAAGAAAGACAGTGTCAATCCACTATACGATCACTGTTTCTTTAGTTCACTGTTTTGTATATTATTTAATGTGACTGTATTTAAATGGGTAACAAGAGTGACTCGGGACTCCCCAAGAGAGCGGAGCACGCGCCGTTGCCCACAGGAACTGACAACGTCCTCTGTCCCTTTGTGTGAATGCAGAGAATAAACAGTTGCTACCAGCCTGCCCAGCTCCAGGGAGATTCATTGACCAGGAGACATCTCACAGGGGTTACATTGGTGCCGTGACTCGTCCATGACTACGCCGGACCGGGCAGATGTCTTCTCACCACTGCATCGATCTGGAGCTGTGATTCCTTCTTCTGCGTATCTGACATTCAGGTTTATTTAGCGAACAGTCATATTCCCTTGAGACTGTATGTGAAAGTGTCTTGAGTGTGTATTTTGCTATCAAATATGAATCATAACACATTTGGTACCACTGAAATGACTCCTATCAGTTTTGGAAGGGGTAGGGGACTGCATGTTACACCTGTTCCATTTTCACTAGGTGACCACCAGGTGGGGGATAAAACAGCTTTTGGTGTGGATTTGGTTCACAGTCCTTTCAGAAGTGGGGAAGTAGTGACACCTCAGTCAGCCAATAGTTGTGTTAGATCCACCACAGTGCGCTAGTACATCAGTTCCAGACACTCCCCCTGATGAGGTCAGACTAGCTGACCAAATGAGCACTATTGTGCAGCAGATAGGGCAGCAGATCGCTGATAGCATTATGTTACGCCTAAACACATCAAACCCTCCAGCTTCTGTCCCTACAACTCATGAAGAAACATGCCCAAAGAAAGACTGCAGCCGCACACTGGATCTCTCCCAAGTCCAGCTGGTAACTCAGAGAGTGAAGGACCCACCTGTATTCCGAGGGGAGAGTTCAGATACGCTGGCTTTTGACGAATGGGAGGAAACAATGAGAAACTACATCAGAAAGAGTGGCATTCAGCTCGAGAACCACGCTGAGGAAATTCTCATCCACCTGAGAGGCAGAGCAAAGGACGTCGTGAGATTTGGAACAAGGAACAGTGAAGTTGATGTCCAGCATAACCCACAGGCCATCTATGGACTCCTGCGTAGACATTTCAGTGCAAGCCATTGTTCCACTTTGCCTTTAGCTGACTTTTATTCGACCATGCCAAAAGAACAGGAGGATCCATATGAGTATTGGCTCAGACTGAACCGAGCTGCTGATGTTGCTGCAAGTTGTCTTGAAGAGCAAGGTAAAAGGTTTGACAACCCCAGTGCTGAAATCACACGTATGTTTATCAGACACTGCCCCAGTAAAGATCTAGCTCTTACCTTTAGGTCCAAGACAATGGATAAATGGTCAGCTCGTGAAGTTCAGGAAGTGTTGGATGAATACCATCTGGAGAAGGGATTCAGGTCTTTTACAGTGGGGAGTAGCAGAATCGACATGAATAAAGTGGAGGTTAGTGCTAATGCTAATTTAGCTTCAGACGTTCCCGAACAGAAAATTGCTGCAAGTCAGGAGAGCTCTACTCTGGAGAGGTTAATTGGAATGCTAGAAAAAGTGTTGCTCCAGGGCCCAGGTCATGTCCAAGCCAACAGAAAGCCGCATTCCAACAACAGGCTTCCAAGAGTTGAGGGATTAAACGACATGCCATGTTCCATATGTAAAGACGTCTCTCACACTGCCTTCACTCACTGTCGAGAGAACAGGCTCTGCTTCCTGTGTCACTCCCCTGGCCATCCAAGACGCGACTGTCCAGAGGGAAGATGTCCTTCTGCCTACGCTCAGCAGGGAAACTGAATGATCTGTGCGCAGGGGAGGACAGTGCAGATCAAGAGAGTAAGCCTCCCACTTTGGATTTTACAGACATTGATGATTATGAATCATTGTGTCACACCTACAGCAGCATAGTGCCGTCACAAAAAACACTGATTGTGCAAGGCTTGCAGAGACTCTCAAAGACTGACAGTCTATTCTACACGGATGTGACTACTGATGGGGGACATGTCCTCAGAGCATTAGTAGACAGTGGATCTATGGCATGCACTATAAGTGAGACGTCTGCCACAAAACTTTCACAGTCCAACATTGAAAAGAAATCAGCTGAGGACTTTGTCATTGTTGGTTGTGGGGGTCACCTTGTCACACCTTCTGCCATGTATGACCTCACTGCATCAGTTTATGGCTATAAGGTGATCATTCCTGTTCTAGTTGTGCCAGGACAAACTGATGAGATGATTCTGGGCAGCAACGCCATCAAGTGGCTCATTCCACAGTTAAAACAGACTGTTAGTGGCCAAAAGATCACGTCTCCAGCAAACAGTGCTCCAAATGATGAGTTGTCTCATTTAGCATCCCTGCTGTCCCACTCGGATGAATGGAAAGGCGATGCAATGCCAAACAGGATCGGTACGGCCAAACTCAAAAGATGTGTCACTTTACAGCCGATGTCTGAGCATTTAGTGTGGGCTAAACTGCCTGCATCTGACATCTCTGCAGTGGGGAGTACAATCCTCATCGAACCCACTCAGTCCAAAGCCAGACCTGCGCACATTTTGGTGGGGAGAGTTGTTACTTCTTTGTGGGGAGACGGCTGGGTTCCAGTTAAAATTGTAAATCCTACTGAGAAGCCCCTCACCATTAGAAGAAATGCAAAGGTCGCAGATGTTTCCCCCTGTCTTTCTGTGCAGGACTTACCTGAACCAGAGCGTATTCAATCCAGTGCGCAATACACACAGGGATCACCACCTGCACCAAGATCGGAAGAGGAGATATCGCGCATCCTTAGTGACATGGGCCTGCAGGATGTGGACCTCTCATCTTGTGAAGTTTCCCTTGAGTGGAAGGATAAGCTTCTGCAACTCATTGAGCAGTATGAGTCAACATTTTCAAGACATAAAATGGACTGTGGTGAGGCGGCGGATTTTGTCCACAGAATCCGCTTAGTGGATGACAAACCCTTCAGATTTCCATACAGACGGGTCTCACCGTGCCATTATGACAAGCTTCGTACAACTCTGAATGAGATGGAGGAATTAGGGATAATTCGGAAATCTCAGAGTGAGTATTCATCTCCCCTCGTCCTGGTTGTCAAGCGGACTGGGGATCTTCGCATCTGCAATGACTTCAGGTGGTTGAATGCAAGAACAGTGAAAGACGCACATCCATTGCCTCATCAGACAGACTCCCTTGCTGCACTTGGTGGCAATGTGTTCTTCTCAACAATGGACCTCACATCAGGGTTCTACAATGTCAGAATGCACGAGGACGACAAGAAATACACAGCGTTTTCCTCCCCGTTTGGTCTCCATGAGTACAACAGGATGCCCCAGGGCCTGACAAACAGCCCTGCCACTTTCATGCGAATGATGATGTCCATCTTTGGCGATCAGAATTTCACAAGCCTGTTGTGTTATCTGGATGACCTTATGGTTTTTGCTGCATCAGAACAGGTTTCCCTTGAGCGTCTGCAGATGGTGTTCTCCCGCCTTGCTGCGAACAACTTGAAGCTCTCGCCTAAGAAGTGTCACTTTCTTCGTAGATCTGTCAAGTTTCTGGGACACATCATATGTGGAGATGGTGTTCAAACTGATCCAAGTAAAGTGCAGGCCATAAATGATGTGCAGGAAGCTGACCTGATGGATTCTGATGGAAAAACACCGTGTGCTAAGAAAATCAGATCTTTCTTGGGAATGGTTCTCTACTACCATCATTTTATTGAGGGATGTTCAGCTAAAGCCAGGCCACTATTCAACCTTGTGGCTGAGCCTGCCACACCAAACAAAAGAGGAAGGGGCCATAAACCAAAATTCAAAAAAGGCCATGTTAAACTTTCCACGACCGACTGGACTGATGAGTGCAAGGAAGCTTTCAGATCTTTGAAACATGAGCTTGTGCAGAGTGTCACATTGGCCCATCCAGATTTTGATGCACCATTCATCCTCGCTATAGACGCGTCTTTTGATGGTCTCGGAGCTGTACTCTCACAGTTGCCTCCTGATGGAAAGATTGCCAGACCGGTGGCGTTTGCCAGCAAGACACTGTCACACTCCCAGCTGAATTATCCAGCACATCGGCTGGAATTTCTCGCTCTTAAATGGGCAGTCTGTGACAAATTTAGCCATTGGCTAAAAGGCGATGCTTCTCAGTCTGGACAGATAACAATCCATTGACATACATCTTGACTAAGCCTAGGCTAGATGCATGTGAACAAAGATGGGTTTCAAAGCTTGCAGCATACAGTTTTGACCTAAACTATGTCCCTGGCCCAAAGAATGTGGTTGCCGATGCACTGAGTCGGGAGCCATTTGTCCAGTCATGCATAGGCCATCGTCTGGTAACTGAACCGTATGCCTTCTTACTCAACCATGTAAATGGAATGGTGGATAGGACAGTACAAGATGCATTCAGATGTACTGTTAACTGCCAATTGGTTGTGGATCAGTCCGAGGAGGGAGCTACTGTCACTCCATCTCCTCCTCAGGGATCCCTGTCTTCACAAGATGTCTCGGCTGTGTTGGATGCACACGACTCCGGAGGTGTCAGTCAAGTGAGAGGCACAGGACCGGCGAGTCTCCAGCTTGCGGATGTCAACCAAATTGATTCAATACCAAAAAGTGAACTGGTTAATCTGCAAGAGCAGGATGATGTCTTAAGCAGAGCTTTCTTTTACGTCCAGCGTCGCAGGAGGCCCTCCAGACGTGAGCGTGCTGGTGAGTCTCGTGCGGTGATGAGACTGCTGAGACAATGGCCGAAGCTCTCCATAAAGGATGGCGTCTTGTACAAGGTGAAGAAAGACCGACAAATGAACATGACAATTCACCAGGTTGTTGTTCCAGACTCTCTGAAGGCCCAAGTCCTCCATGGCCTCCACGACGCATCTGGTCATCAAGGGCAAGCACGCACACTTTCTCTCGCCAGGCAGAGGTTCTTTTGGATAGGGATGGAACGTGATATCACTGATCACGTGAGAAACTGCTTCCGCTGTGTGGTTGGAAAGACACCAGAGCCTAATGCACGTGCTCCTCTTGAGAGCATTTGCACCTCTGAACCAATGGAACTAGTGTGTATTGACTTTTGGACTGCTGAGCAGACAGACAAGAGTGTTGATGTTTTAGTCGTCACAGATCACTTTTCCAAAATGGCACACGCATTCCCATGTAAAAACCAGTCAGCGAAGCAGGTTGCCCGTCGTCTATGGAATGACTTTTTCTGCATATATGGTTTCCCTAAACGTATCCATTCGGATCAAGGAGCCAACTTTGAGAGTCATCTCATCAAAGAGCTCCTGGAGATGGCTGGCATTCAAAAGTCACATACCACTCCATACCATCCAATGGGGAATGGAGTTGTCGAGCGATACAACAGGACTCTTGGTAACATGATAAGAGCTTTACCGCCCCAGTCCATGTGATATGGCGCCGTACGTGATGGCGGCTGTGTTGCGAGCTCCCGGATTTTGTAGTAGTTTTTTGTTATTTATTCTTCTTATTGCGACTATTTTTGCACAAAACGTTAGCAGCCAGTTAACGTACGACAGATGCACACTTCTGGAGATTGGATCGGCAGTTGCTCGCCGCCTACCAGAGTTTTTCAACTCTTACTCGGACGTCCCGCCAGGAACAGTAGCGGAACTATCTCCGTCCATTTTAGGCGCGATCTCACGCAAACGTCGCCGACGGAGGGGGAAGCGAGCTGGCGTGCTGGTTAGGCTGAGACGTCGAGCCAATCGACCCCCACTACCCACCATTTTACTGGCAAATGTACAGTCTTTGGACAATAAGCTATGCGAGCTACAGGCTCGTATTCAATTCCACCGGAAACTAAGGACAACTGCATCATCTGCCTTACGGAGACATGGATGTCGGAGGAGGTTACCGACTCAGCCATCGAGCCGGCAGGATTTTCCGTCCACCGCGGACAGAACAAAGACTCTCTCTGGTAAAGATCGTGGAGGGGGTATGTCTCATGATAAACAGATCTTGGTGCAACCAAAGTCATGTACATACTCTCAAGTCGTTCTGTTCCCCGGACCTGGAGTACCTAATGCTCATGTGTCGACCATTCTGGCTACATGGAGTTTACAGCAGTCACCGTAACTGCTGTGTACATTCCGCCTCAAGCTAACACGGACATAGCGCTGAAGGAACTCTACGGGCGATCAGCGAGCAGGAGTCGGCACACCCGAGGCTGCTTTCATTGTGGCGGGGACTTCAACAAAGCGAACCTGAAGAAAGTTCTCCCAGTTCTACCAACACATAAAAAGCAACACGAGGGGAGCGGATTCTCGACCACTGCTACACTCCCTTCCAGGATGGATACAAAGCCCTCCTCTGCCCACCGTTCGCAAATCGGACCACCGCTCCATCCAACTACTCCCGCCTACAGGCAGAGGCTTAAGCAGCAACCAATCGCTGTGAAGGAAGTGCAACGCTGGTCGGACCAATCGGAGTCTATGCTACAGGACTGTTTTGAGCGTGCTGACTGGGATATGTTCAGGGTCGCGTCGGACAACAACGCCAGTGAGTACGCGTCCTCAGTCACGGGTTCATCAAGAAATGCATAGATGACGTTGTTCCTACCAAGTCGGTTCGGATTTATCCCAACCAGAAACCGTGGATAAATGGCGATGTTCGCTGCACTCCGCGCGTAACACCGCCTTTGACTCCGGGAATATGGCGGAATACAAAAGAGCCCGCTACGACCTCCGTAAGACCATCGGCTCTGCCAAGCGGGAGTTCAGGAACAAGGTGGAGGAAAAGCTCAAGAGCCATGACGTGAGAGGTGTGTGGAAGGGGCTACAGACAATCACGGACTTCAGAGGGAAAACCAGCGGTGAAGAGAACTCCTCTACCTCCCTCCCAGGCGAGCTAAATACATTCTTTGCTCGGTTCGACGTGAACGGCAGCCCGCCGAAGGCAGCGCCGCCTGAGGAGACCAGCCTGCTGATCATCTCAGAGGCTGACGTGCGCAGAGCCTTCAAGCGGGTGGACATCCGGAAGGCGGCAGGTCCCGACCACATCCCGGGCGCGCCTCAGAGCATGTGCAGACCAGTTGGCAGGAGGCTCGGCAGACATCTTCAACCTCTCCCTGTCCCAGGCTGTTGTTCCTGAGAGCTTCAAGATGTCCACCATTGTGCCTGTCCCCAAACACCCCAAGGTAACCTGCCTGAATGACTGGAGACCCGTAGCCCTCACCTCGATTGTCAGTAAATGCTTGAGAGGTTGGTCAAGGACTTCATTTGTTCCATGTTGCCTGCCACGCTGGACCCATGGCAATTTGCATATCGTCAAAACAGATCCACCGACGACGCAATTGCCATGGCACTTCACACCGCCCTTTCCCACCTGGAGGAGGAACTGTTGTGTGCGAATGCTGGTTGTGGACTACAGCTCAGCGTTCAACACTATTGTTCCCGCCAAGCTCGACACCAAGCTCAGAGGTCTAGGCCTGCACTCTACCATGTGCAGCTGGATACTGGACTTCCTGTCGGGCCGCCGCCAGGTGGTGAGGATGGGCGGTACCACCTCAGAGCCGCTGACCCTCAACACGGGAGCCCCTCAGGGATGCGTGTTGAGCCCTCTCCTCCCTGTACACCCACGACTGCACGGCCATGCACAGCTCCAACGTCATCATCAAGTTTGCTGACGACACAACAGTGTTGGGGCTGATCACCGGCGACGACGAGACAGCCTATAGGGAGGAGGTTGGATCACTGGTACAGTGGTGCCAGGAGAACAGCCTCGTCCTCAACGTCAAGAAGACCAAGGAGCTGATCGTGGACTACAGGAAGCGGAGAGGAGAGCACACCCCCATCTCCATAGACGGAGTTGCAGTAGAGAGGATCAGCAGCTTCAAGTTCCTCGGCGTGCACATCTCCGAGGACCTCACATGGACCACGCACACCACTCACGTGGTGAAAAGGGCCCAACAACGCCTGTATTTCCTTAGGCGACTGAGGAAATTCAACATGGCCCCGCATCCTCAGAACATTCTACACCAGTACCATCGAGAGTGTTCTGACAGGTTGCATCACCGTCTGGTACGGGAACTGCACCGCCCTGGGCGTAGGGCACTACAGAGGGTGGTGCGGTCGGCACAGTACATCGTTGGAGGTGAGCTTTCCTCCATCCTGGACATATACACCAAGCGGTGCGTGGCCAGGGCCAAACGGATGATGAAAGACAATAACCACCCGCCACAAACTGTTCACCTTCTACCGTCAGGCAGGCGATACCGCAGTATCAAGTGCCGCACAAACAGACTGAGGGACAGCTTCTTCAGTCAGGCCATCAGGCTGCTGAACAAGGACTGAGACCCTCATTAACACTACACACCAGAACATATTCTGTGAATATCTATGGCCATGGTGTATATTTTATTACATTGTTTATATATATATATATTGTATATATATATTGTATGTATATACATATATATATATATAGTCTCAAAAAAAGTGTATATTTTATTACATTGTTTTATATATATATATTGCCATGATGTATATTCTATTACATTGTTTTATATATATATTGTTAATACTTTCTTCTTTTTTTTGTGTGGATATTGTATAGTTTATTCTCATTCTTATTCTTTTTTTAGTCTGCTACTGCTGTCGGGTGTTTTGCACATAAGAATTTCACGAACCGATTATACTTGTATAAAAGGGGATGTGACAATAAAAACTTGAAACTTGAAACTTGAAACAGGTGGCCACAAATGCTTGAGACGCTGACGTTCTGCTACAACTGCACTGAACACGAGACGACAGGTTTTGCGCCTTTCTTCCTGATGTTTGGGAGGATTCCGCGTCTGCCTGTTGATGTTATGTTCCAGCATGCCCTCCCAAATGGTGCTGTAGTTGACCACCATGAGTTTGTCTCTCGCTTGAAACGTGACCTGTCTGAAGCTGCACGCATTGCCCGGCTGAACAGTCGGACAGAACAGACTCGGCAGGCAAAGAACTACAACCGCAAAGCAAAAGGGTCACCCCTCACTGTTGGTGACAGAGTCTTGCTTGCAAATCGCGGTGAGAGAGGCAAGAGGAAAATTGCAGACAAATGGGAATCCACAGTCTATGAAGTGACATCCGTGAGGCCTGGAATCAATGTGTACAGCATCAGAGATCCTGTGACATCCAAAGAAAAGGTTGTTCATAGAAACCTCCTACTACCTGTGAGTTTTCTCCCTATGGGAGGTGATGACGTCTTGGAGTCAAGCTGCTCTTCAGTAGCTGGCAGTGAACAGTGTGAACCAGTGGTTCCTGATGACGTACAGGACAGGATGACAAAGACGATCGACTGGCTCCGACAAATGGATGATGCAAGTGCTAGGGACGCCACTGCCAGCCAAACCGATTGTTCTTCTGTTGTTGCTGTGAGTACTCCACCTTCAGAGACTGAAGTGACTGTCGTCCCACATGCTATGGATGAGGTTTTGAATACCTCGGATTCGTCAGTACAAGCTGCACAGTTGCCTTCCCCTGAGCCCCTTGCTGACAGTGTGGTGTCCCAGGATGCACCCTCCCAGCCTTCAGCAGAGGAAGCTCTACAGATCTCCCCTAAACAGGCAAATGACACACAGCTAGGTGCACTCACACAGGACCAAGTAGTTTGTGCACAGCCGCCTCCACTTTGCACTAGGGCAGGTAGAAATGTAAAACCCCCAGTTCGGCTCATTTGTGAAATGAACGAACAGATTGTAGATGACTCCGAGTCATCAGTTGATTCTTTATTTTCTTTTGTGAGGAATATGTTTTCTGGGTAAAATTCAGGCTAGCTTGAGAAGTTTCAAACTGAACTGAGGTATCTTACAGTTGTCTGTCATAGAGCAATGTTTACAAAATGAGAGGTGTACACGGCATCTTTTGGGTCTCTGGTGGTAAGGGGATTGGCCAATCCTTTGCTGACTTATTTCTAATTGAAAAGTTTTGAACTGACTTGAACTGGTTTTGCTCTTGTGGCTAAACAACTGTAAATTGTTTTTTGTAAATAGTATCTTTTGTGTTTTTCTCATTTAATGTGCCCCAATTTAGCAGAATTTAAGAGGGGTGTATGTAACATAGTCAATCTGGTCTGCATTAAATCCAGCTAAAATGGAGTTTACGCCACCTGCTGTGGTTCAGGTGCACTTGCATTTCATAACAAGACGCAAGGGATTGTGGGGGATCCCCAGAGTGACTCGGGACTCCCCAAGAGGTAACGTCGGTCTGAATGTGTCTGTGGGCTATATCGGGGTAATAGATATGAATAGTGAATGAAAAGTGAGCTGGCTTTATTTGTTTGTTTAGTAATTGTCTTAGATTGTATTCGTCATGTTTTCATTAGGTTATGTATTTGCTTTATATGTTTCGTCGCCAGTCATTAATGTTTAATAGTAGCTAACCTAGCTAACACGAACGTGGCTCCGTCTCTCTAGAGCGGAGCACGCGCCGTTGCCCACAGAAGCTGACAACGTCCTCTGTCCCTTTGTGTGAATGCAGAGAATAAACAGTTGCTACCAGCCTGCCCAGCTCCAGGGAGATTCATTGACCAGGAGACATCTCACAGGGGTTACACAAGCAGGCAGAGAAGAAGACAAACACAATCATCTATTTTGCCAAAAAGCACGTTCAAACGCGTTAAGTTAAAAGACTGCAATCCCTGGCCTTTGTATTGTCTGTCTGTTCAGTGCAGCCTCCCTACGGAGATGGATGATGACACATGATGCATATTCTTAGACGCATAAGGTGGCTTCCAATGTGGTGTGTGCCAGCGAATGGAGAATTAAAGGGATGTGTAGCCAAGATGAGCTGTTGGACACGTCACAGATGGTTAAATTGCTCTGGGTGATTAGCATTTTGCCGCACCTTGTTTCGATTTCCGTCAACGCTCGGAAACATTCCAAACACAAACCGTGGCGGAGAAAGGATACTCAGAAGAAGGATGATGTGAGACTCGGCCACAAACTGAGCCTGACTGCTGCCGTGAATATAACTCTGTGGACGAGAGAAAGAGAGAGAGAGGCAGACGTTTTTTGGATTAACATTGTTCATTTCAGTTGGAAAACGTTCACACTAGGTTACACGCTCGGAGAGATTTATGAATGAAAGAAATAGAGAAGAATCCAGTTCTGGAAATAAGAGAGTTGTATTACGAATGGTGACGAACAGTAATGCGCAGTAGGCAACATCGAACAGGAAAGTTAGAAACAGAGAGGAGAGAGAAGGGATTCAGAGGGTGTCCAATAAAAAGGAAATGGAAAAACCTCTTGCTTGAACATTAAATTACAGAAAGAGTGACATATGCTACTATGCCAAGAGACACACTTGTATTGAATTATTAACCTGGCTTAAAATATTGCCCTTTTTACGTAAAAACATATCTCATAGAGATTTCTATTCATATGGAGAATCGCATTTAACATGCAAAGGGAGTCAGTAATGCCTCAGTCACATGTTTTCTTTTGTCATTTTTGATTGGTTGCCAATTCTCAAGAGTGTGGGTGGAGAGTAACAAAAGCTGAGGGCAGACGCCAAAGGAGCAAAAGTGGAGGAAGAAAGGAGGAGAGTGGTGAGCAACCATTATTATTAAGTCTGATCAAGATAAACTTGATGTAAGTGCATTAACATTAGTGATGAAAGGATTTGCTAGATTTTAAAAAACAGCGTGGTTGTCTTCTTGTATCGTCGTAGTCAGTCATAATTATGGAGTGGTTACAGTTTTGAGATAAGCGGCAAGTATTCACATGTATAAATATTCAAGGTTGTTTGTCACTACCAGTCTGAATATCATTATCACCTTAAGGTTAATGGCTTTTTGCAAAGGGAGTTCATTTGAGTCAGTCCATACTTCTTTTGAGAGTTGAAACTTGGATAGGATTCAAATTGGTATTAGTATTCGGTTACAGTTTCAATTTATTCCTCCTAAATCTTAACATTAACCATGAATACTTGACTGTGACAATGTATTTGTATGAAAATATAATCCAACAAGCCAACCGGTCTGACACGAACCGTCGAGGTGTCAGTTGGTATAGATCTCTGTTCCAGTCGGTACCCATCATCCTAACCTTTGAAGAAGGTCTCCCACACAACGGTTAAAGCTCAAACCCTGCGCATGCCAGCTTCCCTGATAAGATGTCAGAGGCCCATTTCGAGTGGCATCCATTTGTGTGTGATGGGGGGGAAAGCAGAGAGACGGACAAAGGAAGACAAAGTGGACGTCTTGTGGAAATGAGACAAAGAGGAGAGCGAGAGGAGAGGAAGTCTTTCGGTGTGTTTCACATTGTTGAATCCCAGCAGATTATTAGCGTCTAGGTTTACGGCACTGTTTTTCCACTCGACTGCCCCAGTGTTCATTCCTTTTCCTATCAGACTGGAATAAGGATGGAAAGATGAATAGAAGATGACAAAGGAGGAGGAGTAAAGGGTGGACGGCTTATTCTTGCTTCAGTGGAGATAAATGAAGAACGTTTGCACTTGAAAGCAGACATAAAGACGACAAAGGCTCAAGGCTGAAACAAATCCTTTTGTCCTTAACACAAAACTGTTGCTCTGCATTAAAGGGCCGTTTCGAATCGTTATCGATGAGATGCTTTCATTATGGACTGACACACCAAGGCTCCTGTATTACCATGATTAGAGTCTGTTTGGGTTGCAGTGCACTTTTCTGAAGTTGGTGAGAGATTACTTATTGCATTCCTCATCACGACGTGACAGAGCAAGTGCAACTGCACGTGTTGCGAAAAACTATTTGAATGCATCAATCAGGTAAACAATCTGAGGTAGACTCTGATAATGAAATAATGGATTGTAAAGGTTTTAGCTTTGTTTCAAGTGAAGGCTAGAGATGTTGAAATATTACTGAAGACTCTTCCTGAATATGGCAGTGCAACCAGAAACAATCTTGAAAGCAAGGTGCTAAACATCGCTGCAGGATACATTTGGGTCTTGTATGTCACATATTTAATAGACATTTGCTATGCAGGGTGTATCCTGTACTGTGGACGAGGGATAATAATGTATCTTTCAGTGGGCCTAATAGTAGACCTATTAGTATTCTTCCTGAGCACAGCAAGATAATGGAGAGGATTATTCATGCTTAGATCAAAGAAAGGCTAGTTTAGTTCATGGCATACCTCAAGGAAGTGTTCTGGAGCCACTCTGGTTTTGAATGTGTAGTAATCACTTCCCCTTTGCTGTGGAAAATGCAAAATGCAAATGCAACTGTGTGTGATGCAGCAACAACATCATTGCAATCAAGTTTTGTCTGGAGAGCTACATGTAATATATGATTGGATCAAAACTATTCAAATTATTCTTAAATATATCTAAAAACCAAAAGGTATTGTCTTTGGGTTAACCTTGCACCACTACCAGTTGCATAAAACAGAGCTGCAAGATTTGTTCTGAGCTGCTTCACAACACCAGATTTGCCAGTAACAGTCATATTGTGATACGATGCCCAATGAATACCTCATTGAAAAAATATGTTGTTTACACAGCCATAAAAAAACAGGAATTATTTATCCACCAATTGAAAGATAAATCATCCATGTGGAGACATTAATTAACCTTCAGATGACACTGAATAGCATAAATATAGAAGTAGGTCAAACATTCTAATATCTTGTGATTCACATCATAAATATAAATCGTGTAATGAGGAATTTAGATTAAAATCTGCTAAAAACAAGGATCGGGTCAGTAGATGTATCAAAAAAGACCTTAAATGAATGTGGAAAAACTCAAAACGCAAGCAAAGAAACATTCCTTCACAACACACACATACCAGTGTGTGTATACACAATGGCGAGTATTAGTTGTGCATTAAGATTGCTTCGTCTGTTAAAGAATATATCAAATGTCCTCCTTTACATTCCAGAACAGCAATCATCTAAAATGAGAGCCCTTCCTATACCTTTATCTTAACTTCTATTCACTTGGCAGCCAGTCTATACGGTATAGTGAGCCACATCCAG
This sequence comes from Pseudoliparis swirei, assembly GCF_029220125.1. Lineage (NCBI taxonomy): Eukaryota > Metazoa > Chordata > Actinopteri > Perciformes > Liparidae > Pseudoliparis > Pseudoliparis swirei. The sequence continues at coordinate 24,655,896 of NC_079411.1, read as the reverse complement.
TACACTTAAACACAACGACTGTGCTAGAAATCCAACCGTTAGACTTCATAGAGGTAGGCAAAGTCAACAGCAACATCTCTGCTTCTATTTCCTGCTGGAGGGACTGTTACGTTTCATTTAGTTAATCTCTCCCCCACAGTGCTGGTCTCTCTCTCTACTGTCACTATCATAAAGACACACAACGGTCACAGTGTGACACATAAGTGCCCCTTCTGTACCTTATTTAAAAAAAGTAAAAAAGAGTAGCATGGGTTTATCCATGATTTCATCTAAGATTCAATTTGCAAGGTTGTCTTTGAACAATAAATTCATTTAATAAATGTACAGGAAAAGAACGTAAATAAAGAGCAATGGAAAAATAAGTACTTTGTACAGCTGTGCCACTTTAAAAAGGCCTACACTTACGCAACCTGGTTTTTCTTTTCAAGATTAGATGACGAAGGTTAAAAGGAAAGTGAGGGGATCACTTAAATCCTGTAAAGAAGCTTTACAAAATATACAGATTAATAAAAAACAACTAAATCAATATCCATATTTGCCCTATAATTTTGACCTGTTTTATTTAATTTCTTTTATGTTTGTCTGAGATTTTTGTATTTGTTTTATGTTATTATATCTAAACGAATAAAAAATGTAAGTGACAAAAAAATAAATCAAAGGGTAGAATCTTTTTTCAGGATTGAAATTTAACAAACATAACTTCATACAATTGTTTCAATACACTGCTTTCTGCATGTTACACACACACACACACACACACTCTGCAGATAGAGGCTGTGAGCACTAGCAGTGCCAGGGTGTATGAAATATTCCTCAATCCATGGCCAGGCACTTCCAATTAATCTGATGGATTAGAATGCAGGCGCTCTATTCATTAGTGTGCAGAGCTGAGACTGGGTGTGTTTCGGTGTACGTAGCTTTGCATGTGTATACTGAACAGCAGTAAGTACATGCGTGTTTTTGAACGAGACTATTTAGGGTGAATTTGTCTTTGTGAAAGAACCGTGTGCTCATTAGAAAGCTGTACGACATCACGGTGGTCTGGAAGTAACAGCAGCCGCAGCTCGTTAAACTAACACACAGATGAATGGAAGCTGGCGCAACAGGCACGCTCCGTAGCGCGCTCTCTCTCTCACAGGTTACCTGCACAGACCAGCGTAGTCACTCGTCAATGAGCCCATGAAAGTCTTTGAAATGTGTTTTGTTGCTGAATATAGTCGGACATTATGCCACACATGATCTGTTTTACATTTATTGGAATTACAATGGACTGAGACTAATGAATCTACATAACATATCGACGAAGAAGGTTCCAAGGTGTTATAAATACGTGTTAAAAAAAAAACTTTCACGGGAAGAGAATTCTCCTCTGCCCCTTGTTTTTCTCTCTCGGTGCCAATCAGGTGAATGGTTTCCACCTGTGCGGGTCGTCCTGCACCTGGGCTCCAAGCGGCCAATCAGCAGCGTGGGGCCAAGTTTAAAAGGAGGAAGACCGGGGTTTTTTTGTTCAATGCTGTGTGTAAACTGACAGTGAGGTTGTTGAGAGTGAAGGTTTGTGGCGGGAGGTTGAGGGCAGTCGGTGAGTTTGGGGTTCCCTTTACATTTGTGCAAACACGTAGTTGTTTTTGTTGTTACGCCTCAGTGTCGTGTGTTCTCCCTTCCCTCCTCGTTTTCCCCTTCAGGTGCCATCAATTACCACAAGTGATGGTGAGATGAAGCCTCATGAGGCATCGAACCACTTCAGCCGATTGGTTCGAGAAAGGGTTCATTTCTCGAAGCTTCATGTGCTCACGAAACCACCTACTGGCCAAGTGTATAATCACAGGCAGCTGTATCTGAACCACATCATGTGATGCATTGAATTGTTGTGTCTGTTATGGCTGTTGGGAATGACTATGAATTACAAAAATGTATGACCAAATCATTTCTGTACATAAATTATCACATATGTGCATAATAAAATATTTTTTGAATGTATTCTGTGTGTGTAAATGTTCCCGAAATGGTAGTATCATATGATATGGCAGGTTGTGTAATGTTATTATGTTACTTTAGGAAAATGGCATGGGCTTAACCCTCAATTTGACCCGATTCAATGTTTCACCCTCCTGTTACCTTTATATTTACTAACATATTTTACCCTTGAGGTCAATTGTTGAGGACGCAAAGTCAGTTCATTCTAATGTATTTATCCACGTACTACTTGTAAGGGCGACCATTAAAATGAGCAATGACGTTTCAAATAAATCCGTGCAAACGCACTGTATGCCAGGGGGAAAATCATTAATATCCTTAAAAGAATGTTTATTGTGGATTTTCAAATGATTGGTATTCTATCCACCTTTTATTTACCAGATCCTTGGATATAACGCACTGAATAAACTTAAAAAGAAAAGGTCTATGCAAAATGTTAACTCAGTCATGAGATTATTTCTCCAGAGGGTCTAGAGAGAAAATAAATGGGAAAAGGTTGGCTCAGTCAAAAATCTAAATATCAACGTTAGAACTCTAAAACATGCCTGGATCTTTTGCTAAACACCTCCCCTGAGGATAATTTAATACAGTGTTTCATTAGTATGCTCTAAATTACATTTTTCTAATACAACAAAGATGTGAACTGCACTCATTTGAATACATTGACATTAAAACGCCTTGTTTATTTAAGACCTGCGTAAAACAGCCCATTTGTCAGACTTTGAAGCAAATCGGGTGTCTTCGCAGACTCAGGCGTGTAATGCGCATTTACATATCCACATGGAGGAAGGCCATGGGCATCTCACATGTTTATGATTGTATTTAAATGAGGTGGGGAACAGGCTTTCACAAGTGGCCGTCGATGATTTCCTTAACGGTGTCACATCCTAGTGTGCTACTACGAGTCACGGAAAAGACAAGCGGCAAGAACGTTAAGTACCAATACAAATGTAATCGTTGGCATCTCCGGCAAGTCACGTCAACGCTGACGGCACAAAGTAGATGAGCGATGAGCAGCGCTTGATTTGACCGAGCTGCGGTCGTGTTTGCTGTTCATAGCTGGGGCCAGATGACCTTTTATAAATGGCTATATTCATCCCGTTCCATCCTGTGTCATGTATGCGTGTGGGTTTAGTGTGCGTTTTGTTTGGTAAAGGTCGGGAGGCACTCAGACGGGAAGAGAGATGAATGAAAAGCCAACAAAGAGAAAGAAGGGAGAGGAGAGAGTGAGTGGAGACGTGCTTCATTTAGACGAAGGACAGGTATGACTGCGCGTTGGTATGATATACGATGATAGTCGATCTAGGAAGTGAATCTCGCGAGGTACTCTGGGTGAGAGTGCCGGCTAAATACCTAACCCACGGAATGAGAGCAAGAGCGTGAAAGCGAAACCCAAGGGAGAGAATGATTGTTTGCGGGATGGTACGGCTCGACTGAGTCCGACCTGTAAACGACACGACACTCAAATTGATGCACGATGGAGCGAAGTCATGAGTCAAGGAAAACGTAAAGACACAATGAGGTTGTGGCTAATTATAAAGTGGACAAAACGGCAATTCCTAATTCATGGCAAGTATTTGATATTTAGAATTAGAATATGTCTTAGTTAAACGAGAAATAAGCTGCAACACATCAATGATTAAATGTCAAAAAAACCAAAGTTGAGATCATATGGGATGCGATCTGTTCCTGCAAGGGGGGGGGGGGGCAGGTTAAACAACGATGGTAGTCTATTTTAGGGATTCAAGCGATTCTTCAAAAGCTCGTTATATACTCACTGTTTATGCAGTTCAATGTTTGCACAGTCTATGGAGAGTTCAGTTTAATTACCTTTGAGTCAACTAAAACGTTTAAACCATTCTTTCTTTAAAAAGAAAAGAAAAGTGGAACAGCAGTGTATTCGCTCTTGATCTTACCGTAAATATGCAAACAGCAGCGCTGTATATCATGGCATCACCAGGTGACTACAGTCCCATACAAGCTGGTGCATCACACAAGTCCACACATTTCCTTTAGTGAAACCTATACTAGGTTGTATGATATGTTTTGATAAAAGTACGCGCGTGTAATTGAATCGTGACCACTGCTTTCAGCAGAAATAATTAAAGCGCTTCCGTCTCTGCTGGACTTTAACGTTCAAAAGTTTGGGGTCATCCAGACAATTTCGTGTCTTCCATGAAAACTCACTTTTATTTATCAAATGAATTGAAAATTGAATAGAAAATATAGTCAAGACATTGACAAGGTTAGAAATAATTATTAATATTTGAAGTATTAATTTTGTTCTTCAAACTTCAAGCTCAAAGGAAGGCCAGTTGTATAGCTTATATCACCAGCATAACTGTTTTCAGCTGTGCTAACATAATTGCACAAGGGTTTTCTAATCAGATATTAGTCTTCTAAGGCGATTAGCAAACACAATGTACCATTAGAACACTGGAGTGATAGTTGATGGAAATGGGCCTCTATACACCTATGGAGATATTTCATTAGAAACCAGACGTTTCCACCTAGAATAGTCATTTACCACATTAACAATGTATAGTGTGTATTTTTGATTAATGTTATCTTTATTGAAAAAACAGTGCTTTTCTTTGAAAAATAAAGTCATTTCTAAGTGACCCCAAACTTTTGAACGGTAGTGTAGGTAGACGGCTGCAGCGGATTTTGTTGACCAGGAGAATGGATCACATCAATCCATGTCGGCCTCGTGTGTATCAAATAATTGCATTTTAAATACTAGTCTTAGTTTTTGAAGCATTAAATAGTTTAGAATACATTTGCTGCGGTGCTATGATTGAATTCTCGCTATTGACGAATGGCAAGCCGTCCACAGGGACTTTGCACCACAGAAGTAATGCTTTGTAGATAGTTGTTTTAAATTTATTTATTTGTAAAGGGGCCGTACACATTAATCAACCCATGGGTAAATGTGTTAACGTTAGCTAAGGCTAAATTTTAGCTTTGGTCCCTGTGGCCAGATGTTACAGCCATAAAGTGTGTGAACATGTTGTCCCATTAGTGACCAAGATGACTATTTAGAAAACCAGCCCAGGACATATTTGTTTAACATCTAGTATGAATAAAGGGTTAAATACCAGTGTTAGTTCCAGATTTCTGCAAAAAAACAATGGTTTCAATCATTTCATGATGCTGCGTGTGTTTGTTGGGGGAGAGGGAGAGGTCATAGCTACACGGTTAAATTCTCAAAAAAACAAACAGATAAACACACAAGCATTCCTTCACTCAATCAAATCCATACACACACACACACACACACACACACACCGAGGTGTGCAGGTGAAGCAGAATCTAAAGCAGCACAAACACTGACCAACATCGACCACACAATGGGACCCTCTGCAAGCCAAAAGTCAAATATTTGCAGAGAGACAATAAAAGTGACAGCTGTTTGTTTTTTTATATGAAAGATTAGCAATAAAGTAGAGGGGCTGCTGCCAACAGCCGCACAATCATGTAAAATCAGCTCTAAATATGATAATGTCATCAGCCAATAGTGTGGAAATTATGAATGGTTTGTCATAGTAAAAACCAAAGAAACATGATTGCTTTCAAAAGTACCATATACTTCCCTTTAGGCTAAGACAGTTTATTATTATAACTTGTTCAAGGCAATACTCGTACGGCACTTTTACCATGAGACACTCAAAACAACACCGTACCTTTTACTTTCTTTCCCTCTTTAAACCGCCTCCCTTTTCAGTGTGTGTGTGACATTTGAATTGTTCTTCTTTTTTGTGTCCAGGGCTGTTTTTAGCATTTTGAGTGGGTTTGTCATGTTTGAGTTTGGCTTAATTGTATATGCGCCATGTACTTACTGTGTATACGTTTGTTAAAGCACAGCTGTATCTGTCCTAGTTTTGGTGTGTGTGTGTGTGTGTGTGGAAGTGTCTGAGCAAAAATGAGCGAGCAGTATTTTCTTGGCTACAATTTCATCTGCTTCGTTGTGCCATTCATCAGTTGACGAATCCTTTCAATATATTCTACCTGGCCTCGACCGCTCATCATTTTAAAGGAATTACAACGTTAGAGAGAGAGAGAGGAGGAGAGTGTGAGATTAGAGAGGGAGGTGAGAGGAAGTAACACAAAAAGAGGATGGAAGTAGAACAGCAAAGATAAGACTGGTATCTATATAATATCATTTGCCAAGTTCAAGCTATTCACGGAAAAGGGTAAATAAGGATTTAAAGGAAGGAGGGCGGAGGTGTGAAGGGAGGGAGGAGATGAAAGACGGAGACGACGGCCATGTGCAGACCATCTACAGAGGCTATCTCTGCAGCGACTTTGGTGGAGTGGCTACAAAAAACGCAATTTTGCCTGGAAGATGAACAAAAATGTGGTCGAGTTAAATAACGCACGTAAGTCACTCGGGTTATCAATAAGGCTGCCGCTCCTAATAGGTTAACTCAGTGGCCCCGTTATGTAAACCGGTCCAGTCTAATGAAGCTTTGCCACGACATCCATCTACTCATAATGTTTAGTTTTTGTTGACGTTTATGGAAATGTATGAATTGGATTAGACTGTACGAGTGTACCGAATAAGCATATGGGAGGCTATGTCTTATAAACAATTGTGAAAGGAGTGTGTTTGTACAGACTCTGTTCGCCCAACAATGTCCTGTCTTGTAATCATAGAAACCATAATATTTCCCCGTTTTTTTTAGGGGTTAAGCTTTTCTGTCTGTTCTGCAAATAGAAACGGCTAAAGTATCTGGTGTGCATTACTATAAAGACTTTGGAGCAACACTTAAGTGGCAGATCATCTTCTTCCATCCAACCAGTCGAAAGCGAGATGTGTAATAGAGTTCAGTCAGTTCAGCCCCAGTATCAACAAGTGGCACTTCTACTGATGTTGTGATGAAAGGTTACTCAGGTGAAAAGTCTCCGTCACTGTAAATACCATCTTTTAAGAAAGAAAAAAAGGAAAGAAAAAGGGTTGTGAATTATATAAAAGGCTTGTACTACATAGTGTTGCTAAGGTGATTCTCCACACGATCCATTGTGTTATTTTATTGCAGTTTTCCACAATATAGGATTTGGGGAATGTCATATTACTTAATCTAATAACCTAATATCACTTTTTATTAAGACTTTAACATGCCGTGTCTTTCACACGGAAAACAACAGAATCCCTTAAATAATTTACTAAATTGAATTATACTTTGGCTGTTTTCTCTAAAACCTTCACTTTCTAGGTAGACTAGTCGTCTCATAACTGTCGGCCAGCTTCTCATCCTTTTCTACTCTTAACTGGTATAATTTGTTTTCTGCATGCGTGGTCATAAATCGTTTATGATCTGCTCACCTTTTGCATTTGAATCAAATGCCTTTAGCAATTGCTCCCCACAGTTGAGAGAAAATGAATTCCCTCTTTATCTAAAATGCCGTTTCGACAGTTCGCTGTGTCAAAAGCTTTAACGGCGCTCTCGTTGCTCGGCTCGCACTAAGCCGAGGACAAGAGAGGAAGAGGTGGGAAAGCAGCTGACTGCAATTCATTCCTCTGAAGACTATAACATGGTATACAGATAGACAGGGGTGTGAAAGTGAGAGGAAGAAGTGTGTGTGTGTATGTGTGGAGGGGGGGGGGGGCATATATAAGGAGGCAAACAAAGGGAGAGAATGGAGGAGCGGATTGAAGGAGAGAGCCAAACTTTCTCCGATTTAATATGAAGAGTGTGATTGGTATTCTTTGTGTATTTGTACAATGCGACAATAGTAAAAAAAAAAAAAATGATGACCTTGTATGCAAGTGCATGCATTTTTAAAAATCAATTAGGATTTAAGTACTCATAATATCCATCTCCAACAACATCAGCATTTTTGCGTCTAAATATTTCTCCCTGGCAGAATAAAAGTGGATCAGAAGCAAAAAGGTGGCAAAGAGGAGAGGAGGAGGAGGAGGAGGAGAGAGGGAGGGAAGTACCAGAGGAGGAGAGGGAGAGAGATGGTGTGACGGCTGGGAGCTACATGGGATGAGGCTGTAACCTATTTGTTGTCAAACGGACTGAAAAATGACAAAGAGCCAACAGAGCCTGACAAAGAGAGAGGACAAGAGAGAGGAAGAACGCCGTATGGGATAGAGGATGGGAGAAGGGGCAAAAGGGGTTGTAATGCTTTTTTCTGTTGTTCCTTTCACTCTATTGTGTATTTGTGACTTCTACATGGAATATTAATCCATTTCAGTCTCTGCATGAGCTGAGATGACTTTCCTTACGACCCATGCATCACTCACTGGGAAGGGTTTGTTTGAGTGTGTGTGTGTGTGTGTGTGTCTGTCACGTATCCAACAACATACTATTGGAGACGCATAATCATGTTTCTTTATGGCGAAACTTCACCCCATTCCTCTCTCCTCTAGACCCCCCTCTCGCTCGTCTTCTCTCCCTCCTCCCTCTTTTTCTCCGTTTTTTCTCTTTCTCGAATTGTTATTTTAATTTCACACTTGAGTGAGCAAACGTAAATGACCAGCAGAAAGAAAGACAGAGCAAAGACAGACGGAAAGAAAGGCAAGAAGAAGAAGACAAATAATGAAAGACCCACAGACAGAGACTTTGTCAGCCCCTCTATCTCTCTCTGCTTGGTTTCAAGATGACTGATGTCTATAAGATGATTATTAACACGCAGTGACTGCTCCCAGATGTCCAGTCTCACCCACGCACACACAGCAGTGGACCATTAGCAGGTGGTAATGGTACAGTGTGTCTTACTTGGGACCAAGAGCCTTACAGATGTTCCTACCATCTCATACAGACTCACTCTCCACACTGGAAAACAGATTCATATTAACCCTTTCAATAGCTTCTTCTGAAAACACACAAACCAATTGTACAGAAGAAACAAGAAAGGTAGTCAGAAAAAAACAGAGAGATGGGAGGTTGAAGGACATAAAGAAGGAATGAGAGCGAAATCATGGACAGAAGGATGTGACTCGTACCACTTGTCCATTCTGGGGATTTTTGTGGGCGTAGGGAGGACCTCTGATGTGATTCCACATCTGACCGGATGTCATCGCAAAAATGACACACTGTCACAGCGGGAGAGAGAACAGACAGACAGGAGAGTGTGTGAATTAAGCATGAGACACTTGTTAAATCATACTGAATTTTAACTGAGTTTGTGAAATTATGACTGAGACATAAGTGTTGTTATAACGGGCAGATCATTCTATTAATGGAGCAGCTTCACTTGACTTACAGTAAGTTCCTGCTTTGTAAAGGTGGACCATTACAGTATTTAACTTTCCCACCTAAAACCTAAAACCCGTGATGTGTGTGTATTTGTGCGTCCTACCATTGCAGCCATAGCCCATCCAGTCTTGTTGTATATGAATTCCAAGTTGTTCCTCCTCAGATACAACAGACCGCCGACTAGTGACACCAACAGAGCCAAAGCAATAGTGCCCGAATAATTCGGAGGACGGAAGACACGAATCTGGAAGGACGGAGAGAGATGAGGAGAATATACATTTGACATGTCTTCAATTACTGTATATATCACTGTCCAAATGTAGACTTATATTTGATTTCCTCAGTGCAGTGGAGATTGTTCAATAAACATCCTTCATTCATGTTTTTTTGGCCTGACATCTCAACAAAAATGCGAAATATATTTACATGGTGATAAAAAACATGGCAAGGGGTGGTTAGCAGCCTTTTTTTTTAAATAACTGTAATATCCTGGTTTCAAAAGAAACTGTCCAAACCAAAACATATTTTCTTCAACCGGGATGTGTTTACGGCAATCGGAAATGAAAAGAATCGACGGTAAAACACTGTCGAATAAATGTAAAATGCTTTTCAGCAATATTTTTTTTGAATTAATTAAACAACCATTGTCCAGGCGTGCGTGGAAGCCAAGCTGACAACATGCTGCGTTTGCTCTGAACAGATGCAGGGGTGACACGGTCCAATAGGCAGAACACACGTGTGTCACCAGCAGCCATTATGCCACCGATGGAAATGTGTACCATCTGCTGCTGGCTAAGGGTTAAGGTGCGTTCACACCAAAAGCAAAACTATTTTTCGCGTCGCCCAAAACGCGTGAGTTTACTCGCTCGACCGTTCGCCGTGTTGTCGCCATGAGCGTCGAGACGCTCCGCGAGGGGCGGGGCTTATCTCCGTGTCTCGTCGGAACACAAGAGCCGATTGGCCCGAGTTGCGAGATGACCGCCTCGAAGTTGAAATATTTCAACTAGGGGTGAAAATTGCGCCGCTGAAAACGCATCGGCCACATAGCGTCGCCCCAAACGCCCCAAACGCGCCGCCCGGGAAAATATCGCGTCTATCGCAGCCACAAGCGTCTGTACGTTGACTTTTCATGGGATTTGGTCGCGCGAAAAAATAGTTTCACCTTTACTGATCAAAAACCTCAAGGCAGAAAAGGAGATTTGGTAAAAAGTCTCAGCCACATACTGAGACTTCGTATATGTGAATGAGAACGTATAAGACTGAGAGACATGTAAAGATGTATCTCCTCCAAACACAAGGAACATGCAGTGGCACAACCTTTCCCTTCATTTTAATTGATTGTACAAAACATAAAACAGGCGTGTGAATTAATTAGTCATTTTCTAAGTTTTTAAATTGTAAAACATAACAAAATACAATGAGCTTGGATAACGTGTATGTCAATGTACGTAATTCAGAGTTTTATCTCTGTAAAGCTTTATTATGCAGAACAGAAGAAGCTCCATTGGCTGCAAATCTTCTGCAGCCGCACAAGATTTGCCAATCCTGCTTTTTGATTTCAAAGGTTGAGATAAAAAGATCATTGCGATCGATGTTCGCTTTAGAATCGGAAAAAAAAGTCGCCGCCCCTTATAGAAACCACATGTAAACGCTGACCTCTCTTCCCCATTATATTTCAGTTCCTCCATCAGACAAAATTCTGTTTAATATCTGTTGTGTCTTTTCTTTTCCTTTCATGTTCTGATCTTAATTCATGTGGTTAAGTCGCATTGAAGTCCCTGAAAGCTAGCACTTTGTGTAAGTGCTCCCCACCGCCTTCACTGAAAAGCAGCTTTTTTGAAGTCTGGTGAAGTTACCTTGAAGGCTGTATTAAAGCTGTCCATCAAACGATGTCATTGATGACACAACCCTACCAGGACCATACTGATTAGTGACAGTCAGTAGAACTGTCAAGGATCAATAATATGATTTGTAAAAGCAATGCACATGTACATATTTCTATATTAGGACTGGTCAGTAAGATGAAACAATATAACAGACCCAAAAGAAAGCACACAAATGAAGTCACTCTCATTCTCGATAATGGATACAGATGAATATGTCCAGATACAGTGATACATAGATACATATTGATCAAACACCTCCACACAGCTCAACAGCTAATGCTGCGTTCACACCAAAAGCTTTGCAAAACTTTCAGAACTGTTTTCACGGAGATAAGCCACGCCCCTTCTCGGCGCGAATGAACCATAAATAGTCCGGCGAGTAAAATGCCTCTGTGGCCACCTACCGGGGATATTTGGCAGCCACAGAGCTTAAAGGTGCATTCACACCAAAAGCGAAAACAATTTTCGCATGACCAAATCCAATGAAAAGTCAACGTACAGACGCGTGTGGCTGCGATAGACGCAATATTTTTTCCGCTATGTGGGCGACGCGTTTTCAGCGGCGAAATTTCCGCCCCGAGTTGAAATATTTCAACTTTGAGGCGGTCATCTCGCAACTCGGGCCAATCGGCTCTTGAGTTCCGCTCTCGTAGCGCTGGAAGCGGAAGTCTTTCAGACGTAACAGTAACTTCATCGGTGAAAGTGACCGAGCTGCGTGAGCCTCCGGGTGATGTCATGAACCCAAACACGAGGGCGTTAGTGTGTGAGACGTCCACAACAAGTATAAAGCAGAACTAGTGGTTAGTTATTCTGGTGGATGAAGAAATGATAACGGTCTTTACGGAGACGAGACACGGAGACAAGCCCCGCCCCTCGCGGAGCGTCTCGACACTTATGGCGAGAACACGGCGAACGGTCGAGCGAGTAAACTCACGCGTTTTGGGCGACGCGAAAAATAGTTTTGCTTTTGGTGTGAACGCACCTTAATACTGAACCTTGTTTTTCTTTGGAGAACAACTTCAGGAATATCTTTTTGAGATCGACAATAGTTCAAAACAATATGCACACGTGAACTATATTGGGGTTGTGACTTTGTGGTGTGTGTGTGTGTGTGTGTGTGTGTGTGTGTGTGTGTGAGAGGTACCTGCACATCTGTGCGGTCGGCAATCCACTTGGCCAGCTGCTCTGAAGCAAAGCCAATCCTTTGCAAGTCAAACGTATCGGCTCTCTTGTGCTTTCCCTTCGCCGGGAAATGCATGAAGGTTGGAGCGCTGTTCATGTTCAACTAGAGAGAAAGAGGAAAAAGAGGGCGGGGCATGTCACGTTAATGTCATCTCTGAATTGTCAAACACACGAAGCAGCATGCCATCAAAAGGTAAAGATACAACACTATCATCATCATCATCATCTCTTCATCAACCGATTGCTCGTATCATAGGTTCACCTCTTGACTGATGAGCATCCTCAGGTTTCTTTGTCTTTCAGTTAAGAATGCCTGATATTTTCTGGGCTCGCTATTTCTCGATGTAAGTCGTGCCTACATGTAAGAATTTCATTTTCATTGAGAGTATTTTTTTATATTTCAACCGGCGCAATAAACAACCGTTTCACACGAGAAAGTATGCATTTATGACTTCACGCTCGGAATGATGCAATTCCCTTGCTGCCCGCCTAACAGTCATATTTGCATTTTTTTATAACTTCTGAGAACATTTCGTGGCCAGCTAACAACGCAATGAACAAAAGTATATCCCAGCTGTGACATAAATGTTGACACAGTGTGCATTTCTGCAGTGTTACAGCATTACAAACCGAGAGCCGACACCAACACACACAGCTTTGTTCGTGAGTGATGCCCAAAGTGGCATCTACAACTACAAATTGCACAAATGCATATGAATTATTATATGGATGTTTTATAATGCAGAGTTATTCAGTTGGTAAAAAACATCCTACTATTGGGTCCTGGTTGTTAGTTGCAAACACTGGATATCAAAAGGCTCGGCATAAGAGTGGTGACAAAGAAAATAATACCCAAAGATCATTAGACATAAGAAACTACATCGGGCTATTGCTTTGCCGTCATGTGATGTGCTTCTTTGTGTTTCTGAACCAAATACGTGACAGTAAATGGGGGTATGTTTGCCATCACAGCCAATAATTGAATAGCGAGGACATCTCCGATAATTCTTGATTTGCAAAAAAATATATGCTTCTGTACAATTCCATTACTGTGTCCCCTGTAGTTCCTCTTCTACTCAGACACACAGCTAAACTAGAATGGGCACTCGGTAGAGCGCATACCTTCGCATATCACAAGATTGGGCATTGAATTATGAACATGTTGGAATTAGTTGCATGCCAATTGGATACAAATTGACCGTGCTATGGTAAAAAGAAGATGTTGACCTTTTCATGACCTTGACCCGATCGATCCCAAAATCTAATCAAATGGTCCCCGGATAATAACCAATCATCCCGCCGAATGTCATGCGATTCAAAGAAGATGTTGACCTTTACATGACCTTGACCTTTGACCCGATCGATCCCAAAATCTAATCAAATGGTCCCCCGATAATAACCAATCATCCCACCGAATTTCATGCGATTCGGTTTAATACTTTTTGACTTATGCGAATAACACGCACGCACGCACGCACGCATACAAATACACGGCGATCAAAACATAACCTTCCGCATTTTCAATGCGAAGGTAATAAAGATAACTCCTTGTTCTTCCTTCCTCTCTCCTCCCTCCTTGATTCCATTTGATTTAACTCTAAACTACCAACAACAACTCTCCTGTTTTCTCCAGGACACCTGGGGGGGAATGAAGCAGACAGAAAAGAAAGGATAGTTGCAAGTTGTTTATCCCTGTTAGCCTAGAGCTTCATTAGAGAGTCGCCAACTTAGAGTGCAACATGAAAATATGGATTAGATGCATGTGTGTGCGCATGCAAACATATGCATATACATGTGAGAACATGGAAACATACAGATATACATGTCCATTAAATCAAATTTTAAAAGTATGCTTTCATGTTAACAGTAACACACATGCCATTATTAAGAGGAAAGAGAATGCGGCTGGGAATGTAATTCACTTTCAATTAAACGTCACGAGCCGATTTGTTTTCTCATGACAAGAACCGGAGTGGACAAACCCAAAAAGCCTAAAGAAAAAGTATTAAAGAAGAAGCAAGAAAGTCGGAGGGCACGATTCAACAATTAAATAAATAAAAAGGAAAAAGAAAAAAGCAGGACGAAAAAGATCAATACATATTGAAATTGTGCATCCATGCTGCATTCACTGGATTTCATGTTGTTTAAAATAAATCAAGATTAAAGTAAAGAAAGCAAAACAAGGCTATTTCTAAATGAGCACATCTACTTAAAGATCTAAGAGTATAAAGTTAGGATTAAAAAGGACAACTGAGAATTTACCTCTGTATTTTAGATCTTGTTCTGTATTTAGGTTTAAAGAAAAAGTGCTTGCAGACAGCAGCCACTGAATCTAACATGTCTGATATCCTGGAAGTCACACCCGAGAAAAAAACTGAAGAACAAAGATTGTAGTTACAAAAATATATATAAAGCGAATAATACGTTTATACCGCAGTAAAACGACATAGCAGTATTTTAAATAAACTTCTTATTTTTGTCTTTGTCCATCCGATTTGTGGGAGATCCCGGCCATTGTTTCCATTTCGGTTTCACAGCTGGAACACAACACACATGATTGTGTATCCACAATATCGACAACCTCTCTGTCTGCCGGTCAAAATCTCCTGGAGACAATCAATGTCAGCGGAACCCGTGTCCACCTTCAGAAGCCATTGAATCGAAAGTGAAATAAATAAATAAATAAAATGCTTTATTCAGGATATTTAACACTAAAGCTATACTCATGTATTATAATTATTGTAGACGGGTTTTAATTCAGTCATTAATCATGTTCATCGCAATGGACCACATCTACAGTCCAATACAATTAACAAGTAAATAATAAGTTCTAATTAATGTCAAAGTAGAATAAAACTACCTGATGTAATGAGCTGTGAAAATACAAAACAAGTATGGGTGCCTGTACAAATCTAACTTTCTAACCCACCTATATACCAAATTGGAAGAGAATATCAATAAATTAACCAATTATTTCAAACCATTACATGTTGTTTATTGTAACAAACATCAAAAGACAACGTTTTAAAGAAGCAGAACAAATGGCCGGATCGTTTCTTTAGTGCGTGGAATAAAAGCGGCTCCCTTTGTAACTCTGCTTGCGAGTGGTGTGTATACTGTGAGTTGTTTGCATTTAATTAGCCTTGTTTGCCCTTCTATATAGGTATGTCCATATCACAGTGTGTATAAATACTCTCCCAGTGTATGTATGGTGTTGTTTGTTCCTGCCCTTTGTGTGTGTGTGTGTGTGTGTGTCCTTGTATGTTTGTTTGCCTTTGCAAGATGTCTGGTGTCATCGCGTCTTTCTGTATGTGTTTCGTGTGCATCTACTTTTTGCCATTTTCTATCAGGGTTTCCGTTTGTTATAAGCGGAACTATTGATGGGGGGGGTTGGGGGAGGCTGAGCGAAACCACCTTTCACAGTGAGTTTTCTGTTCTCATTTTGTTCTCTCACCCAGAGCACCAACATATGGAGTTTTACTACCTACGGCCTGCAGCGAGGAGATTACTTCCAGCATTCGGGTAAATCCAATGATAAAAATAATCCCATACCGACAGTAATTAGCCTTTGGTGTCAAATATGTTTTCCTCGGCCTTGAAGCTTCGTCCCATAAACACCACCAAAAAAAAAACCAGCCAGCAGACTTTAAATAACGAGTAACAAGAGACAGTGGTGTGTATTCAGTGGCTTCCACACTCCTGTGTGAATGTGTTTCATTGAAGCCATGGGTTGGCTGATGAAGAGGGGCGTTGTGTGCAAGCAAGAGGGATGAGGAAGGGGATGGAGGCTGAAAAAGAAAGGTTACATGGTGCCGCCCGCAGTGGGTTTCGGTAAAGACATTTGGAAGGGATAAAAAAGGAAGTTACCTGTTGGAAAACATCCGCTCCTTCATCGTAGTCCACCACCGTGAAGAAGAGCTTGTTGGAAAACGCAGATGAGTAACGCCACGAGTTTGCCAGGACCTGGTACTCCTCATTCGCCTGCCTGTGAGAGAGAGGGAAGGAACGAGAAACAAAGAAAGAAGATTTGAACTTTTATTGACCCCCGTGGGGGAAATTCTTCTCTGCATCTGACCCCTCCATAGTTATTAAGGAGCAGTGGGCTGCAGTGAACCGGGTACCTCGTGGTTACGGGATGACCACTCTCCCCCATGAACTACAGCCGACCCCCAGAAATAAGAAACGTGAGAGATGAAAGGAGTAAGAGACGGAAAGTGGACACCACATCCTTCATCCAACAGCGGCAGAACATGACATTGGAAGAGACATTTTTATTCCTCTCTTCCTTTGTCATTGTACTCCATTTATGTTGAAATGCAGCCGAATGAAGATGTTATTTTCTTACCAGCCATGGTCAGTCCAGTCTATCACCTTGTCCTCCTACATGACACAATAAACACTAAAATGCCAAGAGGCAGCCTCCTTTTTCTATTATCTCTCTCTCTATCTCTCTCTCTCTCCCATGTGTCTGACGTGAGCCATTTGTCTCTCTCTCCATCCGCTAAAGTTTGCTTTGACATAGTGACTTATGTCAACAGCCTCTTGTGCTGGCTTTAATTAGTTAGGAAATTGTCTGTCAGGAAGTGTTGTGTGCGGCTGGTGTCACATTGTTATCTTTGCGGCTAATGTTAAGTCTCTTTGAAGTGTCTACTGTTTGAGAAACTCGGCGGAGATGAAGTTGAACATCCGGCCAGCAGTGAGTGCAGCGGGGCTCATCTCTCTTCCCTCGCCCTCATCTGGAAACACCAATTTGCTGGAGTTGTCAAACGTGTCACTGAGATATGGTTTTAACTGTCCAATGAGTATATTTGTTTCTTTATTTACTTTCTGACAACTGTGCTAATGATGAAAATAAAAAAATTCAGGAGTTTTTCCTTTTATTAAGAAATATCATCATATTGGAAACAATAAATACATTTAGCAGAATAAAGAATAAGGAGAATACAAAATATCAAATGAATAAATAAATATGTATATATTTATTTATAATGTATATATTTATTTATAATTTAATAAATAAATATAGCAAAATAAAGTATAAGGAAAATACAAAATATGAAATAAATAAATACTAAAGACTCCACCCACTCCTCTCTACCGCCATCTGCCTGATGGATTGTGGAGGTCTCCATCGTGGAATATGCCTACTATGTACTATTCATACACTCTGTCACATTCATTGAATGTGTTTTAACTCTAAATATCTCCTTCTGTACACATTACATCTATTCACCTGTCCATCTGTTGCTCTCCTGAAGGTTTCTTCCCTTTTTTTCCCCCTGAAGGGTTATTTGGGAGTTTTTCCTGATCCGATGTGAGGTTTTGGGACAGGGATGTCTATGTGTACAGATTGTAAAGCACTCCGAGACAAATTTGTAATTTGTGAAAATGGGCTATACAAATGAACTGAATTGAAGTGAAATTTAAAAAACTGAATTAAATAAATAAATAAATGTATATTGTTATTTTGTAAATATATATATATACATATTTATTTTGTAGTTTGTATTTTCCTTATTCTTTATTTTGATATTTATTTATTGTTTCCAATATGATGATATTTCTTAACAAAAGGAAAAACTCTTGAAATGAAAAAAACTTTCATCATTAGCACAGTTGTCAATATCTTACATTCTCACTATATATATATATATATATATTCTCACTATATATCAATATATATATATAGTGAGAATGTAAGATATTGAGTTATTCGCATCTTTCAGCATAGGACACAATCATGTATAAATGTTTTCAGCAGTGAAGTAGAAATATCTAGATTGTGTTTTTTTATTCAACATGATTCGATTAATTAAGATGTGTAACTTTGAACGTTCTTATTAATACATGCACATTTGCTTAACATGATGTCCTGCACTTCCCTGTATCCTTAATCTGCATTTATTACAGTAATAAATGTAACTTTTGCTCTAAGTGTGTTTTTCCCAATACCAACCGGTCCCCAACAAACAAACTTGGGTTTGTGTTGATGGGAAATGCCTTAAATGACAATGTAATGTTAAAAGTTGTTAGTATATTCATTTGTGTAGCATATTGTCTTTATCAGCATGACCACCAACCATTTAAAAGTATCCTCATCTGTCACATCACATCAGATGTCTCTGTCCATCTGTGAATATTCACTTTCTCTCCTACGGTGAAGAAGACACGGTGAAATATATTTCAAAATTGAATCATTAAACAAGCAAAAGGAGAAGTAAATAGAGCTCCCTTTTACTTGCCAAAGAAAACACACTGATGTAATGGCAGCCAAGGCATAGACTCCTATTACATGAAGCTACAGTAACTCGAGTGTTCTCGTTAGCAGTTACTAAGCAACAACGATCAAGTGTCCCAAAAGTCAAAACATGTTGGCCCCACAGAAACTAACCTGTAGATTAGTAAATAAAGAACTACGTAGAGATGGCACCTTCCCTGTGAAAGAGAAGCCTGTTTTCTGTCTTTTATCCAGCAGAATACTCTTTATATTCTTCGATAAAGGTTAGGTACCCTCTGAGTTTCTGGTCTGCTGCGGACGTCTTTTTCAGGAACAATAAAGGCCATTTGTAGGCTTACTAAGTCAAAATAACTATCTACTACGGAAAAGGGAAAAGGCTGAGGAGTGATGGAGGTCTATGGACTTCAGGGTTTAGCCGTCTTTTCACTGCCCCGCTAGTCCTCTTGACGCAGACACTCGGGCCACCATCTAACAGCCATCTGTTAAAACTCTTCCTCTTTTTCTAATGATGAAATGCTCTCGTGGTGATGATAAGAGAATGCCTGGGAAATGGCGAAAGAGAGAGAGAGAGAGTACGGTATATAAAAGGAGTGAAGATTACAATTACTGTGTATTACATCTTGTTGTATGACGAGTACACTTCACAGAAATTCAATCGGGTTCAGGTTGGAACGTCACGTTCCTGCCACATCTGTCTGTGTCCTGTGTTTCTGAGCGATTACTGGAAGGACCGCAGCGGACGTCAGCCTGACTGACACGTAACAACCTGTAATTACGGTCAGCATGCACACTGGTGTGTGTGTACTCTCCTCTGAATGCATGCAGAGTGCAATCAGAAGGTTTAGGACTGGAGAGAACCTCTTGACTCGCCCTCCCGCCTGAGGCCTGAGGACGCAAAGAAAAACGTTTAAAAAAGTGAAAGCAAGAAAATGAAAAAAAAATATATAGAGAAATCTTGTTCAAACACAAGATAATTAAAAACTTTCTCCCTGCTTCTCTTTACTCTGAATCACTTCAATACACAGACACACTTACTCCTATACGCTGCTTCCATCGTACACTTCCTATCGGGAAGAGGGTACTCGTTGCCATGGAGACAGTGCTGTGGTGGTACAGGGTGGAAGCCCTTGACTGACTTCAGATCTCTGCCAGAGGAAACTTTCAGACTCGCGGAGGAAGTCGACTGCTGTCTCTGGAGAGGCTCAGGAAGTGAGGGCTGAAGCCGTTTTAAGACAACAGCAGCGCTTCCAGAGAAAAAATTCCCATCCTGTATGTTCAGTAAATAACTGTCTCTTTCACCATATGTGTCCAGGGCATCGTGACTGAAAATTAAAAGTCCTGCGAAAAAAATTATAAAATTTGTACCTCAGGTGCCCACAAGTAATTGAATTTATTCCAATAGACGTTATGTATTTCCATCAAATTGGCACAATAGAGAGAGGAAGAAAAAACTAGCTGATGGACAAAAACAGGAGAAGAATCAGACGGAAAGGAAAACGGAAGGAATCAAACAAAGTAATAAGGGTGAATGAGAATAGACTGACAATCATCATTGCATCTTAAAACTGTATATACAGTACATGAGTATAATATTTTGCTGGGGAGAGTAATTGCTTCTGAACAAATAGATAAACCAGGAACATGTGTGTGTGTGTGTGTGTGTGTGCGTCCATGCGTATTTGTGTGCGTCGTGTATGTTATTGTAAAACCAAGAACGATTGTTGCTGGTGAAGAGACAGAGAGAGAGAGAGAGAGAGAGAGAGAGCTCACATGAGTGATAACGTATCTAATCAAGTGGCTGATTAAGTACAAGTGTGACTGATTTGAGGGGTCAGGATGCAGAAGGTTGATTGGCGTCACCTATGACACGGGTCATGGGGTCATGGGGACACGGGTCAACTACCTGCTTTACACTGCAGACAAAAGGAGCTCCAGCCTTACTAAACATTATCAAGCAGTCCTCCAGACCAGACTGCACATCAATTAGGCAACATTAGCCAAGCCAGGTTTCCACAGAAGTCTATTTTTTTTAAACAGGATTAAACAGCTCAAACCTGGAATTTACCAAATAATAATACAAAGTAATAATAATAATAATAATAATAGAGAGTGATTTGTGGGAAAACATTTTTCCAATCACAGGTATAAAGCAGGGCGTAAATATGCATGCACAAAGGAAACCCAAAGTAAAAATGCATCGAAAAAAAAAAGGCATGCAAGTAACATAACATTTAAAACAGGACAGATATGACTGCAGTTCACATTAACCTTGAAAAAAGTTTTTTTTAAATAACAACATCCGTTTCCTCTGTCCGCATGCTGTGGGTAATCCACATATTGTAATGAGGTAGAGTCAAGTGCATATTTTCACATACAACAATGTTTCCAATAAATCCACTGCTCTTCATGCTGCTGTAGTCTCGGTTTCATTTAGATCAGAGAGGAAGCAGTGCAGTAATAGCGCAAACACAGCATGTGATACAGGATGATCTTCGGAAACCAGGAACTAGTTCTCACGACTGTACTGTCCAACGTTGCTTTCAGGACCATGGACAGAGGCAGCCAGTGCTGTGTGTTGAGCTGTCCGTGGTCCTGAAATACTGGGATTGTCAGGGAAATGAAGTGGTTTGTTTATATACACTTTAAAATACTAATTTAAACCCAAGTTTGGGATAGTGCCCGACCTGTGCTGCAAACATGATGCAAGTCTGGTTTTGTAAATAGAAATCCTAATTGAAGCTTGCTACTGGGATTTCTTAAGTATCTCCTGATGCATTAAGTGCTCCGAGTTCGCAATCAGGTAAGTAGGTCCTGTTCTGTTGAATGTATTCATTTCCTCTGGTAATCCAGAAAGCTGTATCAAAGTCCCTTTGATCCAAACGGCAACGGGACCCAGAGGTTTTGTTATGTGACGCTGTTTTCTGTGTTTCCCCAAGGTGTCTAAATCTATATGTGTATGATATGATATGATATTCCTTTATTTGTAGAAATAAAGTATGTAAATTCTAGTATGTAGAAAGAGCGTACATTAATTATTATTAGACGGTACATTCAGATTATCAGAGTTCCAGGATATTTGATGTGTGCATCTGTGAGCTCACAGACTCTTTACAGAGTACAGAGGCTGAAAAGGTAGGAGTCGTGCAGATTATGGTGTGTGTGTGTGTGTGTGTGTGTGCATACCTGCAGACAGAACACTGCCTTTGAGGTTGCAGGGCAGTGAACATGACGATGACAGAGTAGTTCCTGGGTGGGGCCTTGACGAAGCGACGGAATTTGTCCCCGTTCATGCGGACGACCGAACGCCGAGAGGACCACTCCATCATCTGGTCAACCTTCTCTGACAGCATGTTCTGAACACACACACACACACACACACACACACATACACACACAAGGAAAAGGTCAGCAGGGACATGGCATACCATTAGGATGTTCAGATCCAAACATTATCCCAGGGAGTTCAACTCTGCTAGGCAATAACAGATTCAAAACTAGAACGGGCACTCGGTAGAGCGCATACCTTCGCATATCACAAGATTGGGCATTGAATTATGAACATTTTGGCATTAGTTGCATGCCAATTGGATAAAAATGTATCGTGCTATGGTCAAAAAAAGATGTTGACCTTTCCATGACCTTGACCTTGACCTTTGACCCGATTGATCCCAAAATCTAATCAACTGGTCCACCAAATTCCATGTGATTCAAGAAGATTTGACCTGTTCATGACCTTTGACCTTGACCTTTGACCCGATCGATCCCAAAATCTCATCAACTGGTCCCCGGACAATAAACAATCATCCCACCAAATGTCATGCGATTCGGTTCAATACTTTTTGAGTTTTGCGAATAACACGCATACAAATAAATAAATAAATAAATACACGGCGATCAAAACATAACCTTCCGGCATTTTCAATGCGAAGGTAATAAAGACACTTTGAATTATTTAAAATGTTAAAAACAATCCCAAACACTTTCACATTTTAACAGGGGAAGTGCATTTACCCAGGCACTGCACCTCAGTGCATTTTGAAGCTAAACTGCAAGTACATATAACACTTTTAACTCCACTACATATATCTGACCATCATATAAAACAGGATGCATTTTAATATGACCATTTATTAGCGTATAAATGTAATGTTACAGTTTAGTCCCACCTTTAAAGTACTAACATAGTAGTAACATTTATAATAATATAATGTTAGTACCTTAACTAGATTGTATTGCTCATGAATGCCAATTGTAAAGGAGAATATCATTTGGTAGTGCTTATTTTACTTTGGTAAAATATATCAATCCTTCTTCCACCTCTGCTCCTGTAGTAGCCTGTATAAAGAAATGTACATTCTGGTGCTCTCCTATAAAATGACCCATTTGTACCATCCGCTCATATCACCTCGGTTTAAAACGGGCGACGTTTCTCACATTCTGACATTCAACACATCCAGTGACCGGCCGGCAGCCGTACTGCGTCTTGAAAGTCAAACACTGATCCACGGCAAGGTGTTGCTGAATGCCAGTTACTAAATCAATATGTTAATAGGTTTGACTTCTGGCCTGCTATGCCTAATGGGACCCAAACAAAGAATCTGGAATGCAACACACCTCACTATTATTTACAGAAAAAGGAGCCCTGACTTGGCAGTATAGGAATGTGTGTGTGTGTGTGTTCCTGGTTGTGTGTGTGTGTGTGCTTTGTCGGAGTCTGCTGCTGATTAAATCCAGTCGGGCTTAGCAGAAAGGTCAGAACAGTCAGCGTCGGAACACAGCTCCAAAGGTACGACAACTACAACAACAACAACAACAACAACAACAACGCAGCACGCAGCAGCTGGTGCCTTCGCAAGATTCATAAGCTTGAACGCTTAGAAGAGGAAATTCATAAGGTGCCGTGTGTGTGTGTGTGTCTTCAAATGTGCTGCATGATTGTATCAGTGGTAGTTCTCGGCAGGACACTGCTTAGCACCTACCAGCCTCGTCTTTGCCAGACTTGAGCTCTGAACTGGAGGAAACTGTCACGAATTCCCCACCTTCCTAGTTAAATTCATCCTGCTTACATGTTTAATTAACTCTCCTGTCATTCCAGATCCTGTCATCCTCACCTCGTTAGTCCCTCATTCCCTTCACCTGGTCCTCACGCCCTTCTCACCTGCCTCTGATCACCTCGTTAGTCCCTCATTCCCTTCACCTGGTCCTCACGCCCTTCTCACCTGCCTCTGATCACCTCGTTAGTCCCTCATTCCCTTCACCTGGTCCTCACGCCCTTCTCACCTGCAGCCCATCCCCTCATTAGTCCCTCACTATTTAGCTCCCTCACTTCCACTTGTCCTCTGCCAGATTGTCTTGCGTGTCACCGCCAAACTTTCCAGAGAATTCCTAGTACTAGTTCTGTTCTGCCCGTTACGACCCTGTTTGCCTGTTCACCCGACGTGAGATTTTTGCCTGCCCCTTTTGGATTTGTTGCCCTGTTTGACTGACCACCCGGTTTTGACCTTGCCTGAAAGATTAAGTAAACAGCCTCCTCCTGCATTCCTGTGTCTGTCGTGCTTTTGGGTTCCAGTACCTGTAACCATGACAGAAACACTGAGCTGCTGCTGATGAAACACTTGTTGATCAAACTGTCGAGCGAGAGCGCTGCACGGGAGGCCCGTTTCATCTACGCTGAGGGTCCGCCATGCATTTTTCATTAAAGACTTTGCCCATCATCTCTGAAACGGAGACCGAAAAACTACCTGACTGCAAATGGGAATAGTATTAAAAGTTCAATATTCTTTCTTCTTTTTTAGTCGGAAGCGGATTGTAGCCCGATGTAAATGGCAGGCTTTAGGTTGTTAAATACCCTTCTACTCATGGTATTAGTTGTGATATTATTGACTTTTGAATCTGCTCTCAGCAGCTTTCCTAGCCGATCAGAAAGGCTGTTCATCTTGGAAAAGACTAACTATATCCACCCAGTAGTTTCCTAGTATTGGCTCAAGTAGGCAAGAGCTAAATAAGTTAGGAGTCTCACTCCTACTGCTAATCTCTCACACACACACACACACACACACACGCTTGGCTTTAGACACAGCTGTAGACTAAATCTGTCCAGTACACTGCCTGAAGACAAGAGCGACAAGGACAAACAAAAACGAAAAATTGGAAGAGATAAAGAAGAGAGAGAGATAGACAGAGAGAGAGAGAGAATAGTATGTTATGTGTTTCTGCTGTACTGCATGCATGTTCACTTCAGACAATGCAATACACACTCCAGCATTAATGAGCCATGTTTAATGAGAGATGAGATTCACTAAGAGAAAGAGCACAAGGAATAAAACAAGTACACACACACACACACACACACACACACAGAGATACACACAGATGCACACACACACGCACACACACACAGGTGTGCACGTCCAGAGAAGGTTCAAAGTGCTCTTCTTGTAAACCTTTCCTGTTTTTGCCTTTAATTGTATGTTTCAAGCTTTTGCCCGTGTGCGTCCAGCTGTGAGTGCTGGATGCCAAACACAGGAGCAGTGATGCTGCACGTCCTTACTCGTGATAAAGAGAGAACACTTTGTATTATGTCGTGCATGTTTTGAAGTACAATCTGTCATTTTAATTAATTTACAAATCATACCACTGCTGTTTAAAAAGTATCTAGTTATCTCAAATGTTTGGGGTACTTCTTGGCATTGACTGTGGGTCAGTGGTTAGCAGGTCTATCAATCAGGGGGTTGGCGGTTCAATCCCCGCCCTAGTTGAAGTCTCTTTGAGCAAGGCACTAAACCCCGAGTGTCTCCCTGTAGCTGTGTCTACGATGTATAAATGGAACATGATTGTAAGTCGCTTTGGATAAAAGTAATGTATACTACATAATTTCTCTACCTCGTGCTCAAACTTCATTTGAGTTTAATAGAGCATGTGTACTAGTTGGTGTCAACATGAAAAACACTTGCTCAAACTCACATGTTTACCGCCTTTCATTTCCCAATCGACAAGAATCAGCTTCGTTGAAAAAACATCAACGAAGAGAGGGAAACAGGAATAAAGGGACCTGTCACCAACGATAATAGACGGTCTGAAATAAGCGGGCGCTATCTGAGAGTTGGCATTGATCCTTATTGCCTGTATCAAGAGAAAATGTTGCCTGTGAACTACAAAGTACACTCCAAAGGAGCGGTGCCTGCGCGGAGCTATTTCAACACCTTATGCTAGACCTTCAAGTGACTCCCACACATCACCGTTAGGGCTCCCTCCTCGACTTGAGCCACACACACACATGGACAACACATAAGCACTCCAAACAGCCTAGGACCATTAAACACATTTAGTTTCTACCCCGCTGAGCACAGAGGGCACGAGTATGAATCACATCTAGGGTGTGGGTGTGTGTGTGTGTGAATAAGAAGCAGAAATTGTGTGCAGATATCCTGCTTTATCCATCTGGTTTTTCGTTACTCAGAATCAGAAACAGTTTTATTGCCAGGAATGTTTACACAAACGAGGAATTTTTTTTGGTGGAAGGTGCAACATTTGGACATGACAAACAAACAACAATCAACACGACAGAAAGACAACAAGTAATGTGAAAGTGTTTGGGTGTGTGCTTCAAGTGGTGTGTTTTAGTTAAAAGTGTATGTTACGCGTGGCGTGTGTTTAAGTTAAAGTGCATGCAAATAAAGTGGCATGTGTGTGGAGGAGGCCTCAAGTTAAAGTGCATGTTAAAGTGACGTGTGTGGAGGAGGGAAGAAGAAGGAGGAGGAGAAGGAGTAGGAGGAAGAGGAGGAGGAGGAAGAGGAAGGAGCGGGAAGAAGGAGGAGAGAGGAAGGTGGAAGAAGAGGTGGTAGTCCTGGGGTGACAGTCAGTCAGTCCCGGGTCCATTGATGAGCCCGACTGCCGACGGGAAAAACTTTTGGTGTGGCGGGTGGTCTTTGTCATGATGGACGCAGCCTCCTCCCGAGGAGGGACTCGAACAGGAGTGTCCAGGGTGGGAGGGTCAGCGACAATCTTTCTGGCCCGCTTCAGTGACCTGGAAGTGAACAGGACCTGGAGGAAGGCAGATTGCAGCCGATAACCCTCTCGGCCGAGCGGATGATGCTCTGCAGCCTGCACTTGTCTTTGGCTGTGGCTGCAGGGTGCCAGACGGTGATGGAGGAGCAGATGATGGACTCAACGATGGCCGTGTAGAATTGTACCATCATTCTCCCTGGCAGGTTAAATTTCCTCAGCTGCCTCAGGAAGAACATCCTCTGCTGGGCCTTCTTGGTGATGGAGCCGATGTTCAGCTCCCACTTGAGGTCCTGGGTGATGATGGAGCCCAGGAAGCGGACGGACTCCACAGCGTCGGGGAGTCACACAGGATGAGAGGGCGGGTGGGGCTGCATTCCTCCTGAAATCCACAACCATCTCCACTGTCTTTAGGCGTTGAGCTCCAGGTTGTTCTGGCTGCACCAGGTCACCAGGTGGTCAGTCTCCCACCTGTAGGCGGTCTCGTCCCCACCAGAGATGAGCCCAATGAGGGTGGTGTCATCCGCGAACTTTAGGAGCTTGACGGACTGGTGACTGGAGGTGCAGCTGTTGGTGTACAGGGAGAACAGCAGAGGAAAGAACACAGCCTTGGGGAACCTGTGCTGGTGGTCCGGGAGCCTGAGACGTGTTTCCCCAGCCTCACGTGCTGCTTCCTGTCGGTCAGGAAGTCTGTGATCCACCTGCAGGTGGAGTCGGGCACGTGCAGCTGGGAGAGCTTGTCCTGCAGCAGGGACGGATGATTGTATTGAAAGCAGAGCTGAAGTCCACAAACAGGATCCTGGCGAGGTTCCTGGGGAGTCCAGATGCTGGAGGATGTAGTGAAGGGCCATGTTGACTGTGTCGTCTGCAGACCTGTTGGCTCTGTAGGCGAACTGCAGGGGTCCAGGAGTGGGTCGGTGATGGACTTGAGGTGTGACAGGATCAAGGGTTGAAAGGACTACATGACCACAGAGGTGAGGGCGACGGGCCTGCAGTCATAGAGTCCTGTGATCTTGGGTTTTTGGGGACGGGATGATGGTGGAGGCCTTGAAGCAGGCTGGAACGTGGCATGTCTCCAGGGAGGTGTTGAAGATGTCGGTGAACACCGGAGACAGCTGGTCAGCACAGTGCTTCAGGGTGGAGGGAGACGGAGTCCGGGCCCGCTGCTTTGGGGGTTCTGCTTTTTGAACAGCCTGTTGACAGCTCTCTCCAGGATGACGAGGGTCGTCGCTGAGTTGATGGAGGGTGCTCCAGAGGTGTGAGCCCCTGATGGGCTGGGGGAGGGTGGGCTGATGGTCTGTGGCTTGTTGATGGGGCTGTGGGATTGTCTCAGGACTGCTCCATTGTCTTTCAAAGCGGCAGTAGAACTCATTGAGCTCGTCTGCCAGAAGCACATTGTTCATGGAGTGGGGTGATTTGGGCTTGTAGTTGGTGATCTGCCTGAGCCCTCTCCAGACAGAAGCAGAGTCGTTTGCTGAGAGCTGCTGTTGCAGTTTCTCAGAGTACAGTCGTTTAGCATCTCTCACCGCCTTGCTAAACCTGTATTTTGACTCTGTGTACAGGTCCTTGTCCCCACTCCTGAATGCCTGGTCCTTCTGCAGTCTTAGCTTCCTGAGCTCCGCTGTGAACCAGGGTTTGTCGTTGTTATAACTCACCCTGGAGCTGGATGGAATACAGCTGTCCTCACAGAAGCTGATGTAGGAAGTTACAGCCTCTGTGTACTCATCCAGGCTGTTGGTAGCAGTCCTGAAGACATCCCAGTCAGTACAGTCCAAGCACGCCCGTAGATCCTCCAGAGCCTCACTGGTCCACTTCTTGAACTTCCTCACCACAGGTTTGCAGAGCTTTAGTCTCTGCCTGTATGAGGGAATCAGATGAACCATGACGTGGTCAGAGTTTCCCAGTGCAGCTCGAGGGACGGCGTGATAGGCCCTGCTGATTCAAGATTCAAGATTCAAGATGTTTTATTTGTCACATACACACACAGGGTGTGCAGTGAAATGAAAGTGGCAATGCTCAGCAGGAATGTGCAAGGGCAACAAGTACACACTATTTACAATAAAAAACAACACAATATTTACAGTAAGTGTGTGTGTGTGTGTGTGTGTGTGTGTGTGCCTAAGAGGGGCAGTTGTGTGGGTCTATGTGGGGGTCCTGGTGAGGTCGGAGTTCACAGTCCTGATGGCCTGAGGAAAGAAACTCCGTCTCAGTCTCTCTGTTCTTGCAGCGTGACTACGGAGGCGCCTGCCTGACCGCAGCAGCTGAAACAGTCTGTTGTTGGGGTGGTGAGGATCCTTCATGATCCTGCCGGCTCTGGTTCTGCACCTCCTGGTGTACAAGTCCTGCAGGGTGGGAGTGTAGTTCAATAGTGCGTTCAGGCAACGCACTACTCTCTGCAGAGCCTTCCTGTCCTGAGCGGAGCAGTTGCCAAACCAGGCTGTGATGCTTCCTGTCAGGACGCTCTCTACAGCTCCAGAGTAGAAGGACTGAAGGATCCTCTGGGAAACTTTAAATTTCCTCAGCTGCCTGAGGTGGTAGAGGCGCTGCCTTGCCTTTCTCACCAGAGTGTCTGTGTTCGTTGACCATGTCAGATCCTCGGTGATGTGGACTCCCAGGTATTTATACCCGCTCACCCTCTCCACAGTAGTCCCGTTAATCCCCAGTGGTGAGTACGTCCTCTGTTGTTGTACCCTCCTAAAGTCCACAATCAGCTCCTTAGTTTTGGTGACATTCATGATGAGGCTGTTGTCCTGGCACCAGAGTGACAGATCAGCAACTTCCTCCAGGTAGGCCTTCTCGTCGTTGTCGGAGATCAGGCCCACCACCACTGTGTCATCCGCAAACTTGATGATGGTGTTGAGCTGAACCTGGCCACACAGTCATGTGTGTACAGGAGTACAGTAGGGGCTGAGGACGCAACCCTGGGGGATCCTGTGTTCAGGGTGAGGGATTTGGAGGTGTGTCTGCCCACCCTGACCACCTGTGGCCTGGCGGTCAGGAAGTCCAGGATCCAAGCACACAGGGGTGTTCAGTCCCAGCTCAATCAGCTTGCCGGCCAGTCTGGAGGGACTATGGTGTTGAAAGCTGAACTATAATCAATGAACAGCAGTCTCACATAGCCCCCTCTGGCTGTCCAGATGAGAGAGTGTGGTGTGCAGTACCTGGGAGACAGCATCATCCGTGGATCTGTTTGGGCGATAAGCAAACTGCAGCGGGTCCATGGAGGAAGGGAGGAAGGCGCAGATGTAGTCCTTTATCAGCCTCTCAAAGCATTTCATGACCACCGAGGTGAGGGCCACGGTCGGTAGTCATTCATACATGCTGGAGAAGCATTCTTGGGCACAGGGACAATAGTGGATCTCTTGAAGCAGGCGGGGACCACGGACTCAGCCAGGGAGAGGTTGAATATTGTGGTGAACACTGGAGCTAGCTGGTTAGCACAGGTCTTCAATACTCGCCCAGATATGCCATCTGGACCTGCAGCTTTCCTGGTGTTCACCCTCAACAGAGCCCTCCTCACACTGTGCTCGGTCACAGAGAGTGTGTGTTCATCCCCAGCGGTAGAACTCACCTCGGCTACGCTAACGGTGTTGTTGTTAGCCGGCGAGCTAGCGCTGTTGTTGCTAGCCTCAAACCGTGCATAAAATGAGTTCAGGTCGTCCGCTAGGTATGCGTCGGCACTCACCATTGCGCGGGGTCTGCTCTGGTAGTCTGTGATAGTCCGTAGCCCCTGCCATAGGCGCCTGGTGTCGCGCTGCTCCATCTGTGATTCCACTCTGTCTCGGTACCTCCTCTTGGCTTCCTTCACCGCCCTCCTCAGTCCATAGACCGCTGCCTTGTACTCGTCCATGTTGCGGATACAAGACCGGAGTTATAGGCAGCAATGCGGGCGTTCACAGCTTCACGGATGGATCTATCAACCCACGGCTTTTGGTTAGGAAAGACCCTAACTTTTACCGTGGGGCGATGGTGTCCGCTAAGCGTTGCTATGAGGCTCATTGCTACTTCCAGAACTCGCTGACGTCACTGGA
This sequence comes from Pseudoliparis swirei, assembly GCF_029220125.1. Lineage (NCBI taxonomy): Eukaryota > Metazoa > Chordata > Actinopteri > Perciformes > Liparidae > Pseudoliparis > Pseudoliparis swirei. The sequence goes on along the minus strand of NC_079411.1, from coordinate 24,625,373 downwards.
ACTGGATTGGATCATGTCCCAGTCGACGACACGCAGAGCGTCCTGTAGCTCAGCCTCTGATTGGTCAGACCACCGCTACGTTCCTCGTCACTACCGCTTCCCGCGATCTTTTGCGGTACTCCGGAAGCAGAAAAATGGCGGCATGGTCTGATTTGCGAACGGAGGAGAGAGACAGCCTTGTAGCCTCTCTTGAATGGCGTATAGCAGTGGTCCAACGTTCTTTCCTCTGGTAGCACACGTAATGTGCTGGTGAAAGTTCGGCATTACTTTTTAGGTTTGCCCTGTTAAAGTCCCCAGCCACCACCACAGCGCGTCGGGATACTTGTTCTGATGCCGACATAACACATCATGTAGGTCCGATAGTGCTACGTCGGTGTCCGCTTGTGGTGGAATGTAGACGGCTGTGGTGATGACCGAGCTGAACTCGCGGGAAGGTAGAATGGACGGCATGAGATCGTCAGATGTTCCAGGTTCGGCGAGCAGGAACGTGAAAGAGTCTTAATGTTCTTGGGGTTGCACCACTTGTTGTTAGTCATGAAGCAAACCCTCCAGACTTAGATTTACCAGACACTTCCGTTCGATCTGCACGGAAAGCAGGGAGGGACTCGGTTGGGCATATGACTCGATCGGGCACCAGCGGGTCAGCCATGTTTCCGTCAGACAAAAGATGTTACAGTCCCTCATGTCCCGTTGGAATCTGATCCTTGCCCTAACATCATCCATCTTATTTTCCAGAGACTGGCCGTTAGCAACAAGGATGCTGGGCAGAGGTCGACCGTGGGCTTGAGCTCTCTGTCTGTTCCGAGTTCCGCTCCCTTTCCCTCGATGTTTTCGCGTCCCCCGTAGTAGCGGCTCCACTGTTGTTGTTGTGGTTCGCTCGTACGATCTCGGCCGGCCACGCTGGATCGATGGAAAAAGTGGACAAAAACCCTTGTTTTGCGCAAAAGTTTATGTCCAAAAGTGTGCTGCGGTCGTATGCTGTTAGTGCCGATGTGTTTGTGGCAAAGAAAACATTAAAAATAAACACAAAAACTAAAAGAGCGCACAATCTCCGCGGAGCTACCTCGACGGCGTCTGGACACAGCCGCGCCATCTCGTTGATTGTTGTGTAGCAGTGGTCCAGAATGCTCTTCTCTCTGGTAGGGCATTTAATTAACTGTCTATATTTAGGGAGTTCGTGGCTGAGGTTTCCTTTGTTAAAATCCCCGAGTACAATAACTAAAGAGTCCGGGAAGGTCCGCTCCACACACCGTATCTGTTCAGCGAGGGTCTGCTGTGCCTCGTGCACGTTTCCCTGCGGCATGTAAACTCCGGCCAGGATGAATGAAGCGAACTCACGTGGGGAGTAGAAGGGTTTGCAGTGAATGATAAAAGATTCCAGGTCCGGCGAACAGTGCTGTAGAATCACCGTTACGTCGTTGCACCAGCCGTTGTTGAGGTAAAAGCAGATTCCTCCACCCTTTGTTTTTCCGGAGAGCTCCGTGACCCGGTCCGCTCGGAACAGCTGGAAGCCAGCGAGCTGGAGCGCAGAATCTGGTATCGATCCACTTAGCCATGATTCCGTAAAGCACAGGACGGAGGATGTATGTTATAACCCCCCCCCCCAAAGAAACACACACACACAAACTATAGGTCATAGGGTATGCAGCCGACTGTATCAGTGGCACTGAACTGCGGTCTTAATTTCTCTCCAGATCTCAGTTTTCCCTTCCCGTCCATAATCACGACGTCAACTCTCCCGTTTCTCTTTACTCCCTTCATTTCATTTTCCTATTGGTCTTTTCAGCAACTCCCGGTCCTTTCCACATTTCTCGCAAGTCACAGTGGAAAGCCGAGAACTGCGTATCATCGCTAAATAAAGAATAAAAGACTGGAACGGAGAGAGAAAAAGGGAAAAAAGAAAGAAAAAAAACATCCTTGCATGCGGAACATCCTCAAACTGAGAGAAGGAGATGATGAGATCTGAGGAGTGGAAGAGAAAAAAGCTCTCGGAGGAGGAAGGAAATAAATAGACGCTGATAGGGTTACAAAAAACGACGAGGAGAGTGAAAATAGGAGACGGGGGAGATGACACACCGACTCATGCACTGATGACCACACGGCGAGAGGTCATCGAGGGCATGAAAGAAGACGGTCGGTTCGTCGGGCAGCCAGTTATTCAATCAAGCGGACACTCGGCCAGAGCCGTCGACCCATCCGTCAGCCCAGCCGGTCGGGTAACCAGTCAGTCAGTTCATTTATTTAGTGAGCAAATCAGCTCAACGGTAAATCGCTAAATTGATGTCGGTCGGTCACTCAAATAATCCGTTCGTGTATTAAGCAGGCACTCGGGTGATTAGTTAGTTTGCCTGTTAATCAGCCGAGTCGCTCAACCGGGTAATTAGTCGACTAAGTTCTTTTAAAAGCCGCCCTGCACCGGAGGAGCAGACACGAATCACGATCACGCATATAAAACATCTGTGCGGACACGCAGCCCAAACACGTGTCACGTGTGCAGAGCTGAAGCACACGCTCCTCCATGTCGACTAAACGGTTGACCACTGCTATGGAGGGTCACTCCAGCCCACCTTTAAAAAAAAAAAAAGGCACATGAGCTAATCAGTGGGGCGTGAACACGCGCTACATGCTGTGCGGGCCCCGGCGACACGTCAATAAAGCGAGGAGGAAGAGGAGGAGACGTCGTGATCTCCTCAGGTAGACATGACTCCGCGGAATCTTACCGTAGGAAATAGTCGGTTGCCGTGGTTAATGCCCTGTATGTTCTTGGACTTACTAGATGGGGTCGGCCAAGATGTCCCCAGCCGGAGGTTTGATCTGTGAACCTTCCCCATGAAAAAGCCACGCGCATTTCTTCTACCCACAATCCCCTGCTGCGAGCGCTCTAAACAGAGGTCTATTGAGAGTGACTGGGCCTCGGCTTTGGCCATCATGCTCCTTCACTTCTTCCAATTCTCTATTGAAATGGGGATTACCGGAAATTGGCTTGGAATAACAAGGAACGACGACTCATATCTCTTCTCTCTCTCAGCCACACGCACACAAAGAAATATAGAAAAACGTGTATTTCATTTCTTGTCCTTTTGATGCCTCGGTACTTTCCGTGTCGATCTCAACCAAAAATACCTGCACATGTGCACGCTAGTGCTGTGTATTGGCAACTCACGATACAATACATCGCAATATGTATCACGGCGTATTGCAATATGTGTTGTTTTCATTTATCTAACAGGCCGGGAGGTCATTGGTCTTAAATTAGAAGGCAAAACGAAACACAACATCAAGCGTTACAGGAGCGGAGGAGGGTTGTTGGACACACACAGGGATTCGAGGCAATTAGAAAGGGCATTTTAAATCTGTTTGAAATCGGATTTTTTTGTAAAAATCTTTTGTATATATTCTAGTCACGGACTGCGTGGAGAGACTGAAGGAGTGCAAAAGAGGGAGTGGACATGAAGACGACAGAGCGCAGCGATGAAGAAGTGACAAACACGCTTTTTGCCTCAGTGCATTTGTTTGCCAGTAAGCCACACACACACACACACACACGCACACACAACAAGTGGTTGTCGTGAGGGAATCCTGTTAATAAAGGGTGGCAGGGAACAGTTAATATGGTGTGACGTAAACTAACACACCATCACATATTTTGAGAGGGGGGAAACTGTTTGAGTCAATTTGCCTGTCAGCTATTGTTTTTATCTCACCTCAGCTGAATCAGACCAGCATGCTTTCATATTGCCAGATCCATATTTGTCAGCCCCGTAATCTGCGGTTTCCAGAAATCTCATGACCGTTGGAAGGGTTGAGGGTGGGGATTTGTCAGCTTATCTACCCAAAAACAATTATTTCAACTAAATGCATTTTCCCCCTGCTTTTGTCCACGCGTCTTCCCATCCGTCACCCTTGAGTGATTTTTTATTTTTTTACTTTCCCCTATTAGCACCAGAGGTTGTGTCACCCGCCGTGACGCTTATAGAATATCTTAACATTCTTTTTTTCTTTCTTTTCTCCTTCTTACAGATCTCAGTTCTTCTCTCACGCCCCCACGCTCCCCCGAGGCACATGACATTTCAAATCTTCTGTCATTTTCTTTCCTTTAGGGTGCCTGTTAAGTATTTTGTCGTTGTTGGTTTAGGGCAGGGGTGGGCAAACTCACAATCGGTTCTAAAAATGTAATTTATTAAACCTGCATTTACTGGAAAGAGATCAATGGAATCACTTTCAACATTCAAAACAAATAAGCTCAATAATTTCTAATTGTTTGAAATATCTGAATACAATTTATTTGGGAGTTGTTCCTGATCCGATGTGAGGTCAAAAATCACTGGAGCTGTTTCTAAATGAGTCTCACCTGTGTGGTGGTGGGTCCGTTCATTGGTTGTTTTTGTTGACAGACAAACTGATTGACAAATCATGGTGAAGGATGTCTGGTTTAGGGTGTCTGCAAGTTTCTTCAAGTTCACTTCTGGTTTTGTTTTTTTACGGTTTAAAGCCCATTTAGCAGGAGTAATAAGACTAATGTCAAACCTGTGAGAACTATTAAAACACAATAGGGTTTGTTCCTGGGTGGCCAGGTTAAATTCACATATTCATCACATAAGACAATTTAATGAAGGCCACAAACTAGCTTTTTTTGTGTTCTTTTACACTTCCAAATTTACTGCTCGCTAGTGGATTTTCTTTTTTACTTTTATTGCTGATTTCCATCTGCGAGGCCTGTTGTGGAGGAAGGGAAGAGCATTGCTCATTCACCTTTCCCAGGGAAACATATGGGACGATATTTTTTAACAGACACTGTATAACTTGGTCTAACTACACGCAGAGCATTATTCCAAGTCATTTAAACCATCAACAAACTAGTGAGGATAAGTAATCTATTCTACTTTCTATCATCACAGAGTAGAAGGGCATTTTAAAGGCGGATAGTTTATTCACACTGCTTGACCTCTTCTCTCTTTTCCCCTTTATTTTTATTTTCCCCATCTTTGCATCATTGCTCAGGGGAAGCACAGAGCTCCGATCGGGTTACGGGGCATCACTGCGGTTTGATTTTGTTATGAAGGCATCCTAATAAAAACTAGGGAAGGACACACGGGGCAAGGGGCCAGTGGCACTGTAAAAACAATAGGGAGTCAAATTGAGTAGAGTATAGTCAAAATAGTCAAAATGAACCCAAGAGATGGGAGGATGGACGGAGGAGAAGAAAGTAATTGAAAAAAGAGACATATATTAAAACAACAAAATATGATGACAGAGCTCTGAGTTCTTTTTTCCAATCTGCAATTGCATATGCCTGCATTGTAATGCAAATATGTAACGCCTTTAATACCGTACACAACTAGACATGATTATGGCTGCAAATTGGTCAAAACGAATCACGTCAACACTGAGTTGATGCTAGTTTCCCCTGGTGCCACCTGGGTAATGACGCTGTTGTGCTCTCGTTACCTTCGCATTCTGAGAATGCGGAAGGTTATGTTTTGATCGCTGTGTATTTATTTATTTATTTGTATGTGTGTTATTCGCATAACTCAAAAAGTATTAAACCGAATCGCATGAAATTTGGTGGGATGATTGGTTATTATCCGGGGACCATTCGATTAGATTTTGGGATCGATCGGGTCAAAGGTCAAGGTCATGAAAAGGTCACAATCTTCTTTGAATCGCATGAAATTTGGTGGGATGATTGGTTATTATCCGGGGACCATTTGATTTGGTGGGATGATTGGTTATTATCCGGGGACCATTCGATTAGATTTTGGGATCGATCGGGTCAAAGGTCAAGGTCATGAAAAGGTCACAATCTTCTTTGAATCGCAGGAAATTTGGTGGGATGATTGGTTATTATCCGGGGACCATTTGATTAGATTTTGGGATCGATCAGGTCAAAGGTCAAGGTCATGAAAAGGTCAACATCTTCTTTTTGATCCAATTGGCATGCAACTAATGCCAACATGTGGCTGCGGCGAAGGTATGCGCTCTACCGAGTGCCCGTTCTAGTTAAGGACTAGAATGACTAGAAGTATCTCAAACACGTTTATTAATGCATAAATATGGAGAAGTCCTGATAACTGTTGTGGCTAGGGCCTTAAGTCACACACCCAACGTCCGGCCCGGCACCAACAACCGGGACGAGCGTCACGGTGACATTCCTGTCATGACCCCACAGCGCTAACACACGGAACGGTTTCCTGACTTTCCGTAGTGTTTTCTTTCGTAGCCGTGAGCGTGTGATAAAGGAGGCGTGTGATAATCTGCCGACACGCAAGGCAAAACTAATCTGTGTGTAAATTTGTTTTGCTCGAGGTCTTACATCCGTTGCATTTCATTAAAGCTTACAGCAGTCAGCATCAGGTGAAACTGTCATTACATGATTTATAAAAAATAAATAAAGAAGGTGATTAAAGTTCCCTGAGGGACCGAGCAGGACCATCATGGCAGGGAGGTTATGTATGGGACCCTCGAGCCAGGCAGCAGGCGGGCAAAAAGCTACAGGAGACTTTAGCCATGTTTCTGCTCCACAAGGCTGAGAAAGTAGAGACACATTTATTGGATAACTGTCGTTCAACAAAGAGGAAGTAGTATGACTTTGTGTGGTAAGGTAGAGGACTTTAAACAGGAACATTTGTAATTCTGGTCAGAAATTAAACAATCACACTTTAGTTGCACCGACGGCTTCCAACGGTGAACATTTCTGCCCTTGGTAAAAGAAAACAATCAAAACCAACTTCAGACTCAAAGACAAATAGACGTACTTGCTTGAAAACCAGTGGGAATGTTTAAAAGGGAGAAAAAAAAGAATAACATGAATGGAGCCCTAGAGCTGTGTCGGGTGCAGCAGAGAGCCAATTCAAAAAACACACAGAGCCGATATGTGGGCTCGTCCATCTCCCCGATACATGAGTGATTCATCACGATGTCATCGAGCCTTTCCGTGTTTTATTATCTTTACTGCGAAAAGGCTCGTCGCTCAAGGCGATGCATGTCCACGGTCGCACCGAGGTTCAGTGCTGCAAACATGAGAGAATTATGTGTTCAACAGATTCAGGCCAAAAGACTCCAAATCTTATATTGTGCTCGCTTACATATGTTGATAGTGCGGGTCAGCTGTGCTTGGTCTCATGCTTTCATGAAGAGAAAAGAGGAGGAAAAAAAGAGGAGACAAAAAGGGGAGAAAAAAGCAGCACAGCTTGATGTATCGCCACATACTTTTTAAACTATCTTACATTAAATTAGAAAGAAAGATATACTCAAAGACTTCCTTCAAGGATGTTCGGGGCTATGAAAGGATGTGTGTGTAAAAAAATTGTTGAGCAATTAAAGGGCATAATTAGCATATGGCGCCCCAAGAGTGCACAGCGGGAGGAGACGAGGAGGAAAGTTTGTTGCAAAAGACACATCCTGTGACCCGTAATGAAGTATAAATTGTGAGGTAATACTTGGGCGAACATTACCTCAATACTGGGGTCATCGGACGCACGCACCGAGGGGTTGATACAGGGCTCATCAGTTAGCGCTGTCAAAATAATCCCCATCAACTGCCAAGTAGCAAAGTCAGTTCTCACTCTGAGCTCAAATGAGATTTGTTTTTTGTCAACTAAAAATATGATAATTGCTCAGAAGGCTTCACAAGCTTTGCACCAGTCAGTTCGTTGTGAGGGTTTTATTGTGAAGGATCTAATACATCGGTGTGTCCGGGAAGACCGGGACAGCGGTCCTGAGCTTTTATTGATAACGGAACACCACACCTCCTCGCAGACCGCCAACATGGTTTACGCTCCTCTGTCATCCCTTGCTTATTAGGCTAGTGGTTCTCAAACTTTTTCTGTCTATTCTGACTTTTTTATTGAAATAGCTTAAAAATTAGTGCAGATATGTGTCAATTTGTATTAGTATTAGTGGCTGGAATGAGTCTGCTTTCCACTACAAATCTTTTTTAACGGGGTGGTGGACTTTATACGGCCACTCTGAATTCATGCTCGATGTTGAGCTTTTGTTTTGTTTTGTTTTGTTTTGAAGGAAAATGCTCTTCTATAGAGAGAAACTAAAGAAAACAAGTATACCTGAATCATTGTGCAATGGAAACACTATCCACATGGACCAGTACCTTAAAATACAAATTCACCCCAAGCTGCCTACAACTAAAGAGGCACCAGGATCACTTTCATACAGTACAAGAACATTTAGATACTTGACAATAAAAAATAAAAAAAATAAAAAAATTTAAAAAATAAAAAAAAAAATATATATATATATATGATACACTTCATAATACAATGTTAGTGCCAACATTGACATTGAATCATCATTTCAGAATTATCATCATAATGTCCTCACTTTCAAATTTAACCCAACACACAACACTGTTAAATGAAAAGTAAACGTTCAACGTTGTTTTTTCCTGATACAAACAGAGCATCATTGGCAGAAGGGATGTCAACAATGGACAGTGATTAGAGCTGTTTAACAGTTTAAAGGGTGTAGTGTATTTTGCATTACAGCTCTTAAAGATACAGCCATATTATAGATCTGAGCCCAGAGGCCCACAAGGTTTTTAGAGTTGGACCAGATGGTTTACATTAGGAGGAGGCCCGCTCGAAAACCATTGCCAGCCCATAAGATGAACGCCTCCTCTTTTCTCATAAGTCTATATAACCCGTAACAACATGCTAGATCATTGGACTTTCTCAATTCGGATCCTGAAAGTCTCCAGTCGTTCTATAGGCGTCTGTTGTGACTTGTATATTGTAGAATAAACTTTGTATTCTTATCAAGTACTGAGTCGCTCGAAACTTCTTCTCTATCATCATCTCGTCACTGTTTGCTGATCAACAAGAAGAGACAACCCACTTGATGTCCGAACAGGGACATAAAATATACAACAAGGGAAAATAGATGTCAAGATCCTTAGCAAAACTCAGGAGGTCATCCCACCTTAAGTTGCTGCTGCTAACCTTCATCACTTAATGCAGCAGGACCGTGGCCCGGGGTGAACAGTACACACACACACACACACACACACACAGTGCACTGTTACACACTCACGCAGGAACGCTCTCTCACTGATGTTATGCCAGGCTTGCAATACACAGTCTGTCCGCCTGTCTCTCTCATTTCTTTTTGTTTCTCCCTAAAGCTTTTTTTAGGAAAATTAAACGCATCCGTAAATCGAACTTACTTGTGCTTACGGTTGTATTCGTTCTATTTCAGATGGTGGCCCTGTCTGAAGCGTTTGGTCTTTTGCAAAGTGCTATGTTAATTCAGTGACTCACACGCCGTTTCCCCTCTCCCACACAGAGCAAAAGTATTACTAATTAAAAAATGCGAAAGAAACACCGATTACTCATGTAGTTGCCTTAAATACCATTTTACTGAGGTGAATATTCGGAGCGGTGTGCAGTGTGGGGGAAAAGTAGAGCAGTCAAGCAGATATTATATTTTCCACGAGTAATAAATTGGACATGGTGGAGGAGGATGTGAGACTTCTACATGTGAACGATGTCTCCGGTCTTTTGATGGGATTTCTGTCGAAAACATAAGGTTTCAAGGTTCAAGGTTTTGTATTTGCCATCTGTGCCTAGACCAGCAGTCCAGACACATCGGAAATATTTTTGCAGGGCTCTCCGAGTCAACAGAGGTACAAAACAAACACACTATAATAACTAGAATGGGCACTCGGTAGAGCGCATACCTTCGCATATCACAAGATTGGGCATTGAATTATGAACATGTTGGCATTAATTGCATGCCAATTGGACAAAAATGTATCGTGCTATGGTAAAAAAAGAGTTTGACATTTCCATGACCTTGACCTTGACCTTTGACCCAATTGATCCCAAAATCTAATCAAATGGTCCCCGGATAATAACCAATCATCCCACCAAATTTCATGCGATTCAAGAACATTTTGACCTGTTCATGACCTTTGACCTTGACCTTTGACCCGATCGATCCCAAAATCTAATCAACTGGTCCCCGGATAATAAACAATCATCCCACCAAATTTCATGCGATTCGGTTCTATACTTTTTGAGTTCTGCGAAAGATTTTGACCTGTTCATGACCTTTGACCTTTGACCCGATCGATCCCAAAATCTAATCAACTGGTCCCCGGATAATAAACAATCATCCCACCAAATTTCATGCGATTCGGTTCAATACTTTTTGAGTTCTGCGAAAGATTTTGACCTGTTCATGACCTTTGACATTTGACCAGATCGATCCCAAAATCTCATCAACTGGTCCCCGGATAATAAACAATCATCCCACCAAATTTCATGCGATTCGGTTCAATACTTTTTGAGTTTTGCGAATAACACGCATACAAATAAATAAATAAATAAATACACGGCGATCAAAACATAACCTTCCGGCATTTTCAATGCGAAGGTAATAATAATAATAATAATAATAATTATAATAATAAAAGATATTTTTTAAATATAAAAAAACACACTGTACAAAAAACACACTGTACATAGGGTGGTAAAAGACTATACAGTATTAAGTACAGGAACATGTTATCAACATAAAAAAGGAGAGGGCAGAGGTTAATAAATAGGTAAAGAAAGAGGGGGAAGGGGACAGTTATATGGGGATATTGCACATTTTCAGATGTTGGGGGAAGGTTGCGTGGGGATATTGTGGGGATAAGACACAGCACAACGGGACATCTCACCACTCAACACTTGCACTGCACATTGGATCACAACCGTGGTTCTATACGCTCTCAGACCTGGCGTCTGCATTGTGACTAAAGAGCTCATTTCAGAGGCCGCCATAAAGCCACTGGAGAAACGCTGCTGTCCAGAACCTTTCTTGTTTTATTGCCTGGAAAAGGGCTGCATGCATTAAAACTTTACTCCGTGTCCAAGTGCCCTGAATGCAGCCTCTGTGGTGACAGCGATGTACCTCCTTCCAGCGCGGGCGAGCTACAGCCGTCTCGCCGCCGCCAACTGCAAAGCGGTGTCGGCCTCGCGAGGGAACCGGGGCGCTCGTGGCACTAATCATATCGCGCTCGGAGATCGGCCGGTCAGACTAATTGGCTGGTCAATAATCTGAACAGCTGGGAAAGGGGGCTGACCACCCGTTGCTCAGTGGAAACAAGGAGTGCAACAACCATGACACATCAAGCTCCTCTTTAAAAAGACATGATCTGTCAACCTTCTCTAACTCTCCTTTATGTTCACAGTGGAATCAGGCCAGACTTTTTCCATCTGGAGGGGGGGGGGGGGCATCTTTGTTAATAAAAACAGATCAGGGTTCTTACACATTTTGACCAATGGATTTCCAGGACTTTTCCATGACTTTAAACCAAATTTCCATGACCAAACTGAAATGTCGGTATAAACATGAACAATTTAGAAAATTTGGCGTATACGCCGGTTTAAATTTTGAGCGTCTTTCTTTAAAAAACATTAATTATTTCAAACTCGGCGTAAATTAAAACGTGATAACACATTTCCATGACTTTTCCCAATCTTTTATGATTTAAGTTTTTTCCATGAATTTTCCAGGCCTGGAAATGAACATTTTAAAATGCCATGACTTTTCCAGGTTTTCCATGACCATACGAACCCTGACAGATAATAATCAAAGGTTGCATCATTTCCTGCTCACAGCAGCCAAGTATGTGCCCTGTAGTCCCCGCGATCTTTGGAGTGTGGACTCACTGATCTGTCTCTGATCTGTTTTTCAAAGGCATTGTCGATGCATCCAGGGCTCAGACTCGCAATCTCAAAGAACTGACATATATTCATGAGAGGGCTTAACGCTGCTCTTGGTGGCTGAATTGAGGAAGGGGGCGGACACGATTACTCTATTTCTCGGCAAAAAGAAAAGAATGCATAGTTGCTGACCACTTCCCAAATCAAATGCGGCGTGTCCCTGGTGTACGAATATCAACGTCCATTGTGGCTATACTGTCACTCCAGAGACAACACGCAACTTACCGAAAGAGTAAAAACAGTAGGAACAAAACCGCCGTTGAGAAGAAGAGTGGGAGGGAAAGTGAGACATCGAGAGGGAAAGAGAAAGAGACCAGGTCTAACAGGAAATGGCATTCAGCATTTATCCTGACTGATGGCTTTATGCTAAACCGCTTCAGTTCATCACGTTATATATTACCTTCTTGCAGCGGCGAAGACACGCGTGCAAGTGCGTGCGTGCGTGTGTATTGACGTGCATACGTGTGTGTTTGCGAGTGCGTCTTGTGCGCGCGTACCAAAAGTTGGCGTGTGACCTGTGAACCGTCGCAGCGACACAGGTCTGCCTGGGAGGATAAGAGTGAGACGTGTTATCAGCCAGGAGCCAGACAGACGCACACTCTCGGACACACACACAAACACACGCACACACACACGGTGCTATAATATGCCACCTCGTATCAGCTGTACAGCAATGTCTGTCACCGTGTGGGGCTTTCAAGGGGAGTGGGGCAGCAGCGCCTCTCAAAAACGCGTCGCCCGCAAAACCATTGATTCCCTATGGTACGGCGCGACTTTCAAACGCGCCTTTTATCGCCGCGCGGCGCGGGTTTTTTGCGTTTTTCAGGGGCGGTTAAAAGTTACAATATTCTCAACTTTAGACACGAGGCGCGGAGGCGCGCCGCTCATCAACGTCACACTCGGCCAATGCAGCCAATCGAATCAAGCAGGAGGCGGGCTTTCCTTCCTGTTTTCCCGAGGAGAACCTCATATTAGCGGTATTTAATGACGAGGAGCTTTATAATCCTGAATCTAAACACGACTCAAACTGACTCCTGTTCGGGCGGAAGTGGAACTGAAAGCCTCGCCATCGAGACACAATTGCCGGAATAGATGGTGGCATTCGCCGTACTCTTTCCTTTCTTTTTTTAAATATCTTGAACCCAAAATCAACGGTTAGTTGCGCACGCAGGTCCGCTCCACAGGTGCACCGCGCTGTTTTGCCCGGCAGGTTTTTGACGAGGCGTTTTTGGTGCGGCTGCGTTTTTTAGAGTCGCGTCTGGTGTGATCGAGCCCTTGGGCGACTTGGGGCGGTGGGAACGTGCATGCAGGCGGACATTCAGCCGTGGTGCTGATGCTGATGCCTTTGACATTGATGTCCTGAGCCGGGAACACGCAGATATGGTGTTGACCAGATGCAGCTTTTTATTATTATTTTAGAGACTGGTGTAGTCTGACTTGTAAAGGTCTCTTTAGGTGTTTTTAAAAAATAGATTAAGAGTTGGAAAAAGGTCCATCTGGTTGTCGATGTTTTCTTTGACGTAGGTATGTGCACCTGTGTGAACTGGGTTATGATGACTTGAGTCTTAGTTTTGCGTTTATTCATGCTGTGATCTAAAAAAGTATCTTTCTTTCTTTTTTATATTGTCTGTCACTGTTTCATGTTGTATTGTCTGAAACGTTGTGTAATGTGCTGCTGCTGCTGTCTTGGCCAGGACACTCTTCCAGGTTAAAATAAAGCACTTTAAAAAAGTGAGTATGTATTGTATTAAATGATGACTGAATGAATGATTATAGAAATGTCAAAGGGACGCATTCAGAAGGGTATTTGAAGGAAGGAGAAAAAATGAACGGGGAGGCGACGCGGGAGTGGAAAGTGGCTCGCACGCGGGAGATGGAGAACCTTTAGCCACTCAGAAAATGTGTTCTCGAGTTGTTGGAAAGGGGGGAGGGAAAAAAGGGAGGAGAGGGAGGAATAACAGCACAGGAAAATGACTCGGGAACACGAGCCATCATTTATTGGGATAGCAGGCCTGACACTTCTGCATCAATAATTCAGATGACCACGGCTAATGAGCGAGATCCAAACAAATCACCCCCGGAATTTACTGGGAGAACATTGAAACATTTCACTGCGCAAAATAGGCCAACGTTATAGCTGCAGTTGGGTCTGTATTGGCAACACACAGGGGAAAGGGAGTTGGACACACCATCAGTCTCTCTGGAACAATATATTTCCATAAGGGAAAAGCCATGGCGTGCATCCATGCATGCAGAGAGGCGGGGAAAATAAGGGAAAAGATGCGTTTTTGCAAAAGACAGAAATCAAGAAGCTAAAGAATCCCCAGAAGCGGTTGACAGTGGTCATGGCGAGAGTGCAGGAGGCACGAAGAAATGTAAGGACGGAGCCCGACGGATGGACGGATGACCGGAACTAACACACACACACACACATACATGCACGCACGCGCAAAAATCCACTTCCTTCTTCCAAACTCTCTGACAACAGCATCCACACAGCTTGGGAAATATTAGGATCCACATTACCCTCCCAGCATGAAAACAGACGCGTATTTACACAGCCTGGTTGTTCACCGCCGACAATAAGTGGGTAAAAGCCATCTTTTCTCATACAGTACCTGCCTGGGCTATAAAATCCATGGGCAAGTCTACGTAAACTGTGAACTATGGGTCTTTTTCTCCAATGAACAGGTTAGACCGAGAGTCAATAATGCTTCCACAGATTTTAGCTTTGTAAGCCCCAGTCTAACCTCAGCAAGTGACTCGGGCTCTGCCCTGAAGGGCCTACCCAGTGGTTTATTGCGCCTCTGTGTGCAGAGGTAGGCTTATTATTCCGATCCAATTATTAGACTGCTCCCTGGGTGTGGGAGAAAGCCCACTACTTTCAAATCTCTATCTCTCAGTAGACGTATAACTCTCTAGATATATAATTCTCCTTGCCTCAGACCTGCTGCCCTGGACTTTTTTTCTTCCTATCCTTACCTCCCCTGACTCCATGAGCCTAGGTAGAGGAAGTGCTTACATTGGTTCTTTCTTTGTGCTGTCGTCAGCCTTAAGACAGAAACACACAAGCTAGATATAATATCTAGCAGAGCTGGGGTGATGAACGAGGGAGTATTGAAGGGATATAAATATCCTTACTCTCTCCATGACGAGTTTTTTCCTCTCCCTGAGGGGTATATAGCAGAATGTTAAAGGGCAGGGGTACACCACTGTATTCCTTTTTGTTATGTATTTTAATTAATTAATTTCTTCCTCCAGGTCACAATCTTAATCAACTAAACATTTGATATAACTTTTTTGTTTTCTTTATCCCTTTATCTATCCACCCACCTGTGCAACTAACCTGGTTAGAAAAAGAAGGGACATTAAAATGTACTTTTTAAACATTAAGCTACTAAGGGCATGAATAACTTCCACTATCACAAAGATAAATGACATTTACAATGAAATTAAATCAAACATTCTGGCCATTAGAAATGAGAAAAAAAGGCTGGCAGGAGCAGCAGCAGCAGCACACGCCAGACGCGTGCAGGCTGCTGCTGTGTCCACACGGAGCGCGATGCCGTTATCGACCCCTTTCTTTACTTTCTGCTATCGTATTTGCACAATTAAAAGCCGGTACTCTATGGAGCCGTGCAAAAGATCCTTGTGTTCACAAATGAAGAGATTCTATCGATCGATTCTATGAGTTCCAAATAAATAAATATATATGCTTTCCATGTCTGTGATTTATTGTACATAGACGTAGAAACTGTAGTTCTGTGAATAGACTGTCGAAGGATCATTTGCACTGTCTAATCCGGAAGAATTAGGAAACGCCTCTTATCTCTAGATGAGTAATAGTCCCAACAACATTATGAAATCAGTTCTTTATTGCATGAATAAAAAAAGGGTTTTAGAAAAGCAACTCTAACCCCTGAACAAATGGATGGCTTTTTCTGTGACGCACATGCAGGCCTTGACAAATCAGCCACCGGGGGCTAACTGCTTCCTCGGTAGACGTTTTTAATTCTGCGCAAAATAAGTCGAGATAAAAATGAAAACAAATACTAAAAACGTTAAGCTCCTCTCTGTTAAATGATCAGCGACACTAAAGTTGTATGTGTGTGTGTGTGTGTGTGTGTGTGTGTCAGTACTCCTACAGCTGCAGATGAGAAATAGTAGAATATTAGAGTACAATGACAAACTAATACAATCAAATCGGGGGGGGGGGGGGGGGGGGGTAACGGGTAAAAACTGTCCAAAATTAATAACAAAAGGAAACCCAAAACACCAAAAAACAGCAAATCCTACATTACATTTACACCGAACCCGAAGCTTATGCATAATTGTTTTCATATCAAAGTTTAATCTGCGCTCTCTCTACGCTACTTCCCCGCCACACCCTCTCTTTACTCTACTACTCTACTCTATACTGCAAAGGCAGAGAGTGGAAATGTATTTAGCGCACCAGTGAAATAAGGACATGCTCGAGTCGTTGTAACCACAACCAGTAAGTCACTAGCGAACCGAGGAGAGGACATGAGACGACAAACAAACAATGAATGTGAACACCGACTAACGATTTCAGCATCGATGCAACAAACACACAACATTTGAATGTTGGGAGGATTCAGCCCAGCCCGACATTTTAGAGCTAAAGCCTGTCGTGGCCGGGGCGAGCCGAAGGGCAGTGAGGGAAGTTGGTGAGGTGAATGCAAAATGCTGCTTCACCATTTTGTCCATTTCCAGCTAAATAAGATCTCCCTCCGCCACGGCCCCGGGCAGGCAACTGGGAGAGAACATTTCTCACATTATAACCCCTCAATATTACTCCTGTGGCTTATTGGAAAGTGTGCGTGTGTGTGTGTGTGTTAAATATTCAAGTCAATGTTTTTAAAGTTAGCGGCAATGTCGATGGCAGAGGAGCAAACTAATAACAGCTGGATACAGTTCAGCGAGGTAAGTGATTGAGAAAAGCTCTCGGTCACTAATTAGATGATGCAGAGGTGTCCTTGAGCCGGTCGGTGCCGAACAGCAGAGGCTGTATTGGACGGCTCCCCAGAGTCATTTTGTCAATGTGAATCAAGTTATTGCTGGAAATAAGCACTGCTTTCCCCAGACCGTCCCCTCGGTAACGATGTCTAAAGAAAAAGGGGATTGTTCAAGTTATTGACGTTTTAATTGTTAAATCCCAATTGCTGAAAAAAGGGCGACTGTCGGTCAGTGGTTAGCAGGTTCATCTTTCAATCAGGGGGTTGATGGCTCAATCCCCGCCCTAGTCGATGTGTCCTTGAGCAAGACACTTAACCCTGAATTGTTTCCTGTAGCTGTCTATGATGTAACATGATCGTCTGTTTCATGATGTAACATGATCGTTTGTTTCATGATGTAACATGATCGTCTGTTTCGTGATGTAACATGATCGTCTGTTTCGTGATGTAACATGATCGTTTGTTTCGTGATGTAACATGATCGTCTGTTTTGTGATGTAACATGATCGTCTGTTTCGTGATGTAACATGATCGTCTGTTTTATGATGTAACATGATCGTGTTTTGTGATGTAACATGATCGTCTGTTTCGTGATGTAACATGATCGTCTGTTTTGTGATGTAACATGATCATCTGTTTCGTGATGTAACATGAGCGTCTGTTTCGTGATGTAACATGATCGTTTGTTTCGTGATGTAACATGATCGTCTGTTTCGTGATGTAACATGATCGTCTGTTTCGTGATGTAACATGATCGTTTGTTTCGTGATGTAACATGATCGTCTGTTTCGTGATGTAACATGATCGTCTGTTTCGTGATGTAACATGATCGTCTGTTTCGTGATGTAACATGATCGTCTGTTTCGTGATGTAACATGATCGTTTGTTTCGTGATGTAACATGATCGTTTGTTTCGTGATGTAACATGATCGTTTGTTTCGTGATGTAACATGATCGTTTGTTTCGTGATGTAACATGATCGTCTGTTTCATGATGTAACATGATCGTCTGTTTCGTGATGTAACATGATCGTCTGTTTCATGATGTAACATGATCGTGTTTCGTGGTGTAACATGATCGTCTGTTTCGTGATGTAACATGATCGTCTGTTTTATGATGTAACATGATCGTGTTTCGTGATGTAACATGATCGTCTGTTTTATGATGTAACATGATCGTGTTTCGTGATGTAACATGATCGTCTGTTTCGTGATGTAACATGATCGTTTGTTTCGTGATGTAACATGATCGTCTGTTTCATGATGTAACATGATCGTGTTTCGTGATGTAACATGATCGTCTGTTTCGTGATGTAACATGATCGTCTGTTTTATGATGTAACATGATCGTGTTTTGTGATGTAACATGATCGTCTGTTTCGTGATGTAACATGATTGTCTGTTTCGTGATGTAACATGATCGTTTGTTTCGTGATGTAACATGATCGTTTGTTTCGTGATGTAACATGATCGTTTGTTTCGTGATGTAACATGATCGTTTGTTTCGTGATGTAACATGATCGTTTGTTTCGTGATGTAACATGATCGTTTGTTTCGTGATGTAACATGATCGTTTGTTTCGTGATGTAACATGATCGTCTGTTTTATGATGTAACATGATCGTGTTTCGTGATGTAACATGATCGTCTGTTTTATGATGTAACATGATCGTGTTTCGTGATGTAACATGATCGTCTGTTTCGTGATGTAACATGATCGTTTGTTTCGTGATGTAACATGATCGTTTGTTTCGTGATGTAACATGATCGTCTGTTTCGTGATGTAACATGATCGTTTGTTTCATGATGTAACAGGATCGTCTGTTTCGTGATGTAACATGATCGTCTGTTTCATGATGTAACATGATCATTTGTTTCATCCCCTCAAAGCTGCGAGAGACAGAATGGAGGTCAAACAAGTGCTTTTGTGCTGAAATATAGATATATAGAGTATAATATAGAGTTAACAACAAATACTTATCAAGTTTCAAATTGTATTTAACCATTATAACCACACATACACCAATTGCACTGAGCGTGTTGTAGTTAACATAACAGTGATATGTTCATGGTTTCATGTGCTCATGTGAATTATTGTGAATTCCCTTCTTAAATTAAATAAACACATTCATGAATGAATTGTGCTTTACTGCATCTAAAGCTCACTTATACAACAGTGGAGACATCAATATGGCTAGAATTGTCTCATTATTATCACACGCAGTCACCTCGAAAGCTAAACATGAACTTTAAGAGTTCTTTCCACCAAGTGAGAAACATCCGCTCATTCGTGCACAGCTTTCCTCCGACGGTTGTGACACATTCATTACAATATTTCACACAAGCCATCAACATTAATGCGAGAAAAGAAACGAGGTGTTTACAGTGAACTGGAGGGCAAATATGCCAGTCTCAATTATTCATTCAATCCTTCTCTCATTCAAATACTTTTTTCCAGTGGTTAATCTGTCCTTTTATTCATCAGTGTGTTCTTCCCCTCAGTCACCTCTTTCTTTTTCCTCTTGTGGACACGTTCAATTCTATATACATTCACTCAAATATTTGTCCACTTATCATGTATTTGAACAAGCCTTTCCATCATGTATCAGCTCCGCACCTCGCCCGCTCTATCAATTTCCTATTCATAAGCAAAGTCATCTGCACTAGGTGGCGGTGACGTTGTGCAACAGTACATTGTAAAGCCCTTTGAGGCAAATGTGTGATGTTGGGCTATATAAAATAAACTGAATGTAATTGAATTTACAACGGCTGTGTGACCTGCTTAAAAGACCTAGGGTTCATAAAAACATGTGACTAAATTGCAAAGATTTGATTCCCAAATAGGAATCAGTGAGAGAAGAATCTTTGAATGTGTCTCACCAAACACAAGAAATCACATAAACAAAAGCAGAATCCGTGGACACAGGATAACAGCATGGCGGGCTATAAAGATTAACCCATGGAGCGGGCCTATTGTCTCAAGATGATCCAACTGTAAAGCTGACTTTAATAACCAGAGGAACAGAAGAGCAGAGCAGCGTGATGCGCACAACTTCATCTGAACGACTCCTGAACGCTACCGCGAACACGCTTCCACGAACACCGACACAGCTTCCTGTACGGGGCCATGTGGCTGCAGACTGGAGCCCTGCATGCACAGCGCAGAGGGCAGAAACTTAAGTAAAGGTTAGCTAGGCTCAACTTTTGCTGCTTTTCCAACATTGGACAATCAAATACATTCAGTGGGACGAATTGATCATTTAAAAATGATCCTGGCCAAAAAGTATTGCAATTCCTGATATTAACAAGATGATTAACAACATATACGAAAAGCTCTTGAATGGCACTAAAACTTACTGAAATCCTTTTCTCTCACATTTTGTTCCGAAACAAATAGTCATATTTTTTTGTGAATTTGTTTTTTTTGGTGAAAAAAAAAGAATCCTAAATACGATAATCATGAATCATAAGCCCTCCTTGCATACATAAAGGACATTTTGTGTTTGTTCTTTCGTACATCATAATGCCTGTATTAGATTTATTTATGTTTCTCTATGGATCATAAATGATATAGTTTGACAAACTAATCTCTCAGTCTACGAAAGCTAATAGTAGGAACTCAAGTATTTAGTCGAAATACTATTGCTAATAATATTAACGCCAATGACAAAACCTCAAATGAAAAATGGAACATCTGCATAATGAAGTCATTCTTCTTTTCGTTTCACTGAAGCGTGAATATGACAGTTTCCCATTTCTTCACACAGTCCTTTGCATTCTTATCAAACACTGCAAGGTCTTTTGAGTTGCATACAAGCCAGTGCTCCACAGTAGTTGTAATCTAAGTAATGCAAATGCATTAATAACAATGTGCATTCTTTTTTATAAGGAAAACATATATATGCTATACATTACAAAAATAAGAGTGTGAGGTCCCAGGAAAGAGGATGTCATATGTGTACAGATTGTAAAGCCTTATTAAACTTTGTAAATTGTCATTTTGGGCTATACTAAATGTAACAAATTGAACAGCAGGGGAGCAGACACAGTACGTTAGCACACCGCCCTTTCAGCATAGTGACAAATGACAGATCGAGCCAACAAGAGCTTCCGTTTCGCTTCCCTTGCAGCTGAAACACACCTACTATAAAGCCAATAAAATAAAAACATGCACGCCTCTTAAACTAAACAGCACTGGTTACAGGCTGTTTCCTGTAGCATCCTAATTCAACGAGCACGCCGTTATCTTCGAGGTTACCGTGAGATGCTCGCCAGCATCGTAACATGACGGGGTTAAGGTCCCGTGAAGTAAAGCACTTCCTGTTGTTACGAATTTCAAAATAAAACCATTATTGACAACCACCCAGCAAAGGCTTTGGACGATGTTTAGTGACGTCAGTGCTCCCCGACCGAATATACGTTTTACAGAATACTGTCGACTAGCTAAATGAGCTATATCTACATGAGCGTGTAACCTTTTGCCAAACATACATAGGCGTGTCGTATTATGCAGGAAGCAAAGAAAAGAAGCGTAATAACACAATAACACAATATTCCACCACAAAACGTAAAAAGAGAAAACAAGTGCTTCATTCATGTACGGTTACGTTATTTGGAGAGGCGTTCACTGCGCCCTAAATAGTAGTAATTATGACGCCTCTCCTGTGTATCGGGACTAATGCTCGCTAGTTTAACACACAACAGCGCATTCCACTTGACACACTTGTGACAATGAACAGCACAAGAAAGGTCGCTGATTTTTTTATTTCAGCGGTATGGAGCGTTACCTCCTTCTTCTTTTGTCCTCCCCCGGGCGGCAGACATAGCAGCAAGAGGAAGAAAACAGACAGGACCGGCAGTTTGATGAGGGATTGAGTCCAAACAGACGCCATGACAGAAGGATGCTCTGACTCAGAGACAAGTCTCCGCCCAGCCATTGGATGCTGAGTCGACCAATCAACGACTAGAGAAGAGCGGAAGCTACTGGGATTTGTAGTTTTTTATACACAGAGACGTTTACTAGCACACTGCTTTATCTAGACTAGAGGACAGTCTTTTCATTTAAACTTTAAAGGAAGTATCAATTATGAAACATTTGAAGCCATTGTAATTATACCCAGACCCTTACAAACAGGCTGTATAATTTGAATAAACTGTATGCCAAACTTTTAAAAAAGAAAAATTAACAGGGCATCCTGATCTCAACAGTGTAGCCTATATGGAGAAAGGGCATGTAGCTTTAATTTACATGTTTGCAGGAAGAAGAAAAAAACAAGAAGAATAGGCTATGGACACCTATGGAAAATCACTTTGTCACTGATGATTAGTTCCAACTGATTGTACCGTATAAATAGGTCTAAATTAATAACTGACAGAGTAGAATTAGGCACCACATCAACAGTTAAATGGAATTTAAATGTCTTGTTTATCAGCTCCATAAAATATGATGTCATAATTTAAACATAAGGTTGACTGATCTTGTTTATTAAGCAGGATATTGTGACTTTGTGAAGCACATTAGCTATCAGACAAAAAATCAAATCAATGTTAATCCAAAATCATCATACAAAATGATCTGTGTCATCCTCATGCTGCTATGTTTCAGGTTTACTACATTTTGTTATGTATCCATTGGGAATGTGTTTCACTCTCAGAACACTCGCATAACTTGTCTCTCAGATTATGTTCTGAGATAGTGGTGAGAGTTAATTGATGGGGACACATTGTTGATGTGAATTCATTTGGGGATGACATGTCTCCCCATTAAATTACACCTTAGCACTTTGTGACGAATGAAAGGAAGTGTGTATCCCTCAAATAACAAATAAACAGTGCTATTACTTTTGTAAAACTTTTCTTAGCAGTGATGAGTATATGCGTTCCTCTTTTTTGTTTTTTTGTTTGTAATACTGTAATAATTATATATATATATATATGTGTGTGTGTGTGTGTGTATATATATACAGCTGAAATTAAAATGCATGTTGGAATATTGAAGCTAATGCAACGTGAACCAATAAGTACGTGTTACAGTCTTGCTCATCCACAATTCATCCCCTTGAAAGTAACTTCATCATAGAAACCAACCCAGATGTGTTCCTAACTTACCTGGGAATCGTCTTGATTATGTAACTGAGGTTGCTCAACTTTTTAACGTAATGATCACAGAAGTTAATAAGATCTACCATAGTTTGCATCTGGTAAAAATGTTTGTTTTAGTACAGCTGTTCAGGCTGTTATCTTAAGTGATTTATTAACTGTTTTCTTGGTTCATTAATTGGTTTGTGTGAAAATATTTAAAATTGCAACACTATTTTTTTACTGAACGGAAAATGCTTGTTTTTTCCAAACCCCATAGATATTAACTTTACTATCTTAGAGGACTGAGAAAAGAAGAACATATTCACATTCAAGATAAGATGCTAAAAAGAGAAGTCTTTCGGAATTGTTGCAGATACATTTTCTGTAAATAATCAAATGACATAATAACTTAATCGGTTCAAAACTATAACTGCTCTCAAAATTCTGCTGTCATGTAGAGGTACCAATAGTAGAGACGGTCACACTGTTTCTATTCTACCAAATAAAGATGGACACTAAAATAAACATGTTGTATATCCTTTATCAGACCACAACTTGATAAAGTGTATGTGGCTATGTAATAAGATGTATCAAGATGTCGTGCTTATGCGTCTATGAAAGTGGGGAGGCCTGTGATTACGACACTAATACCAACACACTATTTGTCCTTGCTTCATGAATTTAGTGTGGAAACCAGGGCCTCCCTCAATGTCCCCTCATCCTCTGTAAATCGCAAGCTGAGACACCACTAACTTCCGCATCTACATTTTCACATGCATCCCCTATGTTATCACCCGTAATGCCAAACAGTAACTTGCAACTCAAACTGTCAAACGTTGTGCTGCATGACAACACAAACTAATGTGACCCTGCCACAGGCTCTCTCTCTCTCTCTCTCTCTCTCTCTCTCTCTCTCTCTCTCTCTCTCTCTCTCTCTCTCTGCAGCTCCCGAAGCAAATGGCTGCACTTTGCATTTAAGCAAAAGAATAAAGCTCCTATCTGCTCACACACAAGAGAGAGAGGCAGCGGGGGGACGGAGAGAGAGAGAGAAAGAGAAGCCTGTTGAAGGCAGTTGATGCCTCGGCACAGCTGCATCATGATTCTTCAGTGGGGCATGTACAATTAGACTTATTACTTATTACTTATACCATCATTAAGGAATAAGGAGAGATGCATAGACACAGAGAGCAATTGTGAAATGTGAAAACCAAATGTGCCTGAAAAATAACAAATGTAAAATGCTGTTTCAAATGTGATAAATAAATGTGCATTTTATTAAAGGCTAATGACATTTAGTTATAGTTATTATCGTGATATCTGTTTTTTGATCGACAGTCGTGGCAATAAAGTCCAAAGTGAGTGAGATGTTGTGCATTTGCTTTTGTGGGCAAGCAGCAGATATGTAAAGCCATGTAAATGATATGAATGTATTGACAGTATTGAAAAGACCTGTTTATGCTGTTTGAACATGCAGGTGAGATGCAGGGGGAGGATCGGAGGCAAAAGGAGAGAGAGAGAGAGAGAGAGAGGAGGGGGGAGATGGGTGATGTCATATCCAGCTGGCACAGGACCGGGTGCCTGAAACGGATGTCAGCCGCTCCCTTCGAAAAAAACAAATAACGAGTCTTCAGGAAAATGATTAATTGCCCGACAGCACAAAGTTTATAGAAAAGAAAGAGAGGGGGTGGCGAGGTGTGTGTGTGTGTGTGGGGGGTGAGAGAGTGAAGAAAGAAAAGCAGCAAATGAAGAGACAAAACAGAGAGGGAGGAGCAGAGAGAATGAGTGAGGCATTCATTAACATGATGTTCGTTATCTCCGACTGACTCCCCCAACAAATGTTCCTCTGTGTTCTTTAGTGTGCTATTCAACAGGCCTATGTGTGTTCTTGTGTGTGTGTGTGTGTGTGTGTGTGTGCGTACAAAGTCAATTAAATTGAACACAAGCTAACTGCACTTCACCCCAATGTAAAGAGGAGAGGACTTGAGAAGTTGAGAGGCGGATGAAAACGCCCATATAATCTGGTATCTTGCACCGTTACTATAGAGGCTTTGAAGTCGCAGCAGAAAACATCATGGGGCCGAGATGAAGAGGATGCTGATGATTGAAGGTTGCCCAATTGAAAAATATAAAGTTGACACAAAACACCGTGGCTCCAACCCCCGTGTGCGTCTCAATCCGCCACACATCCATCCCGGGACGTCCCGTATAGTCCATTCACCGACACATCTGAGAAGCATGTATTCATGATATTTTGCTAATCTCATACACTGTTTGGGGAAATAAAAGATAACTTGTTATATAAATTATTATATTATTTATTATAAAATGTATAATAATTCTTGTGGTTTACATCCTCAGCGGGATGGGGTTGGGGGAAGTGATAATCATCCCCTCTCGTTACATATATTGCATGGCACAATGTTTTCCTCTTGGCTGAAAGAGAATTATTCCGACAGGTCTCGCCTTGCCGGTCGTCATCATATGTAAAGCTCCATGGGGGACGGCAGTAACATGTATCCGATTGGATTGCAACTGGTGGAAGAAGTCTGCAGATGTGTACATGTCAGTTGGTATTACAACATCTATATTTGTTTGTACAATATTCTATTTTTTGGGGACGTTTTATCAGTAAATGCAGAAATCTTGAAGACTGAACACTGAAATGATAAAACATGAGCTTCAGAACATGTCACGAACAGAGAATGACATAGATGGACATTATATCTCTCTCTCCTCTTTTTTATTTACCATACCTCCTCTTTTCCTTCCCTCTCATTTCCTCCTTTTGCTTATTGCACCCGATCGCCTCGCTCCCTCCTTCTCCCATCTCCACTCCTCTCTTCTCCTCCGTTTGTTTCCTCTTTTCTCCGAGTCACGCTTTTCTTTTCCTTCTTTTCTCGCATATCCACTCCTTCATTTATCATCTCTCCTTTAGGCACAACACCTTCTCTCCTTCTACCCTGATCTCGCCTCTCTGCTCCGCTCCTCTCCTCTCCTCTCCTCTCCTCATTCATAAGTTGTGCTCTACCGATAATAAAAAGCCCCGGTGGTCGGCAGGCGGCGACACCATGTAATGAGAAGGGTGAAGGCAATTTGCAAATCACAAAGTCAGAAGGAAAGAAAGAAAAAAGAAAGGATGGAAGGATGAGTGAAAGGATGAATTAAGGATGTGTCTCTCTGCTCCATCTCTTCATCTATTTTTTGCAGGTCTACCTACAGTCAAAATATGATTATTTGTCTCTTATATTCATATAGTCATACTGTGTATCAGTTCTGTGCGTCTACGTTCTGCTTGCACACACAAACCTACACACACACACACACACACACACACACACACACACACACACACACACACACACACACACACACACACACATACACAGAGAGAGAGGCACCAGCCCCAGACTTTCTGCAACAGCCTCTGCATTTAAATCTCCTTCTTGTCTTCAGGAGCAAAGCAGCATTTTCGATTCATCTACTTGATTAGACTGAGCCTTTCCCTCTCCTCATCTCCCTCTCCCTCTAACACACACACAGACACATACACACACACACACACACACACACACAGTCCCGGTGCGTCAATCATTGGAATAATAGACAGCATAAACCTTCTCTCCTCTCGTCTCAACTCTCGCAGCTCTCGCAGCTCTCCTCATCTCTGCTCTCCGGCATCTCTCTCTCTCTCTCTCTCTCTCTCTCTCTCTCTCTCCTCTCTCTCCCTCTCCCTCTCTCTTGCTTTCCCTTTTCTTTCGGTGAGAGCTGATATCTCTGGCGGTTTGCCGCATGGAAGTCGCCCAGGCAAGGCAGAACATCAGCTGTCTGATCCGGACTCCTTCTCTCCAGTTGCCGACCACCGCGCGAGCAGACACACCATCACACTCACACTTATTGGGATTCAACGGGATATAATAACGGCATTCATCCGCTGACCGACTGACAGGGGACTCTAAAGCCCGCTTTCATTCCTGCAGTGGGGGGAACCTTCTTTTTTTTTAACACAGATGTAACAACAACAACAACTAAAAAGACACACCGGATCGTCAAGTGCGCAGAAGCCACAGCTTTAAACATTACTCACAGCTCATTGGGTTCTAATTCTACATCTTTGTTTTCTATTCCCTCCATCCCCTGCACGGACAAACCGGGGACCGGAGGTGGGGGGGATTTCCACGGCATGCAGTCCTGATTTTACCAATCGACCCACCGGGAGGAATGAAACAGAAAACACCCGTCGCCGTGGTGGAATATTAATAAGCTCATCTTAACGAGAACCCGGGGGATGTTGCAGCAGAGTTTGGGACTCCAGAGAGCAATCCAACTTTTTGTTGGTCTCTGTTTTTAAATCTCTTTCCCTCTCATCTCCCTCGCCAGCGTGACTTCTATTTTCCTGACTGTTTTGCAGTGCTCCTTCACTTCTCCATCATCATGGACCGGTCGACATCTTTGGATATAGAGGCGCTCAAGGTAAGACGCTCGCACTTGTGTTCCACGGGAGAGAGTTATGCGATGCTCCCGCCGGGTGGGTGGGTGGGTGGTGGCCTGTTGGGTGTCTGGATGAGATGGGCTGGCTCGAAGTGCCGGGAGGATGAGTGTTATCACTGGGGTGGCACGCTGGATTGATCCGCAGCAGAGTAGCTGGTGGTGAAGGGTTGATTATACCGCTATGCAGGTGGCTGAATGGGGCTTAATGTGTGACCGGGTGACTGTCTGGCTTAGGGATGCTAGGTGGGCAGCTGGATGGAGAACTGCTCGAGGTGCAATACACGGATGGGGGGTTTCCTCAGTCAGAGTACTTAGATCTGGATTGTTGCAACACTATCCGAGATGCTCTCACCGCCAGGTCTGTCTCTTGCACAAACCACACTCTTTCTATGCGAGAGAGAGAGAGAGAGAGAGAGAGAGAGAGAGAGAGAGAGAGAGAGAGAGAGAGCTCCGTAGCGTGGGATGCATTTCAATACGCCTTTCCTGCACACAGAGTTGTTGCAGAGAGCCGACACACACACACACACACAACTTGCGTTGGCGGCACGCTCGATATGGGGCGCATGTGGGGTTTGGGTAAAAATAATAATAAATGAAGACAAGAGATAGAGAGCAAAGGAAGAGATACGGACATGTCTTCTTAAAAGTCGGTTCCTAACTGACATGGGCTACATCATTATTCGATCTGGGCGCGCTCGTTTCTCGTCGACGGCTCGGTGCCTGTGTGCGGATTCCTGAGTGTGTGTGTATCAGGGTCGCTGCTCATACAGCAGCTCACCTCTCTCTACCCCCCCCCCCCCCCCACACACACACACACACACACACACACACACACACAACCTTCACGTGGATAGCACAGCAATAGGCAAGTAGTTACTCTGAGCGCACAGGTTTGTGACACTCGGGTAACTTTGATTGAACCTTAATCTATACATAATGTTCAGGTAAAGGTATGCAGTATAAAGGCGTGTGTGCATGTGTCTGTGCGTGTGCGTGCGTGTGTGTGTGTGTGTGTGTGTGATTGACATGAGCATTCTAAAATCCTTGGAAGCGGGTGTACCAGGGGAGCATTTAACAACCATTCCCCCTGGACAAATAGTTTGGAAATGTATGTGAATTATTAATTTCCTCCACAGCCATTCATCGTTCAAATTGCACTTGTAGATTAAATCTTGTGGCCTTTGCATTTTTGTGTTTATGCGCCGTCGTATATATATAGGCCTACTGTCACTTTTGAGTTAAATAAAGGAAAAATGTTTTCAGTTTCAAAACTATGGATGTCTAAAGCTCAGGGTTTTGTAATAAACATGTATTGTAGTATTTGAGAGACACCGTAATAAGCCAGGAAGTTCAGGTCACCATCACTACTAACATTAAATGCCACATATCTGCCATAAGAATGTAACACTCTAATCAGGGACTGTAATGTAGAGAGAACATATTGGGAGCACAGCCCGTTTTCTACGGCCAATACTGTGGCTAAATCAGCAAATCGATGACATTCCCCAGAGGTTTGACATTTCAAATAGCGTGATGTGATCATATTTCTGAGAAAGAGACCGGAATACTGCACTTAAGCAGTGCTCCAAATTGAATTTGACTCAGCTGGCTGGTCGCAGTTTCCAAAGATGGAAATTGACATTCTGCTTTCAAAAGGAGCCGTAACAGTTCACCAATGAGTTTGACTTGCAGAGCTGTTGACTTTTGAGCCGTCTGGTCTTTTTTGGATGTCATGCTTCAGGGGATTGAAATTATAATTGTAACATTTTTAGATGTGTGAGAGAGAGAGAGAGAGAGAGAGAGTGCATAGTGAAGCGTACACATTTTGCATTTAGTTCAACATATAGTCATCTCCCACGTATATCTTATGACCTTCAAGTTGCAATCTCGAAGATCTCTGTTTCGTTCTCTATGGCGACAAGCAGGTCTGCTTTCCTGTCGTCCTTCTTAGAGATCCAAACTGTGATTATTTCAAGGTGGAGACAAAAGGTTCTTAGAACTTTACATACAAGGACTCTCAGTGGGCATTGGCTCAATAACCAGTGGGTCACCTCAGTCGGCAATAGGTTTCTACGAGAAATGTATCTCAAATAAAGTCTTTGAGGTCTTTACTTTAAAGTGAGGCTTTATCTAGACCCTTTTGTCATCTTTAAAAAGGTATTCATGTGCGTGTACTGCAATAAAAAACCTTGGCGGGTTGAATATGTGAAAATATATATATATATCGTAGTTTAATAGGATGTTAAATCACTTCTGTTTATTAACTCAGAACGCAACTGCCCAACAAAGCCATGGAACTGAAAGATCATACTGTGTTAAAGGGACCAAACTCCATATTCAGGGCATTAATGTAGCAGCAGGCGACTGTTTGCTTTGTAAAGAGCGATGTCGATACGAACAGAGAATGAAGTCACACTCCCTCTGCGCGTTATCATCGCAGCCGGTTGAGCTTTCCTTACGTAGCTGCTGATAACGGCGTAGAGCAAAGGATATTGCCAAATCACTTTTTTTATTAAATACATTAGTATTTCACATTATTGTGCAAAAAATCTTGCTGTAAGCCCCGAGAGTCACCTTTCAACCATCAAGTGACAGTATTCAGGTGGTTACATATCAAACACACACACACACACACATGTGTGTTTAGCCATGTTTATTCGTACTTGTGAGGATAAATCCTTCCCAATCGTACACACAGCACCATAGTTTTTATTTATTTATTTGGGAGTAAATTAAATCAATGCAGTTTCCGAGCAAGAATGGCAAAGCTGTGCGAGAGAGTGCCGACAGGTTCGCTGGCCAGCTGGGCTTTCAAAGGTTGTAAGTAACACACAGCAATCCAATCCAATAAATGGCCAGATAAGTGTGTGTGCTTTGAAGAGCAATCGCAGGAAATAAAGCGCTAACAAGGACAACATTGGGACGTTGGTATACAAGTGGTATGTGAGTGTTTGTGTCTGGATTTGTCCAAAGACCTATCTGCTTGTAAAGCAGCGTGGGTTTCAAGATGAATGGAGCCGTTTAAGTGCTATTGATCTTTAGTAATAGCTGCACCATGAATTATATGCATTATAATAAATTCAGTCAGATTGAATTTTACCCTCTAGATCTGAGGCTCTCAACTTAGAGCTAGATAGTAGTGCTAGATAGTAGTGCTAGATCCAAAATATAATGTAACCCTGATAAAACCAGGCAAGGCCAAACCGAAGAAATACTTAACTTTATTATCATGTAATAGCAGGACACCACATATTGTGTTGACTAAATCTGACGGTCATCTAACAACCTTTTTTCCACCAATCTAAAATGATAGACCTAGAATTAGATTGAGACTTCTAAATGATGGCTGGCTGGCTGACAATGTGGCTGCCAGTTCAGACGTATTAATCACCTACTTCCACTGACTTGATTTTCAGAATAGGGCAGAACCTCCAATTGATAGCTAGTTACCCGTCAAAGTGGCTTGACGGTACAAGCCTCATGCAGAATGAGCCAGCATTTGCATGGTGGCTAATTTCCCACCCTGTTTGTACTCTTTTACATAACCCCATTCGCTAACCACCCAGTGCAGCCACTGTTTTGCATTTTTGGCCACTGAGCAGCTCAATTGGAGCAATTGGGGGTTCAGTGCCTCTTCCAAGGGCACTTCAATAGTAGCTGCTGAGGGATGGGAGAACATTACTCATTCATTTAAGCCAGCCAGCCCCAAGCCTGCCTCTCTAACCTTCAAGCAGGCACAATTCCTCATCTGCGTATTAGCAGGCACCAGTTAAGCTCAACTATCTAACAAGCACCAACATAAACCGCGCTTAGCGCGCTGCTGCATTGTGACATGCATTATAGTTTTGGTGAGCGTTGTGTTTGTAGAAGCTTCCGGCGTGGCAGCTGCACAAATTGAAAAGAGGGCGAGCCAAGCAGACTTCGATGTTGGAGCCTTCCCAAACACCTGCATGTGAAACCATAGCAGATAGGCCAGGAGGCATTTAAGTTCACTCACATCAATAAACAAGCCTCCAGGGTGCCAACAGATTCTACAGCAGTGTATTGATAGGTAGTGTGGGAACCTTTGGGCTGGGACCACATGGGATCACACACTATGCAAATGAACTTTCGATACTCTAAAATTGATATACACTACCGTTCAAAAGTTTGGGGTCACCCAGACAATTTCGTGTCTTCCATGAAAACTCACACTTTTATTTATCAAATGAATTGAACATTTCATAGAACATATAGTCAAGACATTGACAAGGTTAGAAATAATGATTAATATTTGAAGTATTAATTTTGTTCTTCAAACTTCAAGCTCAAAGGAAGGCCAGTTGTATAGCTTATATCACCAGCATAACTGTTTTCAGCTGTGCTAACATAATTGCACAAGGGTTTTCTAATCAGACATTAGTCTTCTAAGGCGATTAGCAAACACAATGTACCATTAGAACACTGGAGTGATAGTTGATGGAAATGGGCCTCTATACACCTATGGAGATATTTCATTAGAAACCAGACGTTTCCACCTAGAATAGTCATTTACCACATTAACAATGTATAGTGTGTCTTTTTGATTAATGTTATCTTTATTGAAAAAACAGTGCTTTTCTTTGAAAAATAAAGACATTTCTAAGTGACCCCAAACTTTTGAACGGTAGTGTATTTGTATTCGTTTTTGTAAGTTATAGTTTAAAAATGTACTCACGGGACATGTCGGTCAGCATGTATGCCATGTGCAAACCAATGGCAACTTTATATCATATTTAAGTTCCAGTGAAGTTTTGATTTCAGAGGCCAACGTTACTGCAGCAGCTGTTGGTAGCCAGCGAGATTTGGTTGCTAACGGTTAGCTTTTAAAGTTCACGCTGCCTGTAACAGCTGCATTCCCTTCATCGCCCACGTATCCTCAATGATACAAACATCTCATTAATACTCTTCCCATATTTAAATCCGCTTTCAGCTGATATCTACTCCATTTTTCATAATAATTAAAAAGTATTTGGGTTGCCGGTTTCCTAATTTAAAGCTGAAGAAACTCAAAGCATATTCCCAAGCAAGTAGTCGTTTCTGTCCCTGGCGGTCGGCATCAGAAACTCTGAAAGCCGCTCCTGAGATAGTTGTCATGCAGAAGAGCGTGCTTGTCCAAATCCCAAGTCTGAACAAATGTAAATCAAACATTGTAGGGGGTTTACTCGGATGAAGGAGCGGCGCGAGGATTGATCTTGTTAATCACACCCCGTTGACAGCTGCCGGATAGCCCCAACCTGCTGTCGGAGGAAAGGACTGTTTCCTCAGTCCTGACACCTTTAGTTGAAGTGAAGGCAAGTTTGAAGGGGGAGCCGTCCTTTCCTCAAGGTTTTCTTCTACTTTTTCTTACTCTCTCAGCCATTTAATTCCCTCTATCCTACACACATCATTTCATTGTGCAGGTAATTAGCCGTTTCATCCGCATGAATATTTATGTTTGATGGCAGTTTTGTAATGTTTGCTGAGCAACGGAGTGTGGAATTGACACTGTTGAACCCCTCCCCTCCGCATTGCTTGTAAGTGTGTGTCTATCTGTGTGTGTGTGTGTTCCTCTCTGTCTTTGTGTGAGCTCCCGACCACTTAACACAATGAAGCGGCTGTATGTAAACTCAACCAGCTATGCTGCACTTAATTTATTAAATAAATACCAATATTTTAGAAAGTGCGTGTGTGTGAGATAGATGGGAAGTTTAAAGTTAGTATCTTCTCTTTGTGTTTCCCTGTGACATATTTTGCCCAAGAGTAGAAACTGGGGGAAACGGCTCGCCAAGTTCCTTCAAAGGAGTTCTCTAACATCTCCACCATCGTCATAAGTGTTGTTTTTGTATTTAACTCATGAGGAAATACGATGAGTGCATTGGATGTATTCACTGACCAACAGCAGATAGGCCTCGAGGCTTCATGTCACATCTCAGAGGTCCTGTCCTGATTGGGAAGTTGCCAGTTTTGCTTTCACTTTCTCATCTTTTAATGACACCTAGGGATTCTGTGAGATGTCTTTTTGGCGGGTAGCTTTCGAACTAACAAGGTACATCATGTAACGCAATCAGTTTGGACCTGCGCATTTCCTCTTTTAATGGAGACCTGCTTTTGACCATTTCCAAACTGAGCTGAAGTGAAGCCTAAACATGCTGTACACCCTCTGCATACCAGACGCTTCCTTCGTCCAACTCTTGATAAGGGAGCAAACTGGCTTGAGACACACATGCACACAGATGTATGAACGTCACACACACGCCACAAGTCTTTTTCAGATATTTGACCAACACTGACAATATAAAGCAATTAATTGTCAGACTGATGCAATAACTTCCTTCCATATGACTGCCAACACTTTACAAACAATTAGTGCAAGCTGACAAAGAGCACTTTCAATTATTAATTGCTTTCATGTTGTTGGTTGTATAGGCGACGGTTTGCGTGGCACAGCTCTCCACACAGAACAGATGCCCAATGTGGCCTTAGCTGGTTGAGTCTTAAAAACGCCATAACAGCAGGTACCATGACATGTCACTGCAGTTAGAGCTCTTCGCCATTTATTTGTTCAAATTTGATAGCGACCGACACAGAACGCAGACTCCCAGCTCACTTGGTGGAATGGATTATGGGACAAATGGGGACATCCTATGGGGCGCAGGAAGCATAAAACAGCATGTGTGTGTGTGTGTGTGTGGGATGCAATGTTGAAAAAACAGGCCGGTGCAGACCGCTAACCTGCATGCCATCTATTACCATTATTAGTATAACGTCCAAAAGACTTTGGGGGTCAAAGCAAAGATTAATGAGCTGCAGGGCTGAATAGTGCAAATTTAATTATCTTCAAGATGTGCTGGCACTGCCAGGCCGATGCTCCACATAAACCAGTGAGTGCTGCCAGTTGAGTCGTGTGCTCTGCAAGTAAATGGTGTTGGAAACTAAATTAAATTACACGTGGAGCACCGACGACATTCAAATAGAGTTTACTCAAGCATCCGGAAAACACAGGCAGCATCCTCTGACGCAATTACTGCTATAGAGGCCTTTATTATTGAATTATAGTCAGGGAAAGTGTGTGTGTGTGTGTGTGTTAATGTTCTGGTACTAGTAGATGTGTACCTGGGGAAGTGAAGGCAGAGTGGACTGCTGAGGTGTTTTGTAAGCGGTGAGAAAACATAAGGGCGGTGAACTCGGCCCGAGGGAAGATCCAGGATCCCTGGACCGTGGTAAATTACACACACACACACACACACACACACACACACACACTCACAGCATGGGACAGCAGTGTACGTCAACACAGGACAGTGGTTCAGATAACAAGCACAACTATCTTCATGTGAAAATAGGACAGCAGCACATTGTAAAACTGCAGGCATTACATCAGCTCTAATGTGCTGCAGAGGGAACGTGGTGCCGTATGATTTGCAGTCGAATGACTGCATACAGGCGGAGACACACTCCACCGTGAGCTGTGGCAACACACACATTTGGCGCTCTCTCGGGCGCACACATCCACGCATCAGAATGACCGCAGTGCAAGAGGGACTATGTCGCTGCAACGGTACGTCAGGGCGGACAAAGCAGTTCCTCAAGTCGAGGTTGGCTGACATGGGAAATAAAGGGCGCACATACCTAGAAATGTCACACACACACACACACACACACACACACACACACACACACACCCTGGGGCTTATCGAGGAAAGGCTGAGTGGCAGGTGGTGAGGTGGAGCATTCGTCAATTTTATAATGTGTGTGTGTTTGTGTGTGTGTGTGTGTGTGTGTGTGTGATTACTGCCATGAGCGGTAATCATTGGGGCCAAGGCGCACAGTAAATACGTAAACATGTGTTTGTGTTTGTTTCTGCTTATGTTAATGCATCCACACACAATTCTCCTCACAAGGCTACTATCAGCATTAAGTAGTGGTTTGCAGGGCTGTGTGTGTGTGTGTGTGTGTGCGCCTCAGCATCAGCCCCTTAAGTGACATCTCCTTACTCCCTTTCCCGGGCAAAAGCAAAACAGCTACAAGTAATAAATACACTAATAACTAGAACGGGCACTCGGTAGAGCGCATACCTTCTCATATCACAAGATTGGGCATTGAATTATGAACATTTTGGCATTAGTTGCATGCCAATTGGACAAAAATGTATCGTGCTATGGTAAAAAAAAGATGTTGACCTTTCCATGACCTTGACCTTGACCTTTGACCCGATTGATCCCAAAATCTAATCAAATGGTCCCCGGATAATAACCAATCATCCCACCAAATTCCATGTGATTCAAGAAGATTTGACCTGTTCATGACCTTTGACCTTGACCTTTGACCCGATCGATCCCAAAATCTATTCAACTGGTCCCCGGATAATAAACAATCATCCCACCAAATGTCATGCGATTCGGTTCAATACTTTTTGAGTTTTGCGAATAACACGCATACAAATAAATTAATACACGGCGATCAAAACATAACCTTCCGGCATTTTCAATGCGAAGGTAATAAATAAATAAATAAATACACGGTGATCAAAACATAACCATCCGGCATTTTCAATGCGAAGGTAATAAATTGGTTTGCAGAGATGCGAAGGATAAGAGTGTCGTTCCATGGCCTTGGTGAAATCTCCCCCGAGGTGCCGACTGAAGGGTATGTGTTTTATTGCTTGAATGAACCAGTTACCCAAATCTGTCATTTTTGCCTTGGCATTCGGAGGAAATGTGGATTATGGGCTCTGGTTACATCTGTAGTATGTAATATATTGATATAAAATTACAGCCACGTTGCTCGGCCGGAAAAAAAAGAGAAGAGCAAAATAAATATGAACTTAAAAGTAATAAAAAAAGGAGAAAGCACGACTCAGCAACAATACGTCTGTTACCTTGATGCTGTGGCTGGGTGCAGTTTACCCACATCACACACGCCTTGCTGCTATTTGGAGTGCAGTAAAGACACACTATTCTTATCAGGATATGGAGTATGTTATGTATGTGCTTAATGACGTGGACTGCTTGAAAAAAAAAGATATAATATGCTGGAAACTATTTTACAGGTCTTATATTAAACGCCATCTTAGTTTCATATGTCAATGTTTCTCTACAGCTGGGCTGCACTGAGCTAAATGGGCCGAAATGTCATTAGTTTAGCAGACGTTTAGTCATGAATCCTTTTCATGTTAAAGGTGCCGTACACAAAATTGGGAGCACATCTATTGCTTCTAAACGGCTCGGATTACAACACTCTGAATCAGGCACACTCAAAAAAATGATTCAAGCCCTTCTTAGAGGTGACACATTTAAATATTGTTTGATACATTTAAATAAATCAATTACAAAACGAAGATATTTATTTTGAATGGGTGTAACACAAAATGTATGAATACTTTCATTTATTAGATTTATTTAGGTTACACTCACAAAAACGATTCAAGCCCTTCTTTGAGGTGACACATTTAAATATTGTTTGATACATTTAAAGAAATCAATTACAAAAATAGATATTTATATTTAATGGGTGTAACATAAAATGTATGAATACTTTCATTTATTAGATTTATTTAGGTGAGATGGTGTGCATATCAACTCAAAATAAATGTGTTTCATTGAGGACTACCCTTTGCGCATGCGCTTTCTGAAAATCAGTTGTTTGCATGAGGTGAAGACACTTTCATGGCTGTACGGTGGTGTAGTGGCTAGCACTGTCGCCTCAAAGCCAGAGGGTTGTGGGTTCAATTCCCAGTTGGGGCTTTCCTTCTGTGTGGAGTTTGCATATTTTGTTAGTTAGTTAGTTTATATTTTGAGTTGGACAAACATAAATTAATTTAATTTAATGAATATCGTTATTTTATTTTAGATGTATTTGATACAAATGAGTTGGACTAACTTAATTACATTGTATTACACTGATGTGCTAAATTTGAGTTGGAGTTGCATATAATTATTGGATGGAAAACCTGCCAACAATTTAATTGAGTTCATCCAATGAGTCATTTCTTTGA
This sequence comes from Pseudoliparis swirei, assembly GCF_029220125.1. Lineage (NCBI taxonomy): Eukaryota > Metazoa > Chordata > Actinopteri > Perciformes > Liparidae > Pseudoliparis > Pseudoliparis swirei. Next base: position 24,588,110 of record NC_079411.1, on the reverse strand, counting down.
GTGCAGACGTCGCTCCACTATATCTTTACATAGAAGTGTTGTTTAGTGCCTTATAAATGCTCTGAATCCTGTAAATTGCACTTTGAAGCAGTGTGTATATCCTATCATGATCAAGGCTCGTAGCGACAGTCGTCCTCGATATGTCAAACTCTCCCAGTAAAATCAAGAATCACTTTTAAAATTCTTCCTTGATTGGTGATGCTCCATCATTAGACTTAAGACCTTCCTCTTTGACAAATAAACTGAATTGAATTGAATTGATCGATTGCTTGCAGCGGATTTGACTCATACGATCCGGTTTTGACAGTGAAATGCTTACATCAGCCGGCCTGTCACCGACAAGCTGCACACATTAGTATTAGTTACTATATTTATGCATTAACAGACAATGATTACCTTCTGTGTCGACTTATTTACAATTTCAACTTCGGGGAAGGGATTTTACATTTCAGGGTTTTTTTTCCCCACGCGGCACTTTCCTTCCCCCGAAAAGGTAACGACTGTGTCCTTGTCCATGAGAGGTAAATGATTTGGCTCGATTTCATTTGCAGCCTTATTCCCTGCCCCGGACACAAGTTCACTCCATATGGAATATTAGACTTTAATACGAGGTGTATCTCACCATGAAGGGACATTTACATTTGTCGTTATATGCCCCGCCCCAGGCTGCGTCCCCCTGTCCAGCAATGACAAGTTAATAGACGGCTTTGCCCCGGGGGCTAAACATGGACTTGCATCCATTATTAATCTCAGTCATTTACCTCGACCCGAATTGCTATGATCGTTTGGAAAATATTGCAACACGACTCAATTTGTCGACGACATTATAAATTGAATAATGCTACAATGACAAGGTAATCATGATCTGGTGATTATAACCAGCCATGATAGGCTAATGATCACCTGTGTCCCTGCCAGTTACACAAATCAATGCCTCTTCATTGTTTTTGTTTCACATGAATTTTTAATGAAAGGGGAATGTATTTTAACTGCAATGATAAATGTGCCTGCATGATTATTATTGTGTGCTGTCTTTAAATTAAAATATTGTTACATTGACTTTTTGGAGCTTATTCTGAACCAAATGAAATGCTGGTAATTAGATTTTAGTGTTCAAAAAGCACTTTAAAATAAAAAGATCTTGCAGAAAATTGCTCTGGCAAAGTGTTTGATTATCTTATTTTACAAACAGAGAATTCAATTCAATTCAGTTTATTTGTATAGCCCAATTTCACAAATTACAAATTTGTCTCGGAGTGCTTTACAATCTGTACACATAGACATCCCTGCCCCAAAACCTCACATCGGATCAGGAAAAACTCCCAAATAACCCTTCAGGGGGAAAAAAGGGAAGAAACCTGCAGGAGAGAACAGAGGAGGATCCCTCTCCAGGATGGACAGAACAATAGATGTAATGTGTACAGAAGGACAGATTTAGAGTTAAAATACATTCAATGAATATGACAGAGTGTGTGAATAGTTCATAGTAGGCATATTCCACGATGGAGACCTCCACGATCCATCAGGCAGATGGCGGTGGGGAGGAGGAGTGGGCGGAGTCTCAACAGTGGGCGGAGTCTCAACAGGACAGTGGCGTAGTCAGGAGCAGGAATTCCACGACCCAGACCTCGATGATCCATCAGGCAGATAGGATCTATGCCGTCTCATGGGGTCCGACGACCCCATGAGACGTGAAGTCAAAAGGACTCCGGGGAGAAAGCAGAGTTAGTAACGTGTGATGGAGAGATGAAAATTCATCCTTAAGGAGAGAAAAAAAGAAGAAAAAAACCTTATCGCTCCCTGTTTCCTCAACCGCCTCGACACATGTGGCACTTTCTTCTCTCGATAACATGCGGTTTGTCACATCCCTGCAGCAAAGCCGGCTATCACGCGCCTCAGCCTGGCCATCATTTACACAGCCTGTGGACGTGAGGCGGTAATGACAGGCTAGTAATCGTCTTTTCAGCCGCCATCTTGTCCCGTCTGTCACCGTCTGAAACACAGAGGCGGTGGCATGAACTCAGCTCAGGATCACAGTCACAGGAAATATTAGGACAGGGAGCTTCTTCTTCTTTTTTTAAGCTGCCTCGATGATAACCATGTTCACCGTCGACGAGGACGACGAGCCGGTCCAGTCTCCTCTAGTTCACACCAATGTGGTTTTACAACTTCACTGCCGATAGATTCTACTAGACCTGTTCAAGTTGAGCTTCACTCATGTTGAGCTCCATGTCGGGTTAAGTCAAGTCAGGGCCATTTGAGGTCTACCTTATAACCTAGGCCAGTTTAGTTTGAATGCTACTTGAGCTTTATTTGACATTGAGTCGTGAGTACTCTCAGCCGAGCGTCACACAACATGATCTCTCCGGTGACGCACAGGGTGGTGACAGGATGTGAGTCCTGGTAAAACAAACACGAGCCCTCTGGGTTCACTCGGCATCACTGGGCTTTGCACTGTGTGTGTGTGTGTGTGTGTGTGTGTGTGTGTGTGTGTGTGCGTGTGTGCGTTGCCCCGGCAGTGCAGCCGAGCATCTTTACATTAATCCCAGCGGCTCGCCGCATTTATCTACACGCTTTATCTGCCTTCCTGTCCCTCAGCTCCCTGACAAGTAAATCATCTCCTGCCCTGCTTGTGACAGCACACTCCTCAAGTCTGTCACTTCCAGGGGGCCAGGCCGGGCCACACACACACACACACACACACACACACACACACACACAGAACATAGACAAACACACACAGCAGGAACCGGCAATCCCATGACACACATGTCGCCGTCCGCACACACACACACACACACGCGGACACTTTTTCCCCCCACTCAAGGGCAGAGCAGTGACACCTCATCATGAGCCAAATGAAGCAAGAGTGGCAAGGAGTGGAGGAAGGGAAGAGGAAAGATGGAGGGAGGGAGGGATGGATGGAGCGGAACGACGGAGCAATATGGAGCTGGATGAGTGGCGCTATATGCGAGGCGGTGGAGATTTCAGGGGCATGAAATAGGCTCCGGGAAACATGGCGGGACATACAGTGAGGGAGAGAGAAAGTGAGAGTGGAGAGCTGGCGGGGAGAGAGAGAGAGAGAGAGAGAGGTGTAGGCAGATGTACAGTCGTAAAAAGTGAAGGATGAAATGTGCATCCATTTCTAAATTGAAGGTAATTAACAAAACCTTTGTGTGCTGCAGTTGATGCAAATACAGGCCAAAGTATCAACACCCAGATCTATTCCGGGAAGATTCTGGGTGTGAAGATATGGAAACGGAGTATGATGCATTGTGCGCGTGCCCTTCAGCGAACAATAAGTGTGACATTTCCTGAACCATTCTTGTTATTCACGTGACACCCTCAAGGTGGCTGTCTGTCTGGTTTAATCATCTGTTGTTTGTGTCTGTTTTTGATTTTGCACTCGTTCGAGCAGATTTCATGCAGAGAAACGATAGTCGACTTTAATCGAGAGCAAGGGCGACAAAATGAAAAAGGAAATAGGGGATACGATCATTTTATATGTGCAGTGAGCCTGGCAAGCCGCTCTTTGAGGGAACGGCAAGCGTGGACATGACGCGTTGGTCTCTCGTTCCATCTCACATCACCACGCTTTCTACACCATGCTTCACCTTTGATTCACTTGAGTTGCATTCACACATGACATCAACATATACAGGACTGTCTCAGAAAATTAGAATATTGTGATAAAGTTCTTTATTTTCTGTAATGCAATTAAAAAAACAAAAATGTCATGCATTCTGGATTCATTACAAATCAACTGAAATATTGCAAGCCTTTTATTCTTTTAATATTGCTGATTATGGCTTACAGCTTAAGAAAACTCAAATATCCTATTTCTAAATATTAGAATATCATGAAAAAGTATACTAGTAGGGTATTAAACAAATCACTTGAATCGTCTAAATAACTCGAAACACCTGGAAACACATTTTCAAATGTTTGATTTTGTTTTGCTGTTATAAATCTTTTTTTTTACTTGGTCTGAGGAAATATTCAAATTTTATGAGATAGGATTTTAGAGTTTTCTTAAGCTGTAAACCATAATCAGCAATATTAAAAGAATAAAAGGCTTGCAATATTTCAGTTGATTTGTAATGAATCCAGAATGCATGACATTTTTGTTTTTTTAATTGCATTACAGAAAATAAAGAACTTTATCACAATATTCTAATTTTCTGAGACAGTCCTGTATGCACGTGTCACTTCCTTTTATAATGTTCCTATCCCGTAGGAGGGACTATAGGCACATCTCATTCGGCTCACGCGTGTACAGATAACGGGACAATCCATTTTGACACATTGTCCTGGGATGTGATGGCATGGAGATTGACATTTCTTTCTCTCTCAGTTGGTCGTGGCCAAAATGCCGCTGTGATTACTCCCAGATTGGATCTTATATTTATTTTAGATTCAAAATCTATATGCATTCATGGTGATTACACTCGTGTTAGGTAATTCCGAATACACGATGGGGACACCGTGGTGGAGGAACTGAACATGTGAATCGTCGCAAAGAGGAGGAAAGCGAATGTGTAAGTAAAGCAGCATGAGACAAGGTCCTTGTCGACGCCTGTCCCCGTCATTTAGAAAGGAGAGAGTGAGGGATAGAGAGAGATGGAGTGACAGAGCTGTGTTTCGCCTCAGAGAGCCGCAGATGGAGAGTGATGATAATGCAGCAATAGACAGAGGACAGAGAGAGGAGGAGGAGAGAAAGAGGTGAGCATGGATTATGGAACGGTTTAGATAATGAAGATAGGAGGACATATTGGAGTTCACGAGGACCCTGGCTGAATGGGATGGAGCATAAATCCAGAATAGTGAAAACATGGACGGTATAACCGTTAAAATGTTCCCCGCGAAAATGACAGCTGTCATAATCCCTGGAGATTTCAAAATAATTAAAAAATACTGAGTTGCGTGACACATTTAGACCTGCATTTATCAGTAAAATGTACTTGCATATGCGTGTGTCTCGTATCCAGCTCAGTGCCCTATTTATTGTGATAACGATCAGTCAGATCGTTGCCCTGGCAATCAAAGATGCTTTTTATTTGCATCTTTTTGCATCCTCGGGAGGGGATTAAATCATCAATTCGTTCGAGATGGACGGAGTCGCGTTGTATCACTCTTTCAAATGAGGCAACAGAAATGATGAAAACGGGCACACAGAGTCAGTGTGTACTGTGTGTGTGTGTGTGTGAAGTGTATTGCACCTTTCTAGCCTTTCCTTTCAAACTTCCAAATTCAAAGTCGCAACATTCACCCATTCACACACACGCACACACACACACACACAAAATAACCTATCACCTTTTTTTCATTTTGACATGAAAGACACCTATTTGTTTTTTAGGGGACCCCCTTGATCTTGCATTCTCTTATCCTCTGATATCCTCACACCTTTGTGTGCATGTGGGTATGTGTGTGTGTTTAGGGGGAGGGGGGGTTTGTAGGCGTATGGCTGTATTTTAATGGTTTGTAGTTGGTTGTTCTTTTCATATGGGTTGAGCTTTTTCCATCCTTTCTATCCTTTCCATCCCGTCGCAACATGCCGCAAACAAATGTGAACTAAAGATCAAAAATCTCCAGTCATCTTTGAGTGTGCAGCGGTGACGCCTCCCTCTCTTTCGCAAAGTGACCCCGACATCTCTCCAAAGAAAGCCCGTTAACAAGCGGATTGTTTCCTCTCAGCAGCGAACAACCACCATTTGAAATAAAAAAGACTTACAGGTGAATAACGCGATTTATACACATATTTATATATTTCTCAGGTTTTTCATCCAATTACCAACCATCAAACAGACGTGAGCGTAGGATGGCGCTTATGGAATTCTCACATGAGCCAAGTGTCAGTCAGCATCTCTGTATCATCCTTATTACATTGCATTCCATATATGACTAATGATGACAATTTCCGAACAGACGAAAAAGGGAAAGAACACGGTTGGCATGAGGCTTAAGCACATTTTCCATACTAAATGTATTAGTAAATGTCGGCTCTGTCAATTTACAGTGTGCCACATAGCTTGAAAGCAACAAAAAAAGAATGTGACCATAGACGGGAAAACCCCCTGAAAAATGACTTATCTAAATCCTCCTTTCGTGTTTTGCCTCTAGCTTGTTGGAGGGAGTGTGTGTTGTGACTGAATTCCTTCATAGTTACGATAAACATGGGTCCATACACCGTGGGTCTGTTCCCACTGTTTCCCTCTGCCACATTATCTTTCCCCCTTTTATTCCTTTCATTGCCAGTTTCAAATATATTCTCTTCACAGGAGGCAAACAGAGCGAAGGAAGAGAAAAGAGAGTGAGATGGCTTTGATGTGTAATAGATACTGTGCTATTCCTTTTGAGGGGCACCTCCTCAGAAATGATGCTTTTTTAGGGAAGGTATTCTTTCTTCCTTCCTTTTTGTCTTTCTTTCTCTCCTCCCGCATACTTTTTAGTCTGTATTGATTTTTCCTCAGACATTAAAGCGGGTGCAGATAGCTTCAGGATCGGATGGGTTTGATGTGTGTTTGACTTTCGGTTTGCATCTGTGTGTGTGTGTGTGTGTCTTGCACTTTCGCCAGATTCCTTTCAAGGACATTACGCATACAACCTTTGTAATTCTACCAAGAAGAGGCAGCATTTACCATCTCCCTTCCATTTGAAAGTGATGTCACAAGAAAGGAAGTGGCCTCTTTGAAAAAAGCCTAAAGAGGTTTCTCTTCTTTTCCCCACCGTAGTCGTCAAGCGGCGTTCATTCAGCGCCGCGCTTTAGTCGCCGCTCAGAGGCCGAGGTCTGGGAAGGAAATCGTGCGGTTAAATGTTAGATGTGTCTGTGAGGATAGTGTGTGTGTGTGTGTGTGGGGGGGGGGGGGGGGGCTGCCTCTCTGAACAAAATAGAAGAAGAATAGCGGAGTGCTCGGTCCTGCTTTCATTTGTTGAAAAGCAACTTGTGATTGTTGCTGTGTTCATCGATCTGTATGTGTTACAGCAAAAACCACACCTGAGGATTCAAACACCACGGACACCATTCTCTACATATGGAGCTATTTCTATTTGTTTAAAAAAAAATTATGCTTCCTAGCTAACTAGCATATGAATTAAAACCAGAATACATACACATACGTATAATTCAGTAAGTGAGTAACAAATCAGACAAGAAGTCATCCTCTCATCGTCTTCTATAATCAGACTTATAGAGGACTAGCCGCCTGGTGGCCATTCGAAAGAATGCAGGTTTAAGGCACTTAGGCGGCATTGATTTTATTTTTCAGACCTGGTGGTTACAAACTTTATTATTCCCTTCAACCTTGACAAAGGCAGCCAAGACCTGATTGAGTCCTTCCGTTAGTATAACGTATTTTTATGTGTTCGTATCATTTCGTCTCTACGCCGCCTGTGTGTAAAGGCCTTAAACTTGGAATATATTACATCGATTGGGAGAGATTCACTGCACTTCGGTGAACACACACGGAAGCTAAGCTTCCAACAATGCCAGGCTTTCTTATAGTGATAATAAACTGAGAGCGAGAGAATGAAAGTAAATTAAAGAGACACAGAGATGGAAAAAGGGAGCTATAGAGAGAAAGAGAAAGCAGTGCATGCACCTTGAGAGCGCTGGATGCAAACCACGAAACAGTGACACATTTCTGTGAGATATAGATAAAATATGTGTGTGTGTGTTGAGGTGTGGAGGTGGTCAGGCAGTCAGGAACAGTGTCATCCTGTTGCTATGAGACAGATGGTCTCACCAGAGGGGGTGAGAGAGAGAGCGAGCGAGTGAGAGAAACAATGGCAGAGAGAAAGAGAGAGAGAGAGCGAGAGCGACGGGTTTTGCAGGACCAGCTGTACACTTTTCCAGCCCCTCTGTACGATTTCCTTCGGAGGCCTAACTCCGAGTTACAACTTACCAATTGCCATTCAGTGCGAATGCATTGTGTCTGTACCATGACGGATAGAAAGAACAAACAAGCACATTTGAAACCTCCCTGACATCTTTGCCCCAGAACTTTGTCACAAATATGTCACTTTTTTTTCTTTGTGTCGCCCTCACTGTCAGATTATTTTTTCTATTCCAATTTCCATGCTCTATGACATATACAATATGTGTTTCATGACTTTGAACTACGACCCAAAACACATGTGTTTCCTCATCAATGGAGCGCCGACGAGTTTTCTGCCGGCACAAATTTCATACAAGAATGCGACGATGTTAGAAGTACGGGATCGGTGAGGTAAAGCAGCCACACACACACACACACACACACACATAATTGCCTAATCACTATTGAATGTGCTTATATGAAAAAAAATGTACCGCATAATTAACCATTAACGATTAAAGAAAGCCTCGTCATGATGCATCATTTCTTCGGGAGCTGATAAATTAGTGCTGATGGTTTCATTCAAGAACCATTTATCGCCATTATGCAACTGTGGTGCGGTGCTTTTTTTAAATGGACATCATAAGGAATAACAGCAGCAGCAAAAACAGTTCTCTGGGCGGAAAACATGGCCGACATCTTCACATAATGAATTCAACATGATGAAAATATTGTTCAAAGCTTCAAGTATCGTGATGTGAACACAGAGTCCACCTCCTCTGGTTTTTTTTCTATTTCTTGGGAGTTTTCCCTGATCCGATGTGAGGTCCTGGGACAGGGATGTCGCATGTGAAAAGATTGTAAAGCCCTCTGAGGCAAATGTGTAATACTCTGACATTGAGCTATACAAAATAAACTGAATTGAATATAATTATGTTTCCATAATTATATTCCAGGAAACTGAAGTGTAACTTTCTTGAGCACATTTTTCACCCGTCCACACACCATGAAGGATCCGACCTCCACAACACGCTTCTATCTCTCATCAGTTACTGTCCTTCCTCCACACGTCTAAAGTTGGACGGGTAGATTGAATTAAAAAAGCGTGCGTAAAGGGAGGAGAGAGAGAGAGAGTTGGAAGGACGGAAGGAAAACGAATGGGAAGTGAATTGGAGTATCTAAGGAAGATCCAGTGAGGGTGTGTGTTTGTGGGACGGAGAGAGAGAGAACACACACACACACACACACACACATCTTGTATTGTGTCCACATAAACACAACTATACTTTCTTTCAATGTCGTTATTTCTGTCATATACTGTGGGACAAATAAAGGAATATCATATCATATCATATATTATTATTATTATCCATATTAATTGTATATTCTTGGTGTTGCTGTGTCTTGGTGCTTTGGCAATATTGTTGTTGCAACATTCATGCCAATAAAGCCAATTGAATTGAATTGAGAGAAAGAGAGAAGGAGGGAGAGAGAGAGAAAGTTAGAGAGAGAAAAAAAGATAGAAAGAGAGAGAGAGAGAGAGAGAAAGAGAGAGGGGGAAGCAGTTAAACTGCTGTGTGCATATCTCCCTCTCTCTTTCATCTCGAGCTGAAGGCTATGATGATTGGATGATATGATGATTGGGATATGATCTATATGGGTTTGGCCTTGAGCAAGGATTGCTGTCTGGTTAGACCGCACACACACACACACACACACACACACACACACACACACAAGCGCACCGAAGCACGCACACTCAGAAGGTCTCGCTTTAATCTAGTATGCATTTAGAAGAGACAGGCGATTTTGCCTTGTCCTGTAAATATGTCAGCCGATGCTTCTCTCCTCCTTTTCTCTCATTTACTTTTCTATCCATTCTTGCTCTCCATCCCACATCTTTCACTCCCTTCATCCTTCGCAGTGTTTTTTTTCCCCTTCTTTTTTCTTTTTCCATTTCCTATCGTTCAGCCTTGGATGTCTTCACCTTCTTTCCTTCTCTTCTCTCTAACCCTGCTTCTTATTCCCCCCCCCCCCCCCCCCATTTAATCTCTTCTTCTTCCATATCCCCTTTCTGCCTTCCTGCCGTCCATTTATCTTCCGGTCCCCACCCCACCAGACCCCGAACACACACCACACACACCCACACACACACACACACGTACACACACACGTGACTAGACAGCCAAGCATGTGTGTGTGTGTAAGTATAAGCGAGTGTGAGCCAAGATTCTGTCACAGCTTCAGTGGTCAGACTTTTCTTGCTCTGGATCAATGAACACAAAGAATGGTGTCCCACACTGCCCCACAGGAATCTGTGTGTGTGTGTGTGTTTGTGTGTGTAGGTGTGTGTGTGTTTACTTCTTGTTCGAATTGAACTCCCAAATCGAGTATATCTAACATATTTCCTGTCAACAGTGTGTACTTACAATTTGTGTCCATACTCGTGTGCGTGTTGAGTGTCCTGTGACCAGTGACCTATGTGGTTTGAGGCCTGTAGCAGTAATCCGTGCTGGGGGCAGGAGGAAGGCGTGGGAGGGTGGTCACTATGGATCAATATGTCAGCAATGCACCGTCTCTCTCTCTCTCTCTCTCCTTCCATCACCGCTGCCTCGCTCCACCTTTTCTCTCTCCATCGCCATCTTTCTTTTCCTGCATCCCACCTATCTCCTAATTTGAAATCTCCCCTCCTCATCTCACTTTCTTTCCAGTCCTTCTCCTTTCATTTTTGTCAAATCCCATGCTGTCCATCTGTGAATCATTCCCCTCCCTCCTTTCCTCTTTCCCCCCTCCCCCCTTTACTTATCTTTCTTCTGTGCCAGCTTCCTTCCCCACATTCCTCTCCCATGGCCACTTGCCATTCCGTAAATCTATTTATCTCACTCTAAATCACTGTCTTCATCACCTCTCGCCAGCCCCCGTCTCCCTCCTTGCTCCCTCTCTCCCCGCTCTGTCCTTTCCGAAGGCAACAGTCTATTCCTGAGCATTACCAATCTGTCATCGCTGTCCAAAAAGAAGTATTCTGCGTTTCTCTCTTTACTTCATTTGCATGACCGTTAAGCTCAGTGCAAAATTGCAAATGAATGTTCTGTTCCTCATCGGGACGCTCTCTCTCTCTCTCTTCCTCTTAAAACGTGTCCCACCGTCTCTGCAGTATTCAGTGTTTCTCACGGGACTTCAGGGCAGTCTCAGGTTAATGGTAAGCTACCTCATGATCACGATGGCATTTCTTATCTCGCCCTACTTGATCAAGATTACCCTAACCAGAACAAAAAATATGTCTTTGCTGTTAAACATGACTAAAACAATCTTTGTTTACCCGATAAAGACCTGTTGTGGGAATTATGTTGTAAAGAAAAAGTGATTTGAATGCAGCAGGGTAAAGCATAGCACACTACAGATGAAGTAGATGGTAATGGACTGCACTTGTATAGCGACCACCGTATAAATACACATTAATATAGAATAAATATGATTTGAGTTTTCTAAGAATAGTATGTCATTTGTTTAGTTATTTAGTTTTTACTTGTATAACTCATGACCTTGCTATCTCTCTTATTTAAAACCAACTGACTCACCGTTACATAGCGTCCCCTCTACTCATTAGCTCTTTCTTCGTCCCTCTTTTACTTTTACTCCTTTGCTGCACTCCTGCATTTTAAAGTGCTTTTGAGGAAAGAGCGAATAAGCAACAATTTATATATAGATAGTAGATATGACAACCCAAATCAAGGAGGACAGGTGCATGCACACACAGTGCAGGTGCATGCACACACGGGACAGGTGCATGTACACACATTGCAGGTGCATGTACACACATTGCAGGTGCATGCATATACGGGACAGGTGCATGTACACACATTGCAGGTGCATGTACACACATTGCAGGTGCATGCACATACAGTGCAGGTGCATTCATATACGGGACAGGTGCATGTACACACATTGCAGGTGCATGCATATATGGGACAGGTGCATGCACACACATTGCAGGTGCATGCACATACGGGACATGTGCATGCACACACAGTACATGTGCATGCACACACGGTGCAGGTGCATGTACAGTTAGTGCAGGCGCATGCACAGTGCAGGTGCATGCACATACGGGACAGGTGCATGTACACACGGTGCAGGTGCATGCAGACTTTCACGTCTCACATTCGCCCTCTTTTTGTCGTGGTTGGAGGACGAATCCTCTATTCTACTCTTTCTCTCTCTCTCTGGGCTATGATTGTGATTATTCCATTCCGCACGATGAGAATCTGACACCGACATCTGTAACTCGTGCACACGTGCTCGCCAACACATGACACCCTGTGTGAGTGTGTGTGCTGGTCATATGACACCCTGTGAATATCCAGTCTGAGATCTGGCTCCTCCGGGTTGAGACTCTCATCCACTGTAGCATTCATCGCCCTCCTCTGCTCGTCCTCCTCTCTCTCTCTCCTGCTCTCCTTTTGTTCCTCAGGGACGGAGCTGCTGAGACTTTTTAATTCCAATAAGCCTCAAACAACATTTTTGGAATGAATGACTTTTTCTGACATGCAAGAAGCTGACAGCTGTCCCTTAAAGACACATGTTCAATTAATAGCTTTCTTTTTAATTAAATAAAAAAGCTTCTATTTGTCAGTCACTATTGATATTAAACACTCTGGAGGGCCACAGTAAGTGAAGCAAGAGTTTATTAAATAACATATTTCTACATTCCCAGGTCCTTTCTGTGCCTGTAGGCTCTAAATAAGTTATAAGGCGTGTCTATACGAGAACTATGAAAACAGTAATGAATCCGGTACTCTCCGTCACCTTGGTCTCGTCTCCGGTGCTCTATTCCGATTAACATTCTGCTCACTTCAGCGACAGAAACACAGCAGCCTCCACTCGCAGTACAGACGCTCCAAATACCAACGAGATCATTGAGCTGGACGCACAGGATGTCTCCGGGCTAGTGACGAGCTTCTGTCACTCTCACACGGAGGGTTGTTTTAATGACTTCCTAAAAAGTTCAATGTTTATATTTTCCATATTCTGAAATAAATGAGGATCTTTTGGAGCGCGTGCTACCACGTAACTCTTATTCTCAAGATTATCAGCAAAAAGCTGCGTCTGCCCAATTGGCAGTGAGGACGAGATGTAGACTTCTTTATTATATTTCTTTATTCTTTATTCCAGACTCATGGGCCCATAAAACAACAAACACGAATACAACAACAATATATAAAATACAATACCAAACAAGGACTCAGGTCCAACCATTGCAGCTAAAAAGTCACTCGTGGTTAAAAAACACATACAAACACGTGTTCCATTGCTTCCAGAAACAAGACTGTAAGTCGCTTTGGATAAAAGCGTCAGCTAAATTATGTTTGATGTCATGTCGTTGCCATGTCCCTGATATCTACGATAAGTGTTTTTTTTAAAGATGTAATTCGGCTCTTTAAACAGATCTACGGCTTATGGGAAATGGTGTATCTTTATGGTAACGGAAGAAAGAGTAATTACACATGCCATCGTTATTTGAATGAGCTTTTCCTTAAACTTGGCAGCAGCCTACCCAGAATAAGCCGCACCAGTAGATCAACTGGGCCCTCATACTGGGGATCTGTGTCGCACTGCTCATTCCGATGTGGGACATGCATGTTAAAAAAGAAACGCTGAGGAAGGTATTATTCATTTTGATGTGGTGAACGACTTGGCGCTGACACACGGAACGTGGCGCAACTTCACGTTCCACAGAGGGGGGAAGTTGCCACACGGCAGATGTTGCATCCTCTCCGGCCTTCACCTGATTGAGACCGTGGTGTAAGGAAGAGACGCGAGGGATCGGGGCAACTCGACTGCAGACGAGGAGCCGCTCCAGGAGGCGCACTAATTCAGGCTCCTTTAGCTGTAGTCTGAGTACTTTCCGACTGAAATGCTTTGGTTTTAATTAGCGGTACAAACTCGCTTGTCAGCGGGCCATTGTCTCTGATCACCGCGGCTTATCAGGCGCTGCTGCCCCAGCTTTGTCACAGAAAATGGAAGCCAGGGAACGACCTCGTACTCTTCGCCTTCTCCGCACTGTCAAACTAATTTCAGGCGTTTGAGGATAAAAAGGATACATTTGTTTGTGAAAATGCGCTGCGTGCTGTCAGCACGGCGCTATTTCAGGGGTATCCTTGTCAATTAGAAATATGCGTTTCTGAAATAATTAGCGGGAGACGAAATTCTTCTCACTTTCTGCTGTGATCGAATTCCTCCAGGTTCAGTAAACAACTGCCTGAGAACGTGGCGAAAAAGTTTGCTCAGAGTTATGAAGCAGAAATTATTTTCGCAATCATCATGAGAGGGAAAACGTTTTTTTGCTGACTCATCTGCACGTGAACTTAGATCAAAAAGCTCAACATGAAAGCCATGAAGAGACACGGCCGTATCGAGGAACTGCTGCTTCCCTGCAAAGCATACCAACTCCAACGAGGAGAGCATCCTTGTCCACGTGACTTTTAACTGACAAAACAAGCCACAATAAACATGACAGTGTGTCAACAAAAAATGTAATTGCTCACTTATATTTAATTCACACTTCAACAAACGCCCATTAACCGTGTGACTAAAGTGACGGCGTCGTTACCCGACTCACTGGCTCACAGTACACACAGAGCGTAATAAGCACAAAGACCAAAGCTCTACACGGAGATCACGTGATGACAAAAAACCATCTCCATGACGACCGAGCAACTCCAATCCATCCAGGCCGTGCGATGTCGTTGAATGCTTTGGACACGCCGCCCGGACCTGGATTTGAAGAGAGTTTATTTGCCAAATTGCTGCCTCCAAGGTCAAGAAAGAACTTTCTGGCTCCTCGTGTTGAACCTCAAAGTGTTCTGAGAGATTGCGTTTGCCGTATATAATACCCAGTCGTATGAAGTTCTTTACATCAGGCGATTCATACACATCAAGACGACATACACAATCTGCAGCTACCTCGTCCTAAACATCTATATGAAATTACTGTGGCCTGATAGTCAGCGGTTTCCTTCTGTTATAATAGAGCTACTCAGAGAACTCAAATACAGGACTTCGTAATTGGCACTTTGTCACCTGTCATAATGTGACATAAAGGCACATTATTTGTGCGTGTAATGGGTTTCTGGTTTCACTCCAAATGGATTTTTTTATTTTAAACCGATTGAATTGACCCGCAGACCTGGTGGAGCCGGAGACTGTCTTGATGATGTGAGCGCAGTCCAAATAGCAATCAGTCCGTGTCTATCACAATCAGACCATATCCTGCTCCTACGCGGCTCCCGGAGCTTCTTCTTTCAACTCTTCACTTCCCCTGGTCTGGGTCTGCCTGCCAGACTGGAAGAAAAGCAGTGGAGTGGGCAAATGCCTCAGCCTCTACAGGGAATTCAGACGTACAGTAACACACACACACACGCACACACACACACACACAGCCATGTGGTCGTTATTTGGAAACAGTTTCATCTTCAGCCTATTATTTACAGTCTGTTGGTGACAGCTCGTACACACTCTACACTAATCTGGAGCTTCTGTGTGTGTGTGTGTGTGTTGGGGCACTCAGCACCTTGACTCCGAGTGTTGATGAAAGCGTTCTATCTCTTTCTACACCAGTCACTCACCAGATGGATTGTTAATCAAAAGCATCTGAGAAGCGAGGCGTTTAAAACTGTGATAAAAAGTGTTTAGGAAAAACCTGGCAGGTGATTGGATGAGCCATCTGTCAATCAAATTATTGCCTGAGCGAACCAGGAGGAAAGCGGAAACGGCTCTTTTCTCGTTTCGCCGATGAAATACTCCCCGGGTCTTGTACAACTGATGCTTTTACGCTTCTTTTTTCGTCTCCCTCACACCTAAGCCACGCCCATAGCTGCCAGTTGCTCCTCACTCATCGCTGATTGGTCCGTGCTCTGGCTTACAGCATTTAACTATAGCTTTTATCCAGGCCGGTGACACAGCCATCATGAATTAAAGAGGGAGCTTCTCGTGTTCTTAAGACTAAAACATTTAAGTTAAAGAGAGCAGTTTAGGGATTTGTGGGTCGGTGGTAAGTAAGTCTGTCTTTCCATCAGAGGATCGGCGGTTTGATCCCCGCTAATGGACCTAGTCGATGTGTCCTTGACAAGACACTTAACCCTGAATTGATCCCCGTAGCTGTGTATGATTGTAAGTCGCTTTGGATAAAAGCCTCAACTGAATGTTATCTAAGCTTTAATTGTTTTTGAGTCCATTGTTGTTTTTGCTTCCAATTCAATTGTTTCAGGTTTTCAAACATCAAATCATGTTGTGTATTCGCCTCATGGCTCACAGTTTCTCGGGTTATTTGTCTCTTAAATCGTGTGTAATGTCGAGTTTAATTTGAGTTCCAAATATGCAAATGCTTGGCAAGACGGAATGACATCAAAGTTACAAAGGGAACTGTTTTTGCACAGCAAACCCGCTTTTCATTTAACGGCAGCTTAATGTCTTAAATGTGTCTTCTTAAAGTAGCGAGGAACTTCTCAGTTGTGTCTGTGATGTCGTTGTTTTCGTAACATAAAACAATGTTGATGCTAGGTGACGTCCATTTGGTGGTGAGTCGATGAGCAGCATGCTCACACTGACCGTGTTCACATGGATTCGAATAACTGGCTAATTAGTCGGACTGAAATCGAATGATCCGTTTCATGTAAACACCTTTGTTCGACTATGTGCGGTCCGACTACGATCCGATTAACACCCCTGGATAACTCGATCCGGTTGATAATTCGACTATCGCGGCATGTAACGGTGAATTGGATTAGGAACTGGACTTTGCGTCTTTGCGCACGCTTGAGATCCCGCCGCCCTCCTCCCCCCTCCCTCCCATGTCGTGACCCGGAAGTCGAAAGAGTCGAAAGAGACGATAATGTCACTATTAACATCATGCAAGAATAGTAGAGGGATGTAGCTTCGCCTTGCTCTCTGTTCGCCATCTTTCTCGAAATGTTGATGTTGTTGTTGTTGTTGTTGTTGGTAGTGGTGAAGAGGTCAAGCGGAAATGGCTGTATCACCACGAGTTGTAATGAAAACAGCGCCACCTATCGTATCGGATATGACATGCTTTAGGCCAATGATTCGAATTACTCACTGCCATGTATATTGGGATAACAGCAGATCCCCCAAAAGATAGCATAGTCCGACTAAAGCAAGATTCAAATTATACCATCATGTAAACGCACTGACTGTGTCTTGTTTCCTGGCTACCAGCAGCGTCGGATCACAGCTTCAGGAAGTTCAGCCCAACCATGAACAATCCACTTATTTTGTTGTTTTTGGCAACTTTGCAAGTGTCCACCTTGAACACTCCAATGTCTCTGTATTAGGCCGCCCCCAGGTCAGGAGATCATTATCTACCTTTAAATCCTGTGTAAATGCAAATGTAATGTCCCTTTAAGGCTCATGCATCCTGCCAGGATTGGATCCATAATGTAAATGTAGACCCATCAATCTGCTTAATTAAGGATTATACTGCATTTGATGTATATCACTGATGTGATGTTACTTGGCTCTTATCGTTTCCCATCATCTCCATGAGTACAGTGTCACACATTGAGGGCCTCTTCTGACTCTCTCCTGGCCTTGGTGCAGTATTGTTGTTAGTCCATAGTATTTACATGTTTATTGTAAGGTTGTGTGGGTTACCAAACCGAGTACTGGACATACTGAGGGAAACAAGAAGATTGTAGAGAGAGTTCCTCTCTCTCTCTCACCAAGTGATCATTGCTTCTATTGATGAGCGAAGTGAGTCTCAGCACATCAATAAGATAAGTAAGAACTCTTCTATCGATTGCACAGCGTGGATGGGAGGGTTGCTGAACAAGGGCAAGGACGGAGGGAACCCGGAGACCGAGAGAGAAAAAGACTATCTGAGGCTGGCAGAGCTCAAAGCTTGACTTAGTATAGCAGACGAGAAATAACTCACCCTCCCTCTAACTCACTCCCTTTACGTCCCTTCCCATTTTTACTTTGTGAGGGACGAAGACGGACCTGGCCAAGTACATCAAAGGCCATCCAGGGTTTTGCCTTTTTTTTCCACTGTCCTTTAATTAAAGTAAATGATCAGAGAGCAGAACAAGTGATAAAGGGCCAGAGAAAGGGGATGGGAGGAGGGAGATGAGATTCGAGGGATGGGGAGAAGGAATGGGGACAAAGGAGAGGAAGGGAGGGGAGAAAGGAAGGGTGAGGATAAGGAAGAGGAGAGAAGACTGACAAGGGATATATTGTGGAGCCCGACTTTAAATCTAACCAGGACACATTGTGTGTGTTGACTTCATTCTGTCTTATATAATGTCAAGTTAAATTCAAGGAGCTCAGACCAAAGGTTTTTATAACATGATGCCCATTTTTAAATGTAACTTACAGGTCCTTAAAAGAAAAGGCGTTCCTTATGAATCATCATGTTGTCGGTGCACTCACTGCTACTTACGAAGAGCTCATGCCGCTAACTTTTAATGGTGCCAGTTTGCCAAAATGTGAACAAATACTGGACATGCTAAAACGAGAAACCATCTTGCGATGGGATCACTCCAGCCATGATGCCAAATCGGACCAGGGGCGTAAAGTGGAGGGGCCGATGGCTCCTTCACCACTTCCTGCCCCTCGACTTCCCTCGGCCGTCCTCCAACTTTAACAGCCTTCAACACAAATCTGTCCACAGACGGGTACTGTAGGTGTGTACAGGACCACATTTTTACCATCATGACACACACACACACACACACACACACACTCAAAAGGGGAAAGAAAGAAAAAATGACAAGTTGTAGCTCCCAGCTCACTAAAACACATAAACAGCATGTTTACATCGCACAAAGCACAACACAGGGACATTGTCAGACTCTGTAGACCATGACTCGTTAAATAGGAACAAATGAAAGCCTGCTCTCATTCTGTAACTGAACTTTAAGGTTGACCGAGTAACATTTAAAAATAAAAATAGCAACAACAAATATTTTCCAAGATTACTGGCTTCTTCTCAACGGCCACACACAGGACGTATAGGGCTGCCAACCTGCAGTACATGCATGTGGTTTATGTGGATATGCAGTGTGTGTGTGTGTATTTATCTGTGTTTATTTAGTGAATTTGTTATGTGCTGCATTTAATGTGCAGCCGACATCATCCGTCATGTCAGCCTCAGCCTCAGCCCCCTGGGAGCCTGAGGCTGAGATCATCAGTAATGTATTGTAGATGCCACAGATTTAGCACCACGGGGGTCTTTCACTAGATTTTCTGAACATCACATTGTCTAATTGACTGTGATACCTCGGTATAATTACTCCAAACAAATGAGACCACCGTGAAGACGGTTTGCAGCGGCTCCCGAAAGCATTTACATTGCTGCGGAGATAATTGACAATTGCGATTCTGCTCAGAAAGGACAACCTCCCTCCTGCTGCTGCTGTCTTCGGCAGGATCAATGATGGAGGTTAGAGCTTTTGAAGGCCGCTCAAGTTTGTTTCCAATAGGAATGAAGGCATATCCGGGAAGGCTGCCAGATTACCGTTTGAAAAATCAATGTCACGGAAAAACAGTTCTCCATCTTAGCACCTTCCTTAGCTGGAGAAGCTGCGTTCATTGTTAACCAGCAGGAGCTTCTGTAAAAAGGCTTTAGGAGCTCCACCAGATCTTGTGGTAAATAACTTGCCTTTGTTTGAAACGCAGCTAGTGGAGATAAATAAACTGTTCTCATGAGTTCAACAGACCATATACAGGATGAATATTGAAAGATAGTTTATCTTGAATGCAAAAAAAAAAAAAAAATAAATGCAATCTGGATTCAATACACAATAATATTTGAAAGCTTTTATTCTTTATGCCTTGATTTATTTATTTAGCTTATATTAAACTCTAAAATCCTATAAAAAAATATTTTAAAAATTAATATCCAAAAAAAAAAAATTTAAATAAGCTAAAAGTTTTTCAAGGCTCAGTTTGTTTGCAGGTGTTTTGTGTTAATTAGAGTTAAATAGACATTTTTATTAATTTAATAATATACTTTTTTTTCATTTTCATGATATAGAGATAGATAGATTGAGATTTTTTTCTGTAACCATAAAATCAGCAAAAAATCAAATAAAAAGCTATAAATCAAGCAGTTTATTTGCAAAATAATCCAGAATGCATGACATTTTTTTTTTTTTTGCATTACAGAAAATAAAGAACTTCATCACAATATTCTAATTTTCTGAGACAGTCCTGTACACTACCGTTCAAAAGTTTGGGGTCACTTAGAAATGTCTTTATTTTTCAAAGAAAAGCACTGTTTTTTCAATAAAGATAACATTAATCAAAAATACACACTAGACATTGTTAATGTGGTAAATGACAATTCTAGGTGGAAACGTCTGGTTTCTAATGAAATATCTCCATAGGTGTATAGAGGCCCATTTCCATCAACTATCACTCCAGTGTTCTAATGGTACATTGTGTTTGCTAATCGCCTTAGAAGACTAATGTCTGATTAGAAAACCCTTGTGCAATTATGTTAGCACAGCTGAAAACAGTGATGCTGGTGATATAAGCTATACAACTGGCCTTCCTTTGAGCTTGAAGTTTGAAGAACAACATTAATACTTCAAATATTAATCATTACTTCTAACCTTGTCAATGTCTTGACTATATTTTCTATTCAATTTTCAATTCATTTGATAAATAAAAGTGAGTTTTCATGGAGGACACGAAATTGTCTGGATGACCCCAAACTTTTGAACGGTAGTGTAGGTCGACACACAATTCTGTCACCTACTGTAATTTGATGTGTGTGTGTATTTTAGAGATGGAGCAAGTTCGACTTTTCCAGCCAACAGACGGTGGAGGCGGTCAGCATGGCTGCTCTCATACGACACCTGGACACATTTAAAGAACAGGAAATGGGAGGGATGAAAAACATTTTGTTCACCCCGTCAAAGTCCTAAACTATTAAATGTGTTGTTGGTTCACGCTCTCCAGGAAAACACATCGAAGTGTTTCCAGATCAGCAGAATGACATCATTTGTCTGTGCTAAAAAAAGAAAACGTCGTGGTTTGATTCGGGGAGGAACACGACTTGATTAGGTTTGTGTTCAGATCAGATGAAGCAAATAGTTGGAGCAAAAAAACAACCACAAGGTTCAACATAACAAATTAGTTAAATGTGTGCATACATTCGTGTCACGTGTTGGGTTATAAAGAAATATGAATTGTTCCATGTGTTCAGAAAGGCAGAGTCACCACGTCTTAAAAACAAACTGATTTTTATTATTTTACAACGTTTGAAAGGGAGAAAAAACTTTGCCCAAGCGCATGCGAGGATGATTCCCCAGCAGCTGCTTGTGTTCACTCCATATTTGTGTCAGTTATCATAATTGCCATATGTGAAATCCCAACCAAAGACTAATCAGGCTGCATGAGCGTAAAGTAAAATAACTAACTCCTTCCCTTGCTGTAATTCTGCTTAGCCTTGCTTTACTGTTCAGTGAGCATGATAGCAATCTTGCTTCGTGGGACTAATAGAAATCTGAAATGCCAGTTATGGCATCAGCTCCAAAAACGATGACGAACGACAAAGAAAGCTGATTGCTTTTCATTTTTGCGTAATTGTTCCCTATTGTTTAAAAAACAAATGAGCATTTTTTTGTTTGTTGATGAAATGCTTTTTTGTCTTCCTATATGCAAATGAGGATATTCAGCAAACCATCATATTTCTATAGCCGCTGCATAAAAGAACCTATTTTTCATTTTTTAAACTCAGATTAATTTCACTTGATTAATCACAAAGCCTGACGGTGCATTCACTGAGAGACAAACAGACACAAAGGTCGCTGTAGATGCCGTGAAGTCCTAAATACTAAATGTTGTCAGTAACGTTGACATGAGGAAGACGTTTGTTGCTTTATTGCTTGGCATGTATTCCTCCTGATGTGTGATGGGGCCCCCCACTGATCCAATAACACTTGTTTGACACATCAATAAACCCACCCGTCTCTCCAGTGTCACCACGAGGATGCTTTCGAGAGTCAAGAATAAAGATCGGACTCGCTTTAGTTTTAAGTAATTACTTCTGGGTCACAAAATCTGATGGCACCTAATCTGGATCTTTCAATACATGAAAGGTCCATAACAATGACTCATTGTGGTTTTTTTCTTCTTGTCTCTGATTATCCGAACTCTTGGTCTGTGTGAATCATAATTACCAGTGTGTTATGCTCTTCATGAGCCACTAATAGCCGATTGTAGAAAACAAAAGGGTAAAGATATATTTGCAGATTTGATCAAAACGGCAAAAAAATGACTTCCTTTCTGCAGCCTCGCGGATCATGTGCTACGCGGTTCAAAGCATGACTCAGCAGTCACACTCGTCGCGATTGCCTTTGTCATTTCGGCACATCTGTCAGAAACCCAAGAGATGAATTCCATGTGATGTTTCCAGGTTTAATTTATCAGCGCAATAGCAATTTGATTACAAGAATACTGCGGGATCTGATGTGTTTCACTCAATTCCTTCTTTATGGCTGATAAGTATAAGGTCACGTTTATTTTTTTACCGCGCGGTCAAAGGCAAATGGATAGATTTCTCAGCTATTAACATGCTCACATTAGACACACAGGTAAATGAAATATCGCTCTTAGAGTTTTTTTGGCTCAGACATAAATTGGTACGGCAGAGGTCACATTTTTTCGAACGGTTCTTCCAAACTAATCACCTGACAATGTGATTGAGAATGAGAGGATGGGATGAGAGGGTATAGCATGTGTGTCTACTAAGAATGCACTTAAAGCATTTTTAAATTGAGTCAAACATGTCCTCACCAATGAATCCACATAACTAACCTTGAGTACCATTGGATTTGAATGCATGACCTTTTGACCTGATTACAATAGCAGTCATCATTGCTTTTCGGGAAAGAGTCGTCATAATGGAAGCTCTTGGAAGCGGCTGCATCGAACCACTACTAAAGGTGGCATTCGTTCTCGCAGACGTATTTGGTTTCATTTGGCTAAGATGTCGAGGGTTTTGGGTTACATCCAGTTTCATCCACTTTAGCATTTCTTTTTACGATTCATGGGGATGGTCCTAAAACTAGAAAACTTCATGGGGGAAACTTTTCTGACTCGAGTCAAGGACAAAGTCTACCTGACGTAGATGTGGGTTACAGGAACTTCAAATGAATGCACAATGTATATATACGACTGTCTTCTTTGTGAGCAAGTTAGACTTTCACAACTTCATAATTCCACGTCATCAGTTTTCAGCAATCAATGAAGTTATGTAAAAAAAAAAAAGAAGAAGGAAAAAAGGTCTTTCTTTAAAAATGAAACAATACTCCACGCTTTTCTCAATGTGAAATGTATCAGTCAGTGCGTTTACATGATGGTATAATTCAAATCTTGCTTTAGTCGGACTATGCTATCTTTTGGGGGATCTGCTGTTATCCCAATATACAGTACATGGCAGTGAGTAATTCGAATTATTGGCCTTTGAAAGCATGTCATATCCGATACGATAGGTGGCGCTGTTTTCATTACAACTCGTGGTGATACAGCCATTTCCGCTTGACCCCTTCACCACTACCAACAACATCAACATTTCGAGAAAGATGGCGAACAGAGAGCAAGGCGAAGCTACATCCCTCTACTATTCTTGCATGATGTTAATAGTGACATTATCGTCTCTTTCGACTTCCGGGTCACGACATGGGAGGGAGGGGGGAGGAGGGCGGCGGGATCTCAAGCATGCGCAAAGACGCAAAGTCCAGTTCCTAATCCAATTCACCGTTACATGCCGCGATAGTCGAATTATCAACCAGATCGGATCGAGTTATCCAGGGGTGTTAATCGGATCGTAGTCGGACCGCACATAGTCGAACAAAGGTGTTTACATGAAACGGATCATTCGATTTCAGTCCGACTAAGCCAGTTATTCTAATGCATGTAAACACGGTCTGTATTTTAAGCCGGGCCATGTTTGCCTTTGGATTTTATATCATTTCATATTCCTTGTGATGTGGCTTCACAGACTTTTTCCAATTTGAGTCCTAATACGAGTTAAGAAATGGTGGTTTTCACCCCAGCATGGAGGAATCAGAACACTTTGAAGTAATGCTGAAAGTCACCCATCTTTTTCTCTCTCTCTCTTACTTAACTAAATGTTAGAGTGCAGGCATGGATCTCATACAAACACACACACACACACACACACTTACACTATAGTCCTTGTGGGTGAGGAGTGATGACAGTCAGAGGATGAATGACCTAGCAGAGTATCACTGAGCTGACACTGATAATTACATGCCAATCTCACACACTTTCATTTCCGCCATGCACACACTTACAAACACAGGCCGGCACACACACACACACACACACACACACACACACACACACACACACACAATACAAACAGTATTGTTAGCATTGTTAGTTTTTATATTTGTAGTTTATTGTAAAAGCTTGGCACAAACACAAACACGCACACATAAACACACACACACACACAGACGTGATGTATTTTCCGCAATGCGTCTCTCCAAATTCCTAACTGTGTTCATTTACTAGCAGAGCTCTCATCAAACTTTAACCGGGCAGCATAAACATCTTCAAATGGAATAAAATAAACAGTCAGTTACACTGGGACGACAGGCATGCACATACACAACCACACAGACACGTACTGTATGTGCACTCGACGCACACACACTGCACACATGAACTCACTGGCTATCTTTGAGGGCAGGAACCACCGCAGGAAGAGTTGAGAAGGAAAAGTTGGCAGAAAAAGGCATTCATATGTATTCAGAGGACTTACCAGCTGCCAGTGCTGTGTGTGTGTGTGTGTGTGTGTGGGCGATGTGTATGTGTGTTATGGAGAGACAAAGTGCAGCAGCTGAGAAGATGTCTTCTATCAGCTTGTGTGCATTTTAATTTATTTTTTTCCTGCATTGTTCAATATTGTTTGGTGCCACACTCAACACTCTTATTGTTTCTTGTCATTTCCTCTTTGTTTCTCTCAGAAAGCCACCGTTTTTTCTTCTTCTTCTCCCGCTATCTCCAGCCCAATCTCTCTGACTCACCCACCGCACCTTACCAGGGGTGGAGATGAGACCCACAAGCCTGCACTGTGATAGGTGATTTCCCGTCTGACGCTCGGCCAATAGCGTGCCAGCGTCCCATTACGAAGCCATGTCATTCATTAGAGATAATCTCATTCACCCCTCAGGACTTTATTGATGCCCGGCTCTTTCGAAGCCCATTGGCCCCCTCTTTGTGAGTCAGAGGAGAACATATGATCGGTTGTCCCAGAGGTGAAGGCGGACATCCATTGGCTGTCACGATCGACGCAGGATGTCTCGGAAAATGAATGACCGCCCTCGCCCGTCAAATCGCTCTTGCTCACTTGTTTCAAGGCGCCTGGTTGAGACGTGACACTCCAGTCGGTTTGGGGGCTTTAACGCTGCATTCAGTTCAAGTGGTACAAACTGGCACCAGAGCACGACTCAGCATAAAATACGTTTTCAAAAGCCATCGAAACATCTCAAGAACGGAGATTTTGTCGTCGTTACTTTTGATCCTTTTTTCCAACCGACTAACATTACACACATAAAGCTAACCATGTGGGGTTAATGCAAGAAGTCGCCTTGGAAGGAATTGTGGAAGAAGTGATCGCAAAACAATATCCTGGGTCTTATTGGCAATCATGAAATAATATCTCTGTGGTGGCTGGGGTGTCGTTAGGCTCAGCTGTGGAGGGATGTGGGGGAGTGGCTCAGGGAAGAGGCCTAATTGACCTCAGCAGCAGGGCATCAGCTAATGAGTGTCTCTGCCCTATATGAGGTGGGGTAAGGATGGAGGCAGAAGGGAGGAGAGCAGAGGCACAGTCTGCAGTCGAATAAAGGGGATCACGAAAATATAGTGTGCTCATCCTTTGGTGCTGGGGGGGGGAGAAACCCGCATGTGACAGCCAAGAACCAGTTACAATCTCCTTTTAGGCGACATCAGCGGAACGCCAGAAACTTCTCCAAGGAAACCCAGAATCAGTCCAGCGAGTAAGCGTCTGATGAACGTCTGTTTTTAAATATCATATTTGATTTTAAAACACCAACATACCTGTCCTTTCCACCTCTTTCAT
Organism: Pseudoliparis swirei; assembly: GCF_029220125.1. Lineage (NCBI taxonomy): Eukaryota > Metazoa > Chordata > Actinopteri > Perciformes > Liparidae > Pseudoliparis > Pseudoliparis swirei. The sequence goes on along the minus strand of NC_079411.1, from coordinate 24,562,163 downwards.
TTATTTTGCATTTCTTATAACATTTGCCGCATAAAAAAAAAAAATAGGATACATATCAAACTCACAGTTGTAAAACACATTGTAAAATATGCAGTTATACCCCAGCTATGATCAGAACAGCTCACAATTGCTCGTCGGTCTGAACATTTTGAGCAAAGTCCTCTAAGGGCGATGCTGTGTATGAAAATAGCTTGAATACCAGAGGCCTGCTGCTTGCTCACACAGTACATAAACAGACTTTATACCACATTGATTACTAAATCAATTCTTAGCTCACTGAGCTTGTTTATTAAATGATTGTGAGTGAGTGTGTTATTATTTTAAGCTGACGCAAAATTCCTTTTTTACCAACCCCTCTTTTTTGAGTGATTAAAATGGCTAATGACCACCAGCTGCTGGCAGCTCCACTTCAGTGTAGCATATTGTCTTTAATGTTATATTAATACAACCGATTCCCTTCTTACCATTTGTCATGTTTAACAATGGCTTCATATTGCAGGTTTATTGGACTGGATTACTGCCACTGCTCGAGTCAGGCGGGCCAGTCGTTTAAAAGAGACAACCACACTCTTTCTTTTTGCCATCGGACGCTCTGCAGTGTGACAGTATAGTTTACGGGGAAGAAAAAGAAGAAGGATGGGAGGAGGCTCAGTGCTCTTATCTGTTGAGCAAACGTACCAAGGTCAGGTGGTGGAAATCAAAAGAAAATAGCTATCGTTATGGAAGCATGCAGAGGAAGGATATACGTGTCGAAGGACATACTGACTGTCATATGTCACAGGAGACCTCAGCCGGGGCTTTAAGTTCAATTTGCACCGATTCATCTTCATATTGATCGATACGATACCAAGATGACCAAACGTGACCCAAGCATAGCTTGAATGTCTCCACTGCTTCTCAAACGGCAACGGTTTGATTCAATCCATTCCCGGGAAGAAATGACGCGTTGTAAAATTTGGGTTTATCATTTTGGCAGTGATCCAAAATATGAAGTCAGTGTTTGTTGAAGGTCCAGCTGGCTCAATGGTTTGGCTTATCTGTCTGATGCAACTCACTGTAACCACTGACCTCACTGTGCCTCCATATGGTGGCTCATATTTCACCTGTGCCAAAAACCAAATGAGTGCATATGATAGTAAAAAAGCAGCATCTCGGTCTCCATGTCATGAGACCGACTGTGTTCGTTTGGAAATAGCACTCAGAGTAAAGTCCAGAGAAAAGGTCAGGGGAGTGGGAGGAAAATCTGTAAAAGCAGACGGAATCCGACCCTATCATTGTGGCATCTGGGGTAAAGAATGTCCATCGAGAGACGCTGCAGTGTTTTGTCAAGCAGCAAATGCGTTAAAAGCTCCGGGTTGGTGCTGAGGAGGAGAGTAGAGGGCTGGGACACCCATGCAGTCTTTATCTTTTGCAGTGCAGCAGCTGGAAAAGAAAATAACAACAAAACAAAGCACTCCTGACCCCAGGGTCAGGAGCAATTAGTTGGGTGCCTTGTGTTTGCACTTCGACACCTGAACAGGAGGAGCCGAGGATGGAAACGCCGACCTCGGCTCCACTTCCTGAGCCACAGCCAGCACTCATGCAACTTTGCTTTGTTTTAAAACACGAATGAGTTCCACTTCAGCACAACATGTTCTGGGTGTAAACCAATGAACACACTCTGCATTTGCATTATTTAACAGGCATTTCATTTTAAACCTCACATGTCCACAACAGTGGAGATTGATGGGTACATTTTCCGCTCTCTTAACCCTCCTGTTACCTTCACATTTACTAACATATTTGACCCCAGCAATTAAAACCTCCAGAAAATTATTAGAATTAATATTGTTTCCCAAGTTTAAGTGTGAGGTACTTTATGTTTGTTGACTACCTAAATAGTCCTTTAAATATATAAAAAAGTTGATATTTCTTATATGTTTGACACAGTGAAAAACAGCCTGGGGTCAAATTGACCCCAAAGAACACCGACGTTAAACATTGAATGGGGTCAAATTGACCCGAAAGGTTACAGGAGGGTTAAAGTAATGCTTTTCGATTGCTTCTTGTTCTAAACCTCCCAAAAATAGACGCTAATCTATAAAAAAATCCGGTGTTGCACGGCGGTATTTTTTTTGTGCAGGAATAAAACACTTGTAGCTGTAGACAGTTTCCATTTATTCCTTATACTTAGCTCTAATATCACATTTGTAAATGTGCAAATACTCAAGTGTGCTGTGTGTGTTGCAGTGAGATTGCAAGTGTCTGTGTGCAAACAGACACACACTCCCCTCGCTCCCCCCTGAATTAAATGTCACATCCGCCTGTTTAAATGGCACTGACTTCACTTAACACTGAGGCGCTGCTGGGGCACACGTCTACCTGAATACAATTTCTCTGCAAGCACACGCTCAAATGTACTGCGACGCACACTTACGACAGAAGACTTCAACACACACACACTCACGTGCACACAAACACACACACACACACACACGTCGTGGCTCGGCATGTCTCTCTGTGTTACAGCTTAGGTCCACTTGGTTTAAAGTGAGTCTTTCTCAGCAGATGCTCAGGTCTCCATCAAAATCAATACTGAGAATTGTTCTGCTGAACCCTTGGGGAGAGTTACAATATGGGACGTGCACGTGTGTGTGTGTGTGTGTGTGTGTGTGTGTGTAAGAAGATGTGGTATTGAGTCCAGGAGGCAGGAGAGAAGAGCGTCAGCTTACTGGATGCACTAATGGATTCCTGTTCACACTCCCCTCCCTCCCTAACTTCTCTTCTCTCTCTCTCTCGCTCTCTAACCCTACTCCCGTCCCGCAACTCCTGAGACAACCTCACCCCCTCAGACTGCAGTCCTAAAACCGTAAACTGTGTAATCTCCCCCTCTCCTCACTCTCATCTCCTCCTCTTCTCGTGGCCCTGTCATCCTCGCTCTACTCCCTGTGCTCCCTCCTGTGTTGACCTCTCGCGGCACCAGAGATGGTTTTATCCAGCGTTGAGGGAGGGGTGCCCTCCTTAGAAGCTGCTTTTGTGTCTGAATAGGCGTTTCAAGCACATCACAAGTGGTTCATTTATTAAGAACCACCTTATGTGTCCCCAGGACATCGAGCGAAGCAGTCCGTAATGGTCCTCTTTTAATAAAATAACCCTCCAATTCATCATTCCGTTTGTCCTCTTTTCGGTTTTCTGCACACACAGTGTCCCGGCTGGGACACTAATCAGGTGGTACTTACATTATTCCTGTGGGAAAAGTGTGTTTTTGCAGCAACAGCAAGATTTTACAAAAGCACATGGTCAGTGTTTAAGTGTGTCAAAAAGTGATTATAACAAGGGCTAATAAAAATACATCTTAGCCACAATCCACTTAGTTATTTCAGCGAAAGAAGTTGTGTTTTCATACAACCTTTGTTAGTTTCAGTCAGTATGATGTCAAAGACAAAGTAATGGATTTGAGAACAGTCAGCTGGACGGACAGCCGTTGGGCCAAGTGGCTGAAGTGGAGTCTTTTGGGATCATTAACTTTTTAGTATTATTTACGAATTTAACGAGAGAGCGACTTTGTACTAAATCATTAAGATATTTCTTTCAGGGGGACTATTTAAATGCAATTAAATGCTAAATCAAAATGTCTTGAATACAGCAACTGGGAGAACTTAAGTGAGCTGTTTACTAAGGTTTGTGCTCTCCATGCACCCTCTAATTTCACGCTAATTAAATAGGGGCTACACGAGGACAAGCATCTGTGTCAACCGTCGGGAATTTGAACCTGGCAACATTTGAGCTCGGGAGCCTCCATCGGACACGGTGCAATGGGCAGTGCGGCGTCTTTTTTTCTCATGGATTCCGCTGTGAGCGTTTCCTCAGTGGCTCTTGTGGAAGTTGTGAGTAATGCTCTTACTGTCCTCCAGGTTTGCCTGCCAAAAAAGTGGAAGAAAGCTTACTGGAAGAAAGCTCAAGGCTTCCCAGAAGCCAGTTCAGATGTTTTAATGTGGCGCCTTCAGTTTATGTGGTGAGGTGTAAACGGTGGGTGGGCCATTTGCGGGCAGTACATGTACAGTTCCTCTCTGCATTAGATGTCGTAAATGTGTCATTATCATTCTCCGTTTCCTCTGCTGCTTATTCTCCCACTTCTCTTTTCTCTGCCTCCTCCTAAAACACACCCAACGGATGTTATCCACCCATTAAAACGTCCTGAGTACCAATTTGCTTCACTCAGCTCAAGTGATGTTGTGATGAACGCACTCGCGATAATTCTCCACACGCTGGACCTCGAGCATTCTCCTTATGTCCTTGGCTCTGCGTATCAGTGAGAGGGTGGCATCGTTGATAATGTTCCCGTCACCACTTTACGCCGACTCTCCCCTCAAAAACCACCACGCTAGACAAATGCACACGTCCTTGTGAGGTATGTTGTTCAAGGCCATTGGCCGTGTAATCCTGACCCGTACTGCCCTGGCGACCCGGCTCCAGATGTCCGTCTCTGTTGGACTCCGTGGTAACCAGCCGTCGGAGCTGGCAACAAACATGGCCAGCGCTAATCACTGACAACTCGAAAGCTGTGGGGTGGCTAGACTGTCAAGCAGGGGTAGGCTGAAAGGTCTTTGAACTAGTCTTCATCTGCAGGCGCAGCATGGTGGCTAACGTGGAATAAACTATGTTCCAGCTCTGGCTTTAAATACCATATTGGGACTAATATAAGACTAAAATGATCCTGGCTTGTGCGTTTTAAACGTGACAATTGCAGTACAATGAAAATAAAAACGAACCAATGAAAATCATCACTTCAATATGTGAGCTATTTCTATTTCTGTTTTACAGTCTCAAAGAGAAACACATTCAGGGCTTCCAGCATTGTAAGTGCTCTGCGAATGGAAAGTCCTTAATCGCTTAGAGACCCACATACACGCTTTGTTTCGTGGAGGCCTGTAGTGCGTATGAAGTTGCTCTAGTCAGAAATAAATCTGAAATAACTAAATTACCCTAAATTCTGAAAGTGCTAAAGGGCTGAGAGCATTATGATGGAAGTACTGTACTTGAGGCTCCCCATGCAACCAATTTCAAACAGATATCTGGAGGTGAGAGGTCAAGGGACCCTCTTCCCAACATGCTAGTTTGACATAGTTGGCACAAATGGATTAATTAGGTTGTTTCATGTGATGCCAGTGTCTGCACTCAAGATCGACGGCGATGCCGTGGGTGTCAGATGTTCTCGGTCACTTCACACACATCTCTTTAAAGCCCTTTCAGAGGTTCACGACTACTTTCTCTGTCTCTGGCAGCGTTTAAGTCTGTGTGCTTGCAATCTTCCATCATCTGAAATTGTGTGACACCTTATTTTCTGCCACTTAAGTTACATGATTCATTGATTGCCATTATCGTGAAATAGCTGTCGTTACTGTCTCGCGCCGTGGTAAACTCGAACATCATTTTAGCCACTGTCTACGGAGTCCGTGGTTGTAAATATCACGACCAGATCGGCACTATTATATTATTGTCGGTTTTATTTCTTACGGTTGCGTGTTCATGAAAACTGTAATAATTTTTTAACTGGTTTGTATCGCTCGATTCATTTCCAGCAGTCGTTTTCACGCGTGCGAATGCTATTTTAAAAAAAAAGATTATTTCACTCTTAAATCTTCTCCTCGATTTAAAATGCCACAATAATATGAAGCTGGAATATGAAAGACGAAGGAATGTGCCGGTGTTGTCGAATGACCTCAATGCGATCGATCACTTATTGGACATCCGAGTCACGGGAAATTTAATGTCATGCGTTACAACTCTGACTGTTTAACGGTTCCACGCATGCCCTTGAAAAGAGAAAGCCATTAAAAGTGAGATAAAAGTTGCCCAAATTTACTGCTATGCGCTGTGGGAGCATCATAAAAGGGTGCAACATCTGCGCTCGTATCGGAGAACATGCGTGGATACTACATTGTTACCTAATCTGCTAATGGTCATGATGAAGGTTGATTTATTCAGCACTGACTTCATTCCGCATTAAGGGACTATAATGATTATTTATAATACCCGGCAGGTAATTTCTGAAACACAGAATATTCTGCTTCATCTTGCACTCCTCAGAAAGGAGGTGAAAGGTCAACTACAGAGCAGCGCCCAGGAACTGGAAGGGGCTCAGTGTTTTACTGGAGGGGAGTTTATCAATGCGGAGGCTTGCCAGCACATGAGCTTGAATATGGACCCCCTTGAACCTGCGTGGTGCACACCCACAGAGATGTTTCACTGATGTTTCTCAGTGAAGTCTAAGATAACATTATCGCTGCACGCAAAACCAAAAAAACAATATGAAACCAATCCAGATGAAGTTCATTTGGGTTCAGTGACAGACGGTCCAGCACTAGCGTTCAGTTGAAGTGCAAACACGGTCTCACACATTAAGAGCACAGGTTGCACACTAAGATGAGCAGCGATAGCTGTTAAAGCATCACACACACACACACACACACACACGATGAGTCAGCTGGAGGCCTTTCTGTGGTTTTGACATGGGTTCTTGTGATGCGTAACAGTATGCCAGCTAGCTGGGTGGGAGGATAGAGATGTGTGCTTCCACGCCGCAGTAAGGCGGCAGTAATCCATGACTCACAGTGCGCCCGTGTGTCGTGAGATGAACAATAAAGTGGCAGCTCGTCTTGGGGATATCTCTTCTCACTCGTGAGCCTAAATGTTCATCGGATGGAAACAAAGTGTGGAGCGACGACAACCGTCGGCTAAGTGATCTCTGCTGGTCTGCTATTCTACTCGTTTACAGCGCAGCCATTTCTCCAAACACTGGACTTTCATCTTCATTAAGGTCACACGTCCTCCGACTTGGCAGAAACATATATTTTGCTCCATGTATCCATCGTTGGCACAAAGTGCATCCACACAGTGTTTGATAAGATCCACTTATCTCACTGTTGATAATTGGAGCTGTATATCTTCCTATCACGAGCTCATCTTCTCTGATCTATTGGTCTCCGTCAACATTCACGAAGATCTTTTTGTTGCTCTTGGTTTCATTTGTGCATTCGCGCGAGAGATTGAGGCACGATTGTGTACAATAAGCACACTACAATATGTTGGCTGTTGTATTATGATGACACTTATAGGGTCTTTGTATATTGTGGATTTAAAAACAAACCCTGAACAAACATTTTTTACTTTGAATAATGGATTCAGAGAATAGGACGGACTGAGGAAAGGAAGATTTGTGCGAAACATAATGCTTATATATATATATATTTTTTATATATATATATTTATATATATTAGCTATAGTATCAGTTGATTAGTTTACCCGGTAAAATCCAAAAGCACATAAGGTAAGGCAGTAAAACAGGTGGAGAGAGACACAGAGGGACGATTCATTGCATGCAGGAGTATTTGATGAAGTGAAGTGAAACCGTTTTCACATCAGAAAAAATGGATTAAGAAAGCAATGTGATGAGTAAAGGACTGGATGGATGGAAAATGCAGAATGTAAAAGGAACGTTACAAAATAAAAATAAATTAAAGTATGGATTTATGGAACTCTTTTGTCTCCGGGGGTTATTTGTGAGCTAACAGGCAATACCGTCTCCATTGAAATGGCAAGACGTTAATGGAAATAGAGCATTGACTTGGTTTCACACGTGGCACAAACAATGGCCTCCTGGGTGAAAGTGCTGTGTGTGTGTGTTATGTGACTTATCCACCCCAACCATCTCTCTATGCTGACTTGCTGTCACGACTTCCCCACCTTCATAGTTATATTCATCCTGCCTGCTTAATCAACTCTCCTGTCATTCCAGATCCTGTCATCCTCACCTCGTTAGTCCCTAATTCCCTTCACCTGGTCCTCACGCCCTTCTCACCTGCAGCCCATCTCCTCATTAGCCCCTCACTTCCATTGGTCCTCTGCCAGATTGTCTTGTGTGTCATTGCCATGCGTGCCAGCATATTCAAATATTAATTCTGATCTGCCTGTTCCCATCCTGTTTGCCTGTTGACCCGATTTAAGTATTTTGGCTGCCCCCTTTTGGGTTTGTTGCCCTATCTGACGGACCACCCGGTTTTGACCCTGCCTGAATTACCAAGTAAAGATCCTCCTCCTGCATTCCTGTTTCCGAGTCGTGCTTTTGGGATCGAGTACCTGTAACCCTTACAGTTCCTCATGACATGTTTGTGATACATGAAAAACAAACTTGGTCTGGGAGAAAATATTTTCCCTCAAAACATAAATCAGTTTCTAAATTTAAGGGTAGCTATGAGTAATTGAATAAGTCATTCATAATTTCATTTGCATTTGTGTGGAGTTCACTGAGACCCTTTCAAAGGGAAGGGTGAGCGGAAGGGTATTTAGTTGGTTACTATTTGCAACCTAATCACTAGATGCCACTATATCCTACACAACGGTGCTTCAAACACAAGCTTTTATAAAACAATATCTCAACACCTGCACGTTGAAGAATGGATGTGAGTATATCAACGGTCAAACCCTGATGAAGGACGAGCGATACTGATTAGACTCATAGGAAAGTCAGGAAATAGAGAGTAATAGGCTACAGGAAAGAAAAGATTATAAAAATATAAAGAAATGGTTGCGATGAGAGGCATGCAGAAGCTTCTGGGTGTAATCAGAATATTAATAATCCCAGAGACAAAAGTGGTTGTTTGACTCTGGCCCTTAGAAACAAGAGACGGAGACAGAGAAAAGAAAAATGTAGCAGAGGAAATCCATTAATAGAGATGTTATATAATGACTCTGCTTTCTCTTACTGCATGGTATGAGCTGTATTTTTATTTAACGAGGTATTGAATCAACTGCAGTGGATATTAACTGACTGACTGCATTTTCTTTAGCTGTTAAGCATGTTACATTATTATCACTTCAGAGTGTTAATCATACGTTGTAACTGCATTTGCAATAGTTTTTAGACTGAATTGCTGTGCTATCCCGGCTGAAGTAAGCTGAAATCATGCACAACGCATATGGAACACGGACAGTGAAGTGGGCGCCATTAATTTAAAAGGAAACGCTCCATATGGGGAAAGAGATAGAGAATAATCCGTAACTTCTCGGTATTCCCTCTTAGCAAATCGTTCTTTTTTTTCATTATCAATACATTCTATTAAAATCCAGCTCAGGGTGATCTGCTGATTCCACTTCTCTATAGCCTCCTCTCCGTTTCTCCCCAAAGGCTCATGTGATAATTCATTGTAAAAGTGAGATTGGTGGCTCTGAAATATTTCATTTAAATTGTTCCATTTTCATTCAATGAACTCATAATCAGCCGTTTCCCTCTCTGTCGATGTCATTTTGGCAGTCCATCAGCACAGCCTATCGTGTATGTCTTTAGACTTTTTTAAAGCTTTTCATTTGGTTTCCAGTGAAATTCTTGTTGAATTAAATCTGTTCAGGGCTCTAAATAGCTGGGACCCCCTGCATCATGAACATATATAGCAAACAAAGCCCTTAGCGGAACTGACTGGTGCATTGAGTAATGACACTCATATTGTAATGTTTACTGGATGAGGGTAATTGTTATCAGTAACATGCTAAGTTTTGACTGTGTAGCAACAACTAAATGTCTCATTTCATTAATGTCATGTATTTTTCCATTGTGTTTCTCCTAATGTATACTATATATTGAGTGACTTGAGGAGGAACATAAAGATATTCCATCTTCAGTTATGTTGTATAGCATACAGTGAGGCCTTCCTGACAGATTCATCCTTATACGCAGAAGACAGAAGTCATCTTTTTTTGCCTTTCAGCTGCTGACTATCATAGTCTCTACAGTTCAGTGGACAGGAAGAAAGCCATTCATATAGGAGGGGTTTTCCCATTTCCTCATGCAGATGAGGAATTTGATACAGCTAAAGATTTCTGACGGTGAGTGTCTCTGACAGAGCTCCATCTGTGTGTGGACACACATCATTCACCATGCCACCAACTGAAGCGGAACATGGAGGACATTTTAATCAAGGCTCTCAGCAAGCCTGGTGGGCTGGTAGCTATGTGTGTGTGTGTGTGTGTGTGTGCAGGTGGACGCAGGTGTATTAGAAATTGTGTCTGGGGTATTGGGATGAAACATTAAGTCTACTCCCACCAATGATAAAGAGGCGAACGGTCCTGTGTGACCCGAGAGCGACTTCTTGTTAGAATAAAAATAGATTGGTTCCTTAATAGTTACAAGATATATGCATGTGTGGGGACTTCTGCCCCGACCACCACACTGGACCATATCCCAATTTTCGTTTAACAAGCTCTCCCTGACCTCTCGTCTTCACTTGTGATAAAACTTCCCGCGGTTAAGTGAAAAAAAGCCCCCGGTTTCTCGCAGAGCGTGCTTTTAATTCTCTTTTTCCTTCTCAAAAGACTACCAGATATACTCAGGGCCCACTGGCTCTAACCCTTACATGATTGCTTTTTACATTGTTACCCGTCATTCTGAGGATTTAGAAATTTAAGAATCTTAAAAAAAATAATTGATACTAAAGCAACAAAAATGAGACAACATTTCTGAAGAAAGTGGCTTCCTTTCGGTCAAACCGTCAAAAGACAAATTCATTTTCTGTTGTCCAAAGTATTTGTTGGTTCTGGGTAGAATATTTAGGCCATTTGCCATGTTTTGATCAGAAGACAAAAAACAGAGGCAGGATTTTGGTGCTGCACTTATGAAAACATGCATGAAGAGAAGCTACAAAGGCCCAAGCTTCATTCAGTACCCCGGCTCATTTAAAGATGTACTGACCTTTCCAGTCCTTACTATTAGTTGCTTATAAACTGGGGATCCACAGCCTTTTAGCATTTTAATACAGATCATCTTCATCGTAATATGTTTTTTGTCCGTTCAGCTCAGATAAAGCTGCTCACCTTGACCTTTGTACATCTTTTATCTGACTCTCAACTGATGTGGGCTAACTCACTGAAGAGATTTCGGTGTCATCATTAAAGTTACAATTGCTTCTTAGATTACAATGGCGCAAAGACACCTAAGGGACATGTGCTTCATGTCACAAGGGTGTCACTGTGTGTATTTGGTAAGATACTTTCGTGGAAAATGACTTCAGTAAAAGTCACCTATGAGAATAGTACTTGAGTAAGTCTTAAATTATCTGATAATTACTGTACCTAAGTAAAAGTAAATGCTGTTAATAAAAAAGCAAAGGGTTTGAGAATTAGGAAATAAGTATTGTGGCCACCATAACTAAGGAGTTGTGTTGAAAGTAATTGGGTTGGCTGTGATCAATCCAGGAGCTACAATGTTCAACATAGTACATTGTACATATGTATATTTTTGCATCTACTATGGACTTTTCATCATAACTCTCAGAAAAGCAATATGACACTATGAAGGAGATGTAACAGTGTGTTTATAGATATGTTTTCATGATACATTCTTTGGAATATCCTTCATACTATCTTTTATTTATATCCTAGCTTTCTTATGTATTAATTTAAAACCATGGACTTTCTTATTGTTATGTGCAAGTATATATAAAAAAAAACATTACAACTCTACTACAGTACCGAAAGCAACGCTTCCTTTCGCGTGAGCCGATTGAAACTGAAAAAAACAACTATTTTGGACTTCTCTGGTGACTCCGCCCTGTCAGCAGGTTACGATAGCCTATCATTTCACTTTGAGAGCGGGGCATGCACCGTGTATGACTGCATGAGCCGGTGCAGTGCACATCAGCTGTCAGGCTGGGTCAGTGTTGCCAGGTCTGCGGTTTTCCCGCAGAATTGGGCTACTTTTGAAGTGTTGCCGCGGGTTGAATTTTGTGTCCGCTGGTTCGGGTAGACCTATTTTGCATGCAAATTACATGAATATCTTTAAATAAAAATCCATATTTTAAATGAAATAATTTATTTATACCCAAATCCTACCAAACTGACTCCAGATCAGCACGTACACACATGGACATGGACTTTAAAAGCAGTGTATATGGTTTGGCACGGGCATATTTTGAGTTCTGATATTGGGCTGGTTTTATTGGCCATTGGGCTGGTTTTGTCACACAGACATGGCAACCCTGGGCTGGGGGCGTTGGGGAGACCGGTCCCCCTGAAAACGTGGAGACCGATGATGAAGAGATACTCATATTAGTACCGTAACGTTGATTGCAAGTCTTGCATTAATACAAGTAGGCCAACACATAATAAATTATCCATTATAAGCTTGTTTAAGCTAGCTCGTAGCTAGCGCGAGCTACGAGCGCGCCAGTGATATCCGTTTTTGTCAGTGCGGCCATGAGGACGGCTTTTACAGGGAATATGGCCTAACGGTTTAACCCTCCTGTCGCCTTCGGGTCAATTCGACCCGATTCAATGTTTCACCCTCCTGTTACCTTTATATTTACTAACATATTTTACCCTTGAGGTCAATATGACCCCAGCTATTAAAATCTCCAGAAAATTATTAGAATTAATATTGTTTTCCAAGTTTAAGTGTGAGGTACTTTATGTTTGTTTGTTGACTCCCGAAAGAACACCGACATTAAACATTGAATCGGGTCAAATTGACCCGAAGGCGACAGGAGGGTTAAATGTCGTCATTGTCAATTGTCGTTTTGTGCTTTTTTTAAAAGTATCGGTTTAGGCACCAGTATCGTTTTAAAAGTACCGGCTTAGCACCGGTATCGAAAAGAAAAAAGCAATACCACACTATTAATGGGTTCTTCATCTGGGTGAGACGGTTGCCCTGTGCTTAGTTCAGAGTCTGCATTTTTCTTATTTTTATATTGCTCCATCGCCGTTCTTTACCACAACTTCTCCCGCGTATCATTTAATTCCTAACTAATGGCATGGAAGAGTATTTCATTTCTATGCCCGGCACTATATTGCAGACTCGGATGCTCAACGATGGCAAATTATTTGTGGCCTTAAAATAATATTTTCTTTGGACCGATGAAATGAAATTGGTCATTTTCTCACGGCACACCTGACGCTCTCTCACGGCACACTGGTTCAAAATCACTGGACATGGGGATGTAGAGGGAAAAGTTGACCACAACCGACCATTGACACGCAAGTTGGCTAACGCTAGCTATTGTTAAATTAGCTAACGATAGCCAACTAGTGCTGCAATGATTATAGCTAAGATGACTCAAATCAACAATCTCACAACTGTCAATACGTCCTCAGCTTTTTTTATAATATCTTTCTGATATTATTGCTGCATGAGTTAAAACGTGGGATATTTTACATCGAAATTTAGCTTAAGTGTCTTGTTTTCATATAAACGTCAGCCTTAGGGGGACACTTAACATTTGAAAAATAATGTATGTTCTTTTCCCTGTGGTATCCTAAAGAAATACATACAGACATTTGAGGAGAGAAATCATGGCAGAGCATCCCAGCAATTCAACCCTTGAGCCCACCAAGGGTGTAGGTTTGCATATGGTTCATAGGGATTAGTCATGAGCAAAGTGTTGGGAAAGACACAATTGTCCCCACCAATATTTTGTTAATTTGAATTGCCTGTTAGAAAAACTATTTGCACAATATATTTGCAAACTTATTCGTATTATTATCTCTATTTAGTCGACCAGAAGAGTGAAAAATACATTTCCATGCCTTCCAATGCGCCCTCGGCAGAGTCAGAAACACTCCGTGAATCGTAACTTGCAGAAAGAGAGGTGGCAGTAGTCACGGTAAGCTACTAAATAAGCCAGGAAATAATAAGGCCTCATTAGTATTTTGTTTCGTCTCAGCATTGATATTGTTGACTCTTTGTGCTGGTTAGATAAGAAAATGCCACCAAAAAAGATATTCAACGTTTTTCACCACCCAGAGGGTATCAAGAACCTCATGTTGTTGGTTAACGTTAGCTAGTGACACAAGTAAACGAACTACCCACACAGTGCAAACCTGCATACTTTTAAATGCATTCAGGAAACTCAGAAATCCAGTGCAGATGCACTGCAGGTTGAGGAAGCAGCAGCTGGACCATCGGAGCTTACGGTGAAGTCTTAAATTGAATATCATGGCTTGCAGTGTAAACATTGTCTACCTTTTATTATTATGTTAAAACATGCCTTTGCAGACTAGGCTAAGTTTTTTTTTGCTCTTTAAGGAACAGCATAGCATTATGCTGTAACAACAAATGCATTGGAGAAAACGCCAGTTCACATCTAACTATTAAGTGCAATGGCTAAAACACAGCAGGAGGCAAGGCACTGTCTAATTAAAATTCTCTTTTTAAAAACTGGTAAAAGTTGTATATATATTTTGAATATATAATATGCTGTTACTGTATATTGGCATTTAAGTATAACTTTCCTTATTCATTCATTTAATATTATTTATTTGATGTAGAATACTGTTTTGTATTTAAACTAAGGTTGTATTAGTTATTGTTTAAGTCAGTTACAGAAATGTTAATATATTTTTATTTGCACAGGCCAATAAGTGTTTGATTTTACTGTAATGTATGTTCTGCATATCTTTAAATTTAACACAGGTGTTTTTAAACAAATGAATCGTGAGATAGTAAGACACTTTAGTTCAGAGAACAATTTAAGATTTATTGAAAACACAATGGCAGTTGTATTTATAATAAAATACAATGTCAGATGAATATTTACAGTACAACATAATAAAATGTAAGATGTATTTGAAATACAATACAGTGTAAGATATATTTACATTATAATAAAATGGAAGATGTATTTCAAATACAATACAGTGTAAGATATATTTACAATAAAATATAATGGAAGATGTATTTCAAATGCAATACAGTAAGATATATTTACAACATAATACAATAAAAAACAATGTAAAATGTATTTGACATAAAATGTAAAACAATAAAATATATACATCCAGTTTGATTCAGGGTCGGGTTGCAGTGGCAGGGCCAGCAGGCTGACCCAGACTTCCCCTATCTTTTCTCAGGCTGGAGCCCGGCCATCCGGAGGAAAGCATCGTTGATAGGGAGGTCTCGGTAATCTTCGGTTTTCCATCCGAGGAGTTAATGTTTCTTATTATTGCTCTCCTGTCAGGTCCTGGGCTGTTTGGGCTGTTGCATGAAACAACAAGTAGTTTGAATATTCAGATATTCAGACTACCACAGTAAATCATCAATAAAGGGAAGTGATGCACCACTTACCACTGAATACCCGCCGGTTTGACGCTGTGGTGTGGACTGGACTACTGAGACTGAGGCTGGTCAGCAAGTTTGCGATGCCAATCACATCCTTGTCATGAATAGGAGTCTGGGTGCACACGCCGCCGTCTTTGATTGCTTGGCTTATGGTCTTTTTGTCGCATGCAACCTCTTTGCTAGCGGTTGTGCTGGTGGTCGTCCTTGGGTCCACGCAACCTCTTTGCTAGCCGAGCAGGTGGGGTTGGCTGTGCTGAATCCTCTCTAAAATGAACTACTAATTACGACTAGCCAGTACTAAGATCATTGAAAGAAAGATGAGCAGCAGCGTGCGTGGTGCTCTCTGTAAACATTCCTAGACGGCACTGTGAAGTCTTATGGACATGTGACGGACACCGTAACCGACCTAAGTTGCATGTGCTCACTCTGCTAGCGTTAAATTTTTGTTGCAAAACAAATTTTAGTAAATACACTTGCCCATCTTCAAATGGATCTTTTCTGGCTGCATATTCCTCCTCGTCGCTGCTCGCCAAAACCGCTGCAACTGCTTCCTCTGTTGTTCTAGCAGCAGCATGCTTATAACTGTATACACCTCAGATGTGGGGAGGTCTTTTGTGATTTCTTGAGTGTTTATTGTTTTCTTTTTTCCCACAAAAATGTCGCAGACATATGAATTGACAAGGATTCCGTGTGCCGAATACTTTTGGTACCGCGTCACCCGACAAATCCATGCCACTATCTCTCTGTGTGAATCGCGTACGAGCTCACGGGGGAAAGAATCGCAAACCCTACTGATACCTCTAGAAGTTGTATTTCTGTCCTGTAGTATTGCGGAAAAAATATATTTAAAAAACGTAAACATTGTCAAACAGGCCGGCGCATCGCAAGACCCGGGAGGGTTTAAAAAGTGTCAAGGTCAAGACAACTGGGAAGATTATTTTTTTATCAGATTTGAGTCCTTTTAAATCTCTGGATGGAGTGTAGATCCCAGTGCTTTACAGTTTTAAAAACTGGTAAAAGTTGTTTATATATAATATGCTGTTACAGTATATTGACATTTTAGCAGAACTTTTCTTGTTCATTTATTTAATATTATTATTTATGTGTTGCAGAAAACTGTTTTGTATTCAAACCAAGGTTGTATTACGGTTTTTGTTTAAATCAGTTACACAAATGTTAATATATTTCCATAGGCAGAGGCCAATAAGGGTTTGGTTTTACTGTAATGTATGTTCTGCATATCTTTAAGTTTAATACAAGTGTTTTTAAACAAATGAATCGTGAGATTTTAAAACACTTTAGTTCATGGAACAATTTAAGATTTATTGAAAATACAATGGCAGATGAATATTTACAATACAATGTCAGATGTATATTTACAGTACAATATAATAGAATGTAATATCTATTTACAATATAATACAATGGAAGATGTATTTGAAATACAATACAGTGTAAGATCTTTTTACAATATAATATAATGGAAGATGTATTTCAAATAAAATACAGTGTAAGATCTTTTTACAATACAATATAATAGAAGATGTATTTGAAATACAATACAGTGTAAGATCTTTTTACAATACAATATAATCAGAATCAGAATCAGCTTTAATGGCCATGTAGGTTTGCACATACATGGAATTTGACTCCGGTTATACTTTGCTCTTCCGTACTTATACACACACACAATATACAATAAGCGGGATAAATATAAAAAAGACATTAAAGACAGTAGTCAAAAAGTGCAGATAGTGCAGATGGAAGAGTCTGATTAATTGTTCATCATGGTGACGGCCAGTGGAAAGAAGCTATTTCTGTGTCTGGTGGTTTTGGCGTACAGTGCTCTGTAGCGCCTACCAGAGGGCAGGAGTTGGAACAGCTTGTGTCCAGGGTGTGAAGGGTCTGCAGTGATCTTTCCTGCCCGCTTCCTGACTCTGGCGGTGTACAAGTCCAGAATGGAGGGGAGGCTGGAACCAATGGTTCTTTCTGCAGACCTGACGATCCGCTGTAGTCTGACTCTGTCCTGTTTGGTGGCCGATCCAAACCACACAGTGATGGAAGAGCAGAGGACAGACTGGATGATGGCGGAGTAAAAAAGGATCAGCAGCTCCTGAGGCAGGTTGATTTTTGATTGATTGATTGATTGATATATTTATTTGTCGTTTGCCAGAGTACAGGTACAAAAGCATCGAAATTACAAGAAAGGGTGGATGAAAGATTACAGCATAACATGAGGGAAGAACTTCCTGAGCTGGCGCAGAAAGTACAGCCTCTGCTGGGCCTTTTTGCGGATGGTGTTAATGTTGGAGGCCCACTTCAGGTCCCGGGAGATTGTGGATCCCAGAAACTTGAAGGTCTCCACCGCAGGAACAGTGCTATTTTGAATGGTGAGCGGGGATAGTGTTGGGGGGCTCCTCCTGAAGTCCACTGTCATCTCCACAGTCTTGAGCTTGTTCAGCTCCAGGTGGTTCTGTCCACACCAGAGGACCAGCCGTTCAACCTCCCGTCTGTACGCAGACTCGCCACCGTTCCTGATGAGGCCGATGACCGTTGTGTCGTCTGCGAACTTCAAGAGCTTAACAGACGGGTCCTCTGAGGTGCAGTCGTTGGTGTAGAGGGAGAAGAGCAGTGGAGAGAGCACACATCCCTGGGGGGCACCAGTGCTTATGGTCCGGGTGCTGGATGTGGTTTTTCCCAGCCTCACCTGCTGCGTCCTGTCTGTCAGGAAGTTTGTGATCCACCGGCAGGTGGGGGCTGGCACGGCGAGCTGGGAGAGTTTGGGTTGTAGAACCTCCGGGATGATCGTGTTGAATGCAGAGCTGAAGTCCACAAACAGAACCCTTGCATATGTCCCTGGGGAGTCGAGGTGTTGCAGTAAATGGTGCAGTCCCATATTTATTGCGTCATCCACCGACCTGTTTGCACGGTAGGCAAACTGCAGGGGGTCCAGCAGGGGCCCTGTGATGTCCTTCAGGTGGGTCAACACCAGCCTCTCAAAGGACTTCATGACCACAGACGTCAGGGCGATGGGTCTGTAGTCATTTAATCCTGTGATGGAGGATTTCTTGGGCACCGGGATGATCAAGGAGCGCTTGAAGCAGGAAGGGACTTCGCACAGCTCCAGTGATCGGTTGAAGATCTCCGTGAAGATGGGGGACAGCTCGTCAGCACAGACTTTCAGGCAGGAGGGGGACACGCCGTCTGGGCCCGGAGCCTTCCTGATCTTCTGCCTCTGAAAGAGCCGACTCACATCCTCTTCGCAGATCCTCAGTGCCGGTGGGGGGTTGGATGGGAGAGGTGAGTCAGAGAGTGGAGGTGATTGTTCGATGATGGAGCAGTTGGGCGGGTGGAAGTGGGCTTGCCGAACCTACAATAGAAGACATTCAGGTCGCCAGCCAGTCGGTGATTGTCCGCAGTGGGGGGGGATGGTCTCTTGTAGTTGGTGAGTACTTCCAGGCCTCTCCAAACTGACGAGGGTCGTTGGCTGAAAACTTTTTTTCCAGCTTTTCAGTGTAGCTCTTCTTAGCTACCTTGATCTCCCTCGTCAGTGTGTTTCTGGCCTGGTTGTACAGAATCCTGTCCCCACCTCTGTAGGCCTCCTCTTTAGCCCGGCGAAGCTGCCTGAGTCTTGCAGTGAACCAGGGTTTATTGTTGTATGTGCAGAAGGTTTTTGTCGGCACACACATGTCCTCACAAAAGCTGATATATGATGTCACAGTGTCAGTTAGCTCATCCAGGTCTGTAGCAGCAGCCTCAAAAACACTCCAATCAGTGGAGGCAAAGCAGGACTGTAGCTCCAGCTTGGCCTCGTTGGTCCATCTCTTCACAGTCTTCACCACAGGCTTTGCAGATTTTAGTTTCTGCCTGTAGGACGGGAGAAGATGAACCAGACAGTGATCAGAGAGTCCCAAAGCTGCACGAGGGACTGAGCGATATGCGTCCTTTAGTACAGTGTAGCAGTGGTCCAGTGTGTTTTTGTCCCTGGTGCTACACTTAATGTGCTGTCTGTATTTTGGCAGTTCTTTGCTGAGGTTTGCTCTGTTAAAGTCCCCAAGAACAATGAGCAGGAGTCTGGGTGTTTGTGCTCCATGGTGGTGATCTGCTCTGCCAGGTGTTGGAGTGCCTCACTCACACAGGCCTGAGGTGGGATGTACACACCGACCAGGATGAATGAGGAAAACTCCCGCGGTGAATAAAATGGTTTGCAGTTTATTAAAAGAGTTTCTAGGTGAGGGCTGCATGATTCCTTTAACACCGTGACATCTGTGCACCAACCTTCATTGATATAAAAGCAGATTCCGCCTCCCCTCGTTTTCCCCGACAGAGCCGTTACGCGGTCCGCTCGGTGGAGTTGGAAGCCCGACAGATGCAGTGCGCTGTCCGGGATGTGCGCACCGAGCCAGGTTTCGGTGAAGCACAGGGCGGCAGATCTGCTAAAGTCCCTATTAGTTTTGTTCAGGAGCAGCAGTTCATCAATCTTGTTCGCCAGAGAGCGGACGTTCGCCAGATGAATTGACGGGAGCGCAGTTCGAAATCCCCGCTGACGCACTTTAACAAGCGCTCCTGCACGCTTCCCACGCCGGCGTCTCCGGTGAATTCCGAGAAGAGCAGCTGCTCCTGCAACCAAAAACCCAGTAAAGTCATCCGGTTCATTGAAGACCGGTGAAAAAAATTGTCCAGTGGATTCACGGAAGTTTAAAAGTTCCTCCCTACTGAATGTGATCAGAGAGGGAGAGCTGGAGACGAGACAAACAAACAAAAACAGGAAAAGTACGAGAGAGCGCAGTACCGAGGCTACCATCTGCGGCGCCATCTTGTCTCATATAGAATGGAAGATGTATTTGAAATACAATACAGTGTAAGATCTTTTTACAATATAATAGAATGGAAGATGTATTTCAAATACAATACAGTGTAAGATCTTTTTACAACACAATATAATAGAATGGAAGATGTATTTCAAATACAATACATTATAAAACTGTATTATGTATTTAACATAAAATGCAAAACAATAAAATATATACATCCAGTTTGATTCAGGGTCGGGTTGCAGTGGCAGGGCCAGCAGGCTGACCCAGACTTCCCTTCTCTTTTCTCAGGCTGGAGGCCGCCGACAACTATATCGATATAAGTATCGACTGACTCTAATTTATATGTGAAATTAAGTTAAGTAAATGTAGGCCGGTGAAATTGAATAATAAACCAGACGCAACACTAGAGTTTGGGATCTTTATTTCTCGAGTTCTCTTTATGTTTAAGAGAAGTGTTAAAGTAATTTGTAATCAATTTAGGTGTCTGAACTCAATTATATCTTTCTAATACATAAATAAACCGCAGTGGTAACTCTTCTGCTAATACAGAAACAAAAGACAACAAATCACACATACAGTTACCTCTGAAATCCACAACATTAAACATTTGGTCCATCAATATACAAATGACGCAAGACATTACAACATACTCACATACTCACAGCTCGTATCACGGTGCTAGCTCAAATGCTTTTGGTGTTCACAGACACCCACACCATAGAGCACTAAAGTAACAAATACAAACCTCATCTCTGTAACAATGGATAGACAACAAATGATATAAAACATGGATCACAACGGAACGTATCCCGACAGGATGGTTATTAAAGCGACGCGCATTAGTAACTCCGCAATCGTCTCACAACGCGCAGCGCATGGTGACAAAATCAGTCTACATCATACCTCTTGACATCACCATCGGCACATTTAACGACATACAATGCACTTATAAACTTCTATGTGCTCATATTATTGAACATCTTTTGGTAGGTTGACATAGAAACACATTTATAACATATTTACTACACATTTACTTACACGAGATAAATCACCAACGCCACCAGTCAGTCACGTGACGCACTCGTTCGGTCCTACTGACTTTCCCCAAAATAGAGCGCCCTCTAGTGGCTTTACTGTGTACCACCTCTTTCCCACTGGGTTACATACTCCCCTGCTAAAAAGTCCACGTCCTCGGGGACTTAACTCATAGTTCTAACTTCTTTCACTGCTTCCCTGAAGAATGCCGCACCCAAAAATGCCTTCATCGGAGCATGTATCTTGGGCTGGGGCATTTTGGTTAAGACACATCTCTGACATTTTTTAACCCATTGTTCGACGTCATCATACATGCCCACCCAGAAACACCTCTGTTTCAGAAGGTTTTGCGTTCTTTCAATTCCCTGATGCCCCATCTGATCATGTACACTCTCTAGGACTGGTTCTCTCAAACAGGTGGGTAACAGAAGTTGGTGACATTCACCCACATGAACATCATCAAACACACGATAGAGTAAATCATCTATTTCCTTGATTCGGCCCCACTGCCTAAATAAGGAGATCACCGGCTTGGCTAACTTGGCTCTCTCCTTAAAGGTGGGTTTTTGTTTCTTTTCCCAAAACTGCCTGAATGCACTGAGTATGGGGTCTGTGTTTTGAAATGTGCGAAGCTCTTCCTTAGAGTAACCCGGCAAGGTGGGGGTGTTACCCTGCCAGTCACTCTCGTCCGTACCCTGCACGGCCTCTGAGGCCCGTACCTGTCTCACTCTACAGCACTTGATCCCTGCCGATCCTAGTTCTGGCCCTAAAGCTGTTCCCTTCCTCGCATTGCAGATGGCTATACATCCATCAAAATCGAGGTCATCTGGGTACGGTTGGGGCTCCCCTGCTAACGGCTGTCTAGAGAGGGCGTCTGCTGCAGTGTTACAGCGACCTGGCCTATACTTAACGTCAAAGTCAAACACTGCCAGCTGAGCTACCCAGCGCTGCTCGATGGCGCCCAACCTGGCTGTATTAAGGTGGCACAAAGGGTTGTTATCAGTGATGGCAGTGAATTTAGAGCCTAGGAGGTAACCTCTAAATTTCTCTGAAACCGCCCACTTAAGGGCCAGTAGTTCAAGTTTCATACTGCTGTAGTTACGATCATTTCTCTCTGCATTACGCAGCCTCCGACTGGCATAAGCAATCACTCTTTTCCTCTTGCCCTGCTGCTGATACAGGATAGCACCTAATCCCAAACTACTGGCATCTGTCTCAACAGTGAAGGGAAGAGAGAAATCAGCATAACCTAACAAAGGAGCACTTGTGAGTTTCTCCTTCAACAGCTCAAAAGCTTCCTGACACTCTGCAGTCCATAAACTTCCAAACAGCTGTTTAGACCTGGATGGACTGTTGTTTTGGATGCACGTATTAACCACATCATGTAGCGAGCTTGCCAGCTGAGAGAACCCCTCTATGAACTTCCTGTAATAGCTACAGAAACCTAAAAATGATCTTAAGTCCTTGACAGTACTTGGGGTTTTCCACTCCTGCACTGCAGCTATCTTATCCGGGTCGGTCCCAATGCCTTCAGCTGATATCTGGTGGCCAAGGAAACGTACCTCTGACTGCAGAAAATGACACTTTTCTATCTTGACTTTGAGGCCTGTCTCCTTCAGCCTCTGCAGAACCTTCTCTAGCCTCGCTAGGTGATCTTCAAAAGACTGTGAGTACACCAAAATATCATCCAGATATACAAGCATGATTTGCAACACCAAGTCACTCATTGTTGCCTGCATCAGTCGCTGAAAAGTTGCTGGTCCATTACACACTCCGAAAGGTAACCGAGAATACTCGTACAACCCAAATGGTGTTGTAAAGGCCGTTTTCTGCCTGTCATCCTCATGGACTGCAACCTGATGGTACCCGCTAGCAAGGTCAATGGTCGAAAAGAACTTTGCACCATGCAGGGCATCAAAACACTCATCAATGCGAGGCAAAGGAAAAGCGTCTCGTCTGGTTTTTGAGTTTAATTTCCTGTAGTCTACGCATAGCCGTAAACTACCGTCTGATTTTCTGACGAGGACCACCGGTGAAGCATATGCGCTCGTGCTTTCATGGATAACACCCTTCTTTAGAAGCTGAGTGATGTGCTCCCTGACTTCGCTATACTGTGTGGGGGGTATGCGGCGGTAGGGCTGAGCAACGGGTATGTCATCCACCAGATGGATCTCATGTTTAACCCGGTCTGTGTAACCTAGGTCTTCATCCTGAGAAGCAAACACATCTGCATACTGCGATAGAAGCACAGCGAGCTTAGCTTGCTCCTCCTCCGTACCACCTATGTGCAGCCGGTCCAGTATCAACTGAAAGTCATTGTCTGCTTTTGGTTTCTCTTTCTGATTAACAGTAACCTCTTCCTATTCAGCGGCGATACGCTGGAAGCGCACCTCTGTCTGGTCATTTTCAACACACTCTGCCCGAGACACTGTGCCCAACCTGGTCCTGGGCTGCAACAATATATCCTCCTGTGAGAAATTCACTACCTGGACTGGGAACACCCGCCTAGTAGCCTCTACCAAAGTGGGCACTACCACAAGACCACCTGGCAATGGTGCCTTTGCTGGTTCCAACACCATGTAGGTGTTATCATCACATTCTGTTTGCAGTCCTTTTGCATAGACCGTGGCAACCGAACAGGCTGGTATGCGTACTGAATCTCTGCCTGCTATCCTAGCTGCAGATAATTTTTCTGTTACCTCACACGTCTGTACGCGCTGAAATACTTCTCTCCAGTCTGGATCAAGCTCTCCCTTAAGGGTTGTGTCAAACTCTGCCGTAACCAACTGCTTGCATCTCTTAATTATGTTCATACCAATGAGACCTGGCACTGAATCCTGAAAACTGTTCTTCTGTGGTTGTTTCAACTCTTTGTCCTCAGTAACTGACTCTTCTGAGACTGGATCTTTGACAACTAGAAAACCACACTCTGGTATGTTTAACCCCATAGCTCTCACATCCAGTTCAACATAACCCATGTAAGGAATCGGCAAAGAGTTTGCTGCAGTTAACCTGAGCCACTTTGCGGCAGGGAACACGTCTTCTTCTTTCCTAGTAAGTGCTGCCTGAAGAACGACTCAGAAATAGTGCTGACCTGACTCCTGTATCCAACAGGCACTTCACTGGAACACCACTAATCTGAACTGCAACTTCCCGACACTCACCAACCGCACGCTCAAGGAATTGTTCACGGCTAAGAGTCTTGGAGCCTTTAGTCTTACCTCGGATCGCCTGGCTCTTGGCTTCCGAGGTCGCTAGTTTTCCGGAATAGAAGCATTGTTGGTCGCTGGATGGTTTTCTGGTCTGCGTCGCGTACACTCCCTTGCGATGTGTCCCTCCCCTTTACATTTGAAGCAAATGGGCTTCCCATCTTCTGTAAACTGGGGCCTTAGCCTGGGCTTCCCACCCTGATCTTTGTTATAATTCTCCTTGAAAGCAAGACCCTCTTTTAATGCAATTGTCAGCTCTCCTATAGCCCTGCTCTGTTCTGAGACCACCTTAACAATGTCCTCTAGAGTTGTATTCTTCTCTTGCGAATTACCAAAGCCCTGACCCTCTCCCCTGATACTGTCACACACTACCTGTCTGCTCTTAGCAACCTTGGTGTCACAGGATTTGTCTTCAAATGACCAGGCAATGGCCTCTTCACGTACCTCGAACAGAGATGGCCGGGGCTTTCCTCTAACCATTTTACGTAGCTCTCTTCTAAGAGAGGGATCTCGCACACCTTCAATGAATTGGTCTCGGACAGCTATCTTAGCATCGGACACAGCATCTGGTCTCTGTTTCAGGGCTAACCGTAAAATTTGGGAGAGTGCATGTGAGTACTCCTGAAAATCTTCACCCTCCTTTTGTTGGCGACCAAAAAAGGTGTGTAACAGCTGGGCTACACTACGTTTCTCTGAGTAAGCCTCCCGTAGCAAAGTGAACAACTCACGGGGCCCTTTTGTTTCCCCCTCTGTGCAAAGTCTGACCTCCTCTAATGCAGAGCCTCTTAAAAGAGATAGAATGAAATCAACCCCGTCTTCAGGACTCTGACCTCTGGCCTTGATTATACGATCTACCTCCTCAATAAACTCATCAATAGAGCGACCATCTTTGACTGCATCGCCACTAAAGGGCTGGATCTGGCGCTCTCTTGGAACATAGACATATGACCTATTTGCACCCTTATTCAATGCATCAATAGCTTCCATGGCTTTGTCATGTCTCTCACTCAGTTCGACAAACTGTGCCTGTAATTGTTCCAAAGCATCAGTCCCTTCTTCGAAGTTCTGCTCTTCCTCAACGTCTCTCTCCGACATGGTGACTGTCTCTGTGCCAACTTAGCTCCACTCCAGTCACTTGAAAGCCTGCAGGTTGAGGTAGAACTGATGAATGCTTCTTCTTCTCCGGGAGCGACCTTCTCCCTCTCCGTCCTCGGTGAACTTCGGATCTCAGCCACCTGGTCACTGGTCCTCAACAGCAACTCCAGGCAGGACTCCTCGTCGCGTTGCACCGGGACTGCACGTTACCACTACGGTTATTTATGTACTTTAACACCTAGTTAACTCTCCAAATTTGAGGCCCCACTCCTGGTACCAAAATGTGTAGGCCGGTGCAATTTGATAATAAACCAGACGCAACACTAGAGTTTGGGATCTTTATTTCTCGAGTTCTCTTTATGTTTAAGAGAAGTGTTAAAGTAATTTGTAATCAATTTAGGTGTCTGAACTCAATTATATCTTTCTAATACATAAATAAACCGCAGTGGTAACTCTTCTGCTAATACAGAAACAAAAGACAACAAATCACACATACAGTTACCTCTGAAATCCACAACATTAAACATTTGGTCCATCAATATACAAATGACGCAAGACATTACAACATACTCACATACTCACAGCTCGTATCACGGTGCTAGCTCAAATGCTTTTGGTGTTCACAGACATCCACACCATAGAGCACTAAAGTAACAAATACAAACCTCATCTCTGTAACAATGGACAGACAACAAATGATATAAAACATGGATCACAACGGAACGTATCCCGACAGGACGGTTATTAAAGCGACGCGCATTAGTAACTCCGCAATCGTCTCACAACGCGCAGCGCATGGTGACAAAATCAGTCAACATCATACCTCTTGACATCACCATCGGCACATTTAACGACATACAATGCACTTATAAACTTCTATGTGCTCATATTATTGAACATCTTTTGGTAGGTTGACATAGAAACACATTTATAACATATTTACTACACATTTACTTACACGAGATAAATCACCAACGCCACCAGTCAGTCACGTGACGCACTCGTTCGGTCCTACTGACTTTCCCCAAAATAGAGCGCCCTCTAGTGGCTTTACTGTGTACCACCTCTTTCCCACTGGGTTACATAAACATTAAAATGGTTTTACATTTTCCATGTGAACAGCAGTTTGACCGTGACATTTTAGAAAACATCTCAATAAGTTTATCCTCGACAACAAAGAAATCCACACATTAATGAACAAACCATGCGGCCTCTTGACCTCTGTAGGTTGTTCATTTTTCTTCCGAATATCTTTCTGAAGACTTGTTGCTTTCTTGGGTTGTGTGAAGGTCAAAGTGAAATTAAATGAAAAGTGTTTTTCTATTAAACTGATCCTAGAATAATTCCGGAACCAAAAAAGATGGAATATGATGGAACATGATGACATCATCACCTGTGGGACTCAGTGACTTAGGTCTATAACTTTGCTAACTGATCTGATTCCTAATATTCAGTTGGAGAAAAAACACTAAGACAATCTATAATCTACATACAACCTTCAAAGACACAAATAATTGTCTTTAGTGAACATAACTGAACAGGATTGTACTAAATATCAACACACTTTTTTAAAGCACCAAAATGTGCTTTCCTGCAAACAAAGGGTTGATTTAATTATTACTGTAATATCTCTTTATATTTTGTATATTCTGATTGCACCTCTCAGTAAGGGTGAGAAAATCAAATGAATCAGCCTCCTGAACAGGACTGCCTAATAGTGTGTGGTGTTCATATTGTTGTTATTCAGCCCCAGTGTTTGTGTGTCTGGTGGACAGTTGCTGAATACATTGTTTTTTAAGACAACACAATCAATTTTTTGTTAAAATACTCAGATGTTTACTTCATCCCAATTCCAAGGAATATAAACAGCATATACAGGACTGTCTCAGAAAATTAGAATATTGTGATAAAGTTCTTTATTTTCTGTAATGCAATTAAAAAAACAAAAATGTCATGCATTCTGGATTCATTACAAATCAACTGAAATATTGCAAGCCTTTTATTCTTTTAATATTGCTGATTATGGCTTACAGCTTAAGAAAACTCTAAAATCCTATCTCATAACATTTTAATATTTCCTCAGACCAAGTAAAAAAAAAGATTTATAACAGCTGAGTGTTTGTCAAGGCTCAGGAAACCCTTGCAGGTGTTTCGAGTTAATTAGACAATTCAAGTGATTTGTTTAATACCCTACTAGTATACTTTTTCATGATATTCTAATATTTAGAGATAGGATATTTGAGTTTTCTTAAGCTGTAAGCCATAATCAGCAATATTAAAAGAATAAAAGGCTTGCAATATTTCAGTTGATTTGTAATGAATCCAGAATGCATGACATTTTTGTTTTTTTAATTGCATTACAGAAAATAAAGAACTTCATCACAATATTCTAATTTTCTGAGACAGTCCTGTATGCATAATATTCGTCTTGTGCTGTACAGAGTAATACTTACTGAGCTGGAAGGACAGATCAACTCCACCCATGTGCTCGTTGCACTCACGGATCCATCTCATGGAGCCTTTCGTTAACTTGTTTGGGAGGCATACATCTTCCCCTTCCGGGTCTACGTTCCCCACAGCAAGCAATTTTAGTCATGGAGAGCCTTAAAGAGCGTGGGGCTGGGATAACAATTGGCAATATATATATGGTTGGCTGTGCCAAGGTAACGGGTCTCACTAGGGACATCACATGTCTGGGGACATGAGGCCTGTTTTCAGTGTTACATGTAATAAACTGTTGTTTTGTTTGTTTGTTTTGTTGTGTGTTTTTTTTTTCTCCTCCTCCTTTGAATTTACTGAGAGACAGGTAAATACTTAACTTAATTTTTTTAGTTTTTTTTTTTTCTTTTCACCATTCATTCTCAATTTCATCATGTTCCATGTCTTTCTCTGCATCTTCTACATCCTTAAGGTGTAGGTTATGCATTGCATTGTACTTCCTTCCTTCCCCTCCTCTCTGCAAACTCTTTTCTCCTTATTACCTTCGCATTGAAAATGCGGAAGGTTATGTTTTGATCGCCGTGTATTTATTTATTTATTTGTATGCGTGTTCCTCGCATAACAAAAAAAGTTTTAAACCGAATCGCATGAAATTTGATGGGATGATTGGTTATTATCCGGGGACCATTTGATTAGATTTTGGGATTGATCGGGTCAAAGGTCAAGGTCATGAAAAGGTCAAAATCTTCTTGAATCGCATGAAATTTGGTGGGATGATTGGTTATTATCCGGGGACCATTTGATTAGATTTTGGGATCAATCGGGTCAAAGGTCATGGAAAGGTCAAAATCTTCTTTTTACCATAGCACGGTCAATTTTTATAATGCCCAATCTTGTGATATGCGAAGGTATGCGCTCTACCGAGTGCCCATTCTAGTTTTAGACAGGTGATGCTTTCTGGCTTATTCCTTCATTCCTTCCTTCCCTGTCTCCTTCCTGGTCCGTTTCCTTCCTTCCATAGAGACATGTTTTATTGTCCATTCCGGCCCCATTTTGGCAAAGATGTAGATACAGAATAGTCATCAGCTTTATGTCTCTTTCTCTTTGTATCCTCTATCCTTCCATCCCTCCCATTCTTACCTTCACTCTCTCCTCTCCAGTGCTCTGTCTGCTCCATTCACAATGTCGCTCTCTCTCTCCCTACTTCTCTCCCACCTTTTCTCCCCCTACCTGTGCCCTCGCTCATCCTCTCACGTTTGCTCCCGCCGTCCCCATCCCTTCTTCCCGTCATTGATTTCCTTATTCTCTCAATGTCAGCCATTCTGTCTCCCTCTTTCCTTTGTCTCCATCACATCTTCTTCCTCATTTATCCCCCGCCTTCCTCCTCGCTCTTTGTCCGTTCACCCACTCCTTTCTCTCTCTCCTTCTCTCTTCTTCCTTCTTACCAGAAGTCCTTGCCACAGGGCCAAGCCTTCCTATTTACATTGGAATAAATCTACCTCATCACATACTTCTCAGTTGTTTCTTTTATTTTTTTCAGCCACTGCAATCCTTTTAGCCACCAGCCTGAAGAATTAATATAACCCAGCAATAAACTCTCCTTCCCCTCCTTTCTCCACCCCCTCTTCCTCTCCCCTTAGTCTCTCTCAATGTCAAATGATGGATGGCTGGTAGAAGCGTGTGCCAGCTGTGACGTAATGACACTACAGCTATGTCCTTATTTTAACTCTGGCCTCCATCAGAGCATTTATCAAACATGGCGCCCCATCCAAGATGCAAATAACAATGAAAGCAAATAAAGGGGGACAATATAGCTAAATTATACAGAGAGTGTAATAAGTAATCAAAAACGACAATTAATTGGACGCAGCTCCACGGTCTCCTGCTGGGACATAATGACAAATAAATGGAATGATGTGAATTCAGTCTAAAAGGGAGCTAAAAATATTGCTAAGAGTGTTACTGCTGAGTTTTAGTGGCACAATGTTGTGTTGTGAAATGTCGGGAGAAGTCTATTGTCCTTTCACCGAACAGTGACCTCAGCTTCAAAGCTCACTTTTAGATTTTATTGTGAACATCCATTCAAGGGGGGATTTTTGGGCACTGATAAAAAAAAAATGTAAAAGCCCCTGTGGAGAATGAGATCTCTACAAATACAAAATAAATGTTTGTGTCAGTGCCCCCAGCTGACTCCCAAGTCCCCTAATTAGTTCAATACAAATCACCTGTGTGTAGTTCCAAAGAGGCTGCAATCAATTGTCCTATAATTACACATGTTTCCGGAAGGTATTTTTTATCATGGATATATATGCGCAATACACCACAAGTGGTTCATCTGAAAGATAGTGTTTAAATCAGACCGCCTGTCTGAAGAAGAAAGGAAACCGTGTCCAGTGCAACGTTCCTTTCAGGCTTTCAATCATAATTTGGTGAATGTGTGTAGTTTTGCGGCCAGTCGGTACAGACATTGCAGCAGACGACGGCGTCTCTTCTATTCAACCGACGGATGACAAAGAGTTCCCGAGCGGGAGACGAGCAGCGCAGCTCTGCGCTCGAGGTAGAAGTGACGGGGCGACCTTTTCAAACCAACATGACTGCTGCTGTCGAATGCTCATTTGTCATACTTTGCTGACACTACTTTCAAATGACACGGATCAGCATCCGGCTGAGAAAAGGGTACAGCTGAGTGTCACATATCTAATGTCTTACTCTGCTGTCATGCGTGGGACTTCATCAAACTGAAGTATACTTTAAAGATTATGTTCACCCAAATTACTGAGACGTACTGTACCTTCTAGTAGTGCAAAGTCACCGTTTTGGTAGTAATTGTCTATGTTTTGAGAGATGTCTCCACGACTCTTGCTTTTAACTCAATGCAATGGTAGAATTTAATTTGTGTTCCACTCAGCATTATAAAAGCACTTTGAAAAAGCATGGAAAACTTACGGGACACGAATGCCGGTTTCCTGTTTGTGTTTGACATGTCCACCTCTGAAGAAACACACTCCTCAATGTCAGTTTAAGGGTTTAATGACAGAGATGAAGACACCCTGAAACAGACAGTGCAGCAAGATGAGCTGACAAAGTATTACAATTATGCATGTAATAAATAATGTAATACACATATACAAATAACGATATACGGTATATGCACATTAACTAATAACGTAAACAGTTCTCACATGAATGAGTGGATGAACATCTCGCCTCGAGGTGGAATGGATGAATGACGAGACTAAAATGGACGCTGACATTAACAGAAGGCAGCGTGGCATATCCGGTCAGGTAATTAGACGCTGCCCTCTAGTGGCCGGCGGTACACTCTACATCCCCCCCAGACCGGAAAGCTATAGGCCAGAATAGATTAACGGTCTAAATCCCGTATCCAGCTGCCGGACTCGGGCTAGGCGGCCTCGCCCGGCCGAGTAGGCTGGGGCACCGTCGGTGGCGACTGCGGCACCGGGAGCGGTGCGCCCAGGACGGCACCCGCAGGAACGGTGAGGTCAGCGGTCGCCTCATCAACAGGCGCAAGCGCCCACAGCCCAGTCGCGGGGCCCGTCGGCGGCTGAGCAACCCCTGGGCGCAGCCCAGCCCGGTGGATGGGTGGGGCCGATGTTCCTGGGCAGTGGCCGACTGCTGATGGGCGAGGCACGGAGGAACCGGCGGTTGCGCAGTGTCAAACGTCCCGAACCGTCAACCCTGACCCGATACTGGTCGTGGCTCAGTGACTCCACCACAATCCCTGACCTGTCCCATTTGTGGGGGCTCGGGCCTTGCTGGTTCTGGAGGAATACTGCCAATGGCGCGGTCTTGAGTGAGTCCCCAGAGACCCTCCTTAGCCGCCCATGCCTCGCGCCATAGCAGGCGGATATGCGGGTTCGAGAACTTCTCGAGGCGGCTCATGAAGGAGAGCGAGCCAGCGGCCGAAGATGATCTGCGCTGGCGAGAGGTTGCAGTCGGGGTCAGGCGTGTTGCGCAGCTGCAGCATAGCACGCAGGAAGCGGTCCTGATCAAGGCTGCCCGACGGGCCGGTGTTGGACATCAGGAGGCGCTTAGCAGTCTTAACCGCCACTTCTGCCCTCCCGTTAGACTGCGGAAAGCTAACAGAAGACACACGGTGTCTGACGTGCCATAAGCGGAGGAAGTCCTCAGTGTGGCTCGCCTTGAATTCGGACCACCGTCGCCGAGAGCTCCTCCAAGGTGGCGAAGAACGAACGGAGGTGTTGGACCAGGCCAGCTGAGCCCGCCAGGGCAGTACCGAGCTCAGGACCTCTACCCAGCCCGAGAGCCGATCCCCGACAACTAGGTAGTGGCGGCCCCCATAGTCGAAGAAGTCAGCAAACACCGCCTCGAATGGCGTGGACGGGGGTGAGGAGGGCAGGGGGTGTGTAGCCGCCTGTGACGGAGCATTGCGGTTGCAGTCTGCACACCCGTCCCTGGTGGCTTGAATGTCCCCGGACATCCCGGGCCAGTAAACTATAGGTCGGGCATGCTGCCCCATCGCAGAGGTCCCCTGATGAGCTGCATGGAGATGCGAAGGACTCTCTCACGGAGGGATGGGGAACCACGACGCGGTCCCGGTAGAGCAGGACGCCCGGACTCACAGACCGATGACAGACTCGCCAGAGCAGGCAATCCCACCCTCCTGCTCCATGAGTTGGAGGAGGTGGCTGAGCAGCCGCTGTCTCCCGTGCGAGGAGGGGCCAAGAGACGGCTCCGAGCTCCTGTGATGGAGGCCATGAGGGCTGACTCCAGGCCAGCTCTGCAGCCCCAGTGAGAGTCTGTTCGCCGAGCCAAGGATCCAGCATCAGCGGCATAGTTGCTCTTGCCAGGCAGGTGCACGATGTTGAAGCGCCATGGGAGGGTGCGCTGCTTGAGTCTAAACAGACGCGAGTTCGATATTTCATCCGAAAGATTTTCACTAACGGCTTATGGTCGGTGACCACGACGAGGTTGTCGGACCCTGGGTAACTGTTCCAGACCCCAGGCCACGGCTAGGGCCTCTCCTTCCACAGGGGATAGGAAACGCGACCCAGCGAGGGTGATCCTCCATCCTCCTGGACAGCAGTCCGGAATGCCCGAGGCACAGTGGCAATGTTGCTGGAGCAGGAAGTAGCCAATGCCACGCATGGACCAGTCAGGGCGGAGGCAGGTACGCTTCTGCATGTCGAGATCTCCACGCCTCACGGATGGCCTCCATTATGGCTTGCTTGGACGTCTGGAAAGCCTCCTCCAGAACGGGGACCATAGGAACACACAGCGTGGGCTGAGGAACGGCTTGAATGGAGCCATCGTGTCACGCAACTGGGTTAGCCACCTGGTTGACAAGGCCGAACCAGCTCCTGATGTCCGTTGTGGAGCCTGGGGTGGGAAGTCCCGGATAGCGCCCAAGTATTTTGGGAGCGGTTCGATGGTAGATTCTGAATCCAGCGAAATCGACGCACCTTTCTGCGAACTGAAGCTTGTCCGGGTTCAACACGATGCCCGACCGCCGATCAGGAAGTCGATGGTCCTCCACCAGTGTTGCTCCAGGTCGGTGTCATAGTGGATGGTGTCATCCACACAACGCAAAGTCCGAGAGGATGGCGTCAAACCGACGGTTGTAGCCATCCCCTCATGACAGGAAACCTTGTGGTGCCCTGGTGTAGCGCCACCGGCGAAGGCTGTGATGAAGGTAGTGAGGTGGCGATCCGACTCCCGCAGGGGAACACTGTGGTAGCCGTTCCAGGTGTCCGTGACGGTCTTCCAGGTGCCCTTCGGGACACGGCGTGCGAGGTGGAACGGGCACTCAGTGGCGAAGGTCTCACGTTGGCAGAACTTGTTGAGGGGGGAGAGGTCCACGGTCCTGCGGGGGGAACCGTCGTACTTCCGAGTGACTACCATACGATGGCACCACGTAACTGGCTCGCCATATGGCACGCGTGGACCCGTGCGCTGAGGACATGAGCACTGGGCGTCCTGGGGGCCACCTGGCCCTGGTTGACCTCGTCGCGTTGACGGACAAAGGCTGGTCTGCCGCCTGTCCTTGGGCCCCTGCGACGCCGTCCGACGGGAAGACCACGGGCAAGAGGCCGAGGTTGAGCAACGACTCGTAGGAGAGGTACATGGCCTGGACTGAGCTGCTCACATATACCATGGAACGGCAGGATGTAACACGCCCCGCTGCAGGTTCGATGGCTATAGGGAGCGGTTGGCGCCGACAGGCTGAGGCTGACGGGTCGCAGGTCAAACCGCAGGCCAGGAACTCCTCCAGAGACCAGAGGTCCGACTGCGCGCCAGTGTCTGCGACGGCAGATATCCGAGCTCCATCGGCCGAGCCCCGGTTGCCGGTGCCATCCCTCAGCCCGGCTGGCATGTCCACCGAGATGGTAATTAATGCTCGGGGGTGGTCTCTCAGCCTGGCTCGTCTCCATTCGCCCTTGGAGAAGATGTGGTGCTCGAGTCTGACAAGTGCAGGCCTGTTGACACATCCATGCGACTTAGGATGGCTCAGGCCAGGGCGGGCTCCAGCTGGCACCAATGAGACCTGAGAGATCAGCTCAGACTCCATGGCGACCTGTTGACCCTGGCGCCTCTGTCGCCGGCGGGCCCTGTAGCAGCCGATGCACACCTGGTGAGGCTTAGGATTCCACAGGCCCCTCCGACATTCTGGGCACGAGGCTCGTTAGCCCTATCCGCAGGGCCGGGCGGCTCGTCTGTGGAGTCGCTTCAGGCGCTGGAATGACGACATGGCTGACAGAGAGGACGACGGGAGCGTTACGGGCCATCTCTTTGTTCTCGACGAGTGCAATAACGTCGTTAACTGGTTTGACCAGGATGTCAGGTGTCCCAAGCCGTATGTCCGGGTCATAGATGCCATTTAGCAGAACATCACGGATAATGTGGTTGGTATAGTCCACATACCGCATTATATGCGCATGTCTCTGCTTTACCCGCACTCTGGCAGCGGAATGTCTCGTCGCGTTCCTGGCGTAGCTGAAGTAGCTCGGCGCAGGACACATGTAGCGACAGGGATGACAGCTAGATGGCGGTGATTAGGTCCGCAGGGGTCCGGAGGCGCATCGGGACGGCTTTCAACAGGCTGTCTCCAAGTAAAGGCCCAGCGCACTGAAACAGCTGGAAGGGGCCTGGGCATCCCTATGCCTGAACGAATACGCTCCAACGGCGGATGAACACGTTCCATTCCTCTATTGACACGCCCACATCAACTTTGGGCCGATCGAGTCTCGGGCCTCGAGGGTTGGCCATGACAGACGCGCTGGTGGCTAAATCCATGAATTGTCAATAGAGCAGCGACAAGTGCTTCAGACAAGTCTCCGGATTTAAACCAGGGCATCCAACAACGACCATGGTGTCTTCATGAAGAAACACACTCCTCAATGTCAGTTTAAGGGTTTAATGACAGAGATGAAGACACCCTGAAACAGACAGTGCAGCAAGATGAGCTGACAAAGTATTACAATTATGCATGTAATAAATAACGTAATACACATATACAAATAACGATATACGGTATATGCACATTAACTAATAACGTAAACAGTTCTCACATGAATGAGTGGATGAACATCTGAGGTGGAATGGATGAATGACGAGACTAAAATGGACGCTGACATTAACGGAAGGCAGCGTGGCATATCCGGTCAGGTAATTAGACGCTGCCCTCTAGTGGCCGGCGGTACACTCTACAACCTCCCCTCTCTTCTGCACTCTGCGTGTTCCGTCGGTCTTTATGCAACATCATGACTCACAGAGCATTTTTTGGCAATGACGCGGATGGGTCTACGATGTGCACTCTACATTGACGTTAGCTCAAAGGACGCTGCATCACAAACAGATGCTGACGGGTGCCTTGTGAGTCAGATGCTCAGTGGCGTCACAAGCGGTCTGGTTTTGATGCAGCGCGAATTAAAATGGGCTGAAATCAGGACATTTGCAGACATTCTGGGCCCCTTTATGAACACCGTTCTGCAAACCTCAACCCAGGAAATGACCCATGTGATGTTCAACACAGGGTGGCTAGTAGAGGCAAGAAAGTGGGAGATGTAGATAAAAGGTAAACAAAGGCGACAGCACACAGATGTTCAGCCTGGCATATGGAATATAAACGAAAACATGAAGGATTCACGCTGGTACATAAACGCGTGAAAGTCGAGGAATACAAGCAGAAACTGAATGGCACAGCTTTATTCATAAAGCATGGAATTTCATCTTCCTTCAGTTGTTTTGACGAGTAAATAGATCATTTGACAATGAAAACAAATACCCACCATTGCACATGACATAACGGAGTTGTCACGGTAACGTGACACCTTCACAGCAAAGCGCTGTCCCATTTATACTTGCACCATTTCAAGCTCACAGTCTCTCAACCATTTAACAGGTTTCAGGGTTTTTGCAGTGCAAAAACAAGCGCTGTCCCAAACTAGCCCCTCCTTTGGGACGGGCCTCTGTTTTTGTAGTTCCAATAAAACTCCAATAAAACTCCTTACAACACGGTGGAATTGTTCTTAGCCTCACCACACCCAAAGTGCTCTCTCCACCTCGTGGCTGTGTATCTTCCTCACTCTGTCTCTGTCAGCAGGAGAAGCAAATTGAATATGCTGAATGCATTTGCTTGACCCTGCAAATGGAGACCTGTCAAGCCAATCCAATTTGTACACACACACACACACACATCTGTGTGAGAGTCTGAGTGCATCTCTCTCTGTGCATGTGACCTTGACAGAGGGCCTTTTGACTGGTGCGTGTGTGTTATTTTCACAATTTAACCTTGGCATATGTAGATGTGCAGAGTCAGATTAAAGGAGATTAAGGGCGCTCAATCATAGCACCTCGACGCCCCTCCTCCCCCGCTCCCAGTGCAGGCCATACATCACACATTCCCCGTGTGTGATCACCCAGACATTCTCCAAACAAAGCAGAAGGGGAAAAAAACACGCACGATTAGCTCATCAAATAAAACAGACGGGTGACATTCACTTAACAAAGCCTTTGGGTCGGATTCAGCAATGGGATGGGCGGGTTACGTTCACTCAAGAGGAAGGAGCGCTACACCCGTTCAAGAGCACGGCGGTGTTGTGTCTGATAAACAGGGCGACTGTGAGATGTTCAGGAAGCGGTGGAGAAAAACAGAAAATGAGACGGCAGACACGAGGGAATATTTACAGAGCCCGTTTACACTTGTTTCAGAGTTTGCATGTTCCCCCCGTGTCGGCGTGGGTTTCCTCGAGGTTCCATCGTTTCCACCAACCACCAAAACAAAAGTGATGCTCGGTGACTCAGTCACATGCTCGTCATCTTCTTTCCTGTTTTTTGTTGTTGCTCAGCATAACGATGGGTGCTCTTATCTTGGAGCCTGGTGGAAAACCAATTTGTTTTCAGACCGCAATGGCCATCTAATGCATCTCCTTCTCCCCAAGGTGAGAGTCAGGTACTTTCTTTGGTGCGATCGCATTAAGCGATCACACTCGGTGCTCTGCGTCAGCCTGTGAGGAGCTGGTAAGAGGAGCTGTGAGTGTGAACAATCTTTCCATGAAACTAGCTGATGAGCCTCGGTGAAATAGAATCAGAGTCCTTTAATTCTATAAATAAACCGCATCGTGGTTTGTTTTCATACATTGTATGAGAGTGGGTCAACTTCACCAGCCAGAAGTGCACTTCCAGTATGTTGTGACTGTAATTAATGAGCTCATTTAAATATTGTTGTGACCTTGTTTCTGTTCCCAGTGCAGACTGGTGGGATATAAATATATATTTAGAAGGGGGAAAAAGGCTGCTTAGCTGCTCTGAGCTGCTGGTGATTAATTACTCTCAACACAACATGGATGGCATTATTATGGTGTGTGAAGATGGCACACACTCAAACGTGCACACACACACACACACATGGAAGCATGCTGGCATTTGCACATGTTTGCTCTCAGGTGGCCTGACACATGTTTCATCATCATTCCTTTCACGCGGGTGTTTATCTGTCCGTCTGTGATCACGTTCGCTGTGTGTGTGTGTGTAGGGGTGACATTTCCTACATCACGTACTACCGCTTGTTTGATCTTTCCTCTTTCATCTCCTCAGCAAAGAAACCTGACATTACAGGGTCTCTCTCGACTCCTCTAGCTCCATTTTGAGTCGTAAGTGTAGCTGACCGTGTGTGTGTGTGTGTGTGGGGGGGGGGGGGGGGTAGCCATGCAGATGGATGAACCTTCTTTGCAGTTAGCGTTTGTGAGTCTCTTTGCGAGTGTGCGTTCACGTAGCGCGTGTGTTACTGGCGGCTGTATTATTCCATCTGATTCATGACCACAAAGGCTCTCTCTAGCATTCAAGGAATAAGTGATTCACTAGAAAAAATACCCCCTAACCTTCAGAGGTTCTGAGAAAGAACTGCTACTGTAAAACTACAAATCTAAAGGTCCTCCCAGCAGGACTCTTCTCTGTTGGAGTCTCTCGGTCAGAAGCTGCCTGTCCACCAACGGAGGAGCTTTTTTAGTCCTTGCGCCAGCAGCCATCCAGCTCACTTAAATCGCCCTCAAAGTAAAGGTGCGTTCACACCAAAAGCGAGGCGATTTTTTGAAAAGTCAACGTACAGACACGTGTGGCTGCGATAGACGCAACATTTTTCCGGGCGGCGCGTTGTGGGCGACGCATTTTCAGCAGCGCAATTGTCGCCGCTAGTTGAAATATTTCAACTTTGAGGCGATCATTTCGCAACTCGGGCCAATCAGCTCTTGAGTTGCTCGGCGCGTCATCGCTGTCCCGCCACTGTTGAATCAGAAAAGAGACGGACAATAATGTTATGAACACAATAACATATTATATATTATAATGTTATGAACACAATAACAGCGTTTAGATGTTCCGCTCTCGTAGCGCTGGAAGCGGAAGTCTTTCAGACGTAACGGTAACTTCATCGGTGAAAGTGACCGAGCTGAGTGAGCCTACGGGTGATGTCATGTATAAATATATATATATATATGATATAATGTTATGAACCCAAACACGAGGGCGTTGGATGTTCCGACGTGTGTGGGATGTCCTCAACAAATATAAAGCAGAACTAGTGGTTAGTTCTTCATGGTGGATGAAGGAAATGATAACGGTCTTTACGGAGACGAGACACTGACATAAGCTCCGCCTCTCGCCGAGCTTCGCAACGCTTATGGCGTGAACACGGCAAATGGTCGTGCGAGTCGCAGCTATTTTTTAAAATGACAATAACCTCTGACCTCTTTGTTGACAAGGTCAGGGAAAACAAAGAATTCCCCCAGAAGTAGCCGTTATTTGCCATAATAGAGGAGCAGGTGGGATATGTTTAAAAAATGACCTCAGTTTAAATACAATGGAGGCCTTCATTACGCTCAGTATGAATAACACACTGGAGAAAGTTAGGTCAAGTCTGTTCCATCAGTTATCACAAATAGGATTTAGAGTTTGAAAAATCAACAATGACAAGATGAAGGATTTATGGAATATCACTTGTACAAGATTGAATATCACTGGACATTAAAGTTATGCATTTAAGTGAGCTTTTTAATATGTATTGCGTTGGTATTATATTAGTAT
This sequence comes from Pseudoliparis swirei, assembly GCF_029220125.1. Taxonomy (NCBI): domain Eukaryota; kingdom Metazoa; phylum Chordata; class Actinopteri; order Perciformes; family Liparidae; genus Pseudoliparis; species Pseudoliparis swirei. The sequence goes on along the minus strand of NC_079411.1, from coordinate 24,522,923 downwards.
TGTATATGTTGTGGCTAAAACTGTAGTCTTGAGACCCCTGTGGCGTGAAATGAAACTTCTGAAAATGCAGCGTATCGTCTCCCTCTGAAAGCCTTCTGAGTCTCCATCTTTTTATTTTTTTATTTTACATTCTTGAGCATGCAGCTGATTTGAATAAACTTCATCGTCTTGTGTTACGTGTGACCCGGCCGGTCAACTGGTCCGTACCATGTGGGCAGAAACATTTCAGCTGCACAGTGTGAGTTCATACAGCACACACGATGAATTAAAAGCACACAACGACATCTTTACTTCCACATTTCTAGTCATTTGGATAATTAAATAATCTGCTGATTTGAAGTCCCAATTCAATATATATTTATATTTCCTTCACATTCATTCCATTTAGAAATCCAATTACATTTGCTGAAGGTCTAATTTAGGTAAGATATGCCTAATAATTGAAACACCCTGAAATAATAAAACTATTAAAAACCGCAATGATGCAGGGTATTTTTTGAATGGTATTTTTAGTCGTCACAGCTTGACAAAGTATCAGGCAGTAAAAATCTCTAAACATAGCTTGTATTGGTTGAAAGCAAACCCATCTGCCAATGCAGTTGGCATTGGCATTGCAGAAGTGGCAGGTGGCTGTTTAGACTGATTTAATTTCCCAATTTAAACTAATTCCACGCTTCAGAGACCAGTTTTGAATTTAGCAGCTTAACTGTCAGAAACACATGTCTAAGTGCTCCAAGTCATGCGCAGTGTCTGTTTATGACTCATACAACAGCTGGAGTGAAACTGAACACAATGAGGTAAAATACATGTCAAATAGCATCATAATGGGATAGACCACACATCAATAGCAATAGGCCTTCTCCCACTGGCTCTGATACCAGTCTAGTCGTCCATGGCACCCCTCTGGAGTTATTAAATCCTTTTTTTTTTTTACTTTTCCCTTATTCTTTATGGAGAAGTAATCAATGTCGTCACCGTTTCATTGTCAGACGTTTCACAAAATGCGACGCCATAATTATTGAATTCAACCACAAATGACCCGAACATTTTAATTGACCCGATTCACTCCCTAGATTGTAAAATCAATTTGGTCAAAATTGCAATATAAACTCCAGTGATTGGACATTCGTTGTGGAAATGCACCATTGGCAGCTGCATTTAACTCTTCCCTTCCAATTCCTTCCGTCCATAAACGTGTATATTGGACTTTCTATCAAACAAGCAAATGTTATTTCAACACAGTTGTTAACATGTTTGAACAGATTGCTGACTCGGTTGTGTAACGACTCGTGTGTAGACCCAAATGCACCCTCGACTCCAGGGATCCTTCGAACTTATATTCCACACTCTGGAAACGGCAGGCAGAGTATCAACAGGACGAAGGGCTGGTAGGTTCTCGGGGAGTCGGACTAGCGGGTTAACCAGGGACAGGCAGGGTCGGCAACAGGAAATCCGTCTAGAAACAAGTGCTGGAGAGTCTGGCATAGAAAAGGAAGAACAATCTGGCAAGGTGTGTGTGTGTGAGGCAGGAGACTATATAGGGATTTGATTAGTGATTAAAGACAGGTGTGTGAACAGGTGAAGGAAGTCAGACTGACGAGGTGGGAGTGAGGAGGGTGTGGAGCTGAAGCTGTGACAGGTTGGGTCAGTCTAATCTGATTACTAATTTGAGAATGCCCATCTGTTTTTCCGGTGCAGGGATGTATACCCACTTCATACGATTTCAGAGAAATAATGAAACGCATGATGACATGAAGTCTCCGGATTAGTTCTTCTAATTTTAGCAATCACACTACTGACGCTCCTTTACATGAGCTATATTTAATAATTTCCCCACCCTCCCTCTCTCTCTTTCTCATGCGATAATCTCTTCTCCTCCGTCAAAATACCTTGGAGAGAAGGAAGATGATGTACAGTATGATGGTCACACACACACACAAAAAGAAAAAAACACCCCTGCAGGCTAAAAGAACTCACAATAATGATGCTGTTATTCTGTGTATTCAGTGAGTGAGAGACACATCTTGATTGTGTGCCTACACAGACTGTCTGAAACACACGGTGTGAAGCAGACACACAGCGATCATGCGGTGAAAGGCTGTTGTCAGGGTTTCTCTGCACACACAGCAGAATGAAAACACTACTTAGGTGACAAGGCTTGGCTTCTGTTTCTTCATCCCCTTCTCTCTCTCTCTCTCTCTCTACTCTTCACTGTTTTACCCAATATTCATCTCCTTCCTCTGTCCCCTGTCAATCTCTTATTACATCGGGCCTGTCGTTCTTCGCTCGTCTCTATCCTCGTCTATTGCTCTCTCCCTTTGTCCTGGGCGAATGTCATTTTGTCAGCCGGTTGTCGTGTTTCGCCGGCCGCCTCGTTCTCTTCCTGCAACCCCGCTGAAAGACTAATGAGTGGGTGCATGCAGAGCGACGGAGGGTTACAACGGGAGTGGGTAAGCGGAGGTGAGCTGCGGTGCGAGCAGGGACGGAGGGAGGGGGGGAATTCTCTGAAAGATTAATTGAATGGAAATGAAAGCAGAAATGAGTGAGATATGAGGTCAACACATTAGAACGAGAGGAGCTCGATCAATACAGACACCCTCACGACAAAAGTGGACAGTGTCTCTGCAGAAGTGATAGGAGGGGGAACTAACTAGCTTATTTAAGGCATGCAAGTTCAAAACGGGCCAATTAAGTTTAATAAATCAAAAAGGAGTTCAGAAGTAAATCGAGGAGGTCATTCACGTCCAACGCCAACCCCGATCACTCCTCTACATGCACTCTACGCTCACTCGTTATCCCATGACTGGGTTTCCTTGTAGTTTCAGACCAACTCCATGACACCTGAGCCAACCTCTGTTCACTCATGAATCCCGTGGCATAGAGGCCTGCAATGCTTAGTGGACTTTGATTTACAATAGATTAAGAGATTTAGAACTCCAAGAGGTCACTTTCACGCTCAAGTATAAGAAAGAAAAACACAAAGATCTGCCACGTATGTTTGAGATAAATATCCCTTTTTTGAATGGCTTTTCATCTGTAATTATAACAAATACATTTAAATAAATTTTCTGATACACAAGAAAACCACCAAATCTCGCCGGCGGAATTTTTTTTTTTTTTACACAATCACCAAAAGTATCCTTTTTTTTAAATCAAAGCCGGAAGTAAAAAAACATCATTATTGTCCGATTTACAACACTTGTGGACACTTCCCCAAATGTTGGGTAGGTAGATTCCATTGTTTTACAATTTTTGTAAAATAAATGAAAGAAATTCAACTTTTCTTTCTTCTTTTTAAAAATAGACTTATGGCAATGCAACTGTGTTGCACTGCCCAACAACATACATTGTTGAGTTCTCTCTACTTCTAGCCATGATTTTTCTGTTTCCATAGAGGTCCAGGACTTCTAAATTGGAGCGAAAATCAATCAAGACCTCAGACAGGAAGATGTAGCACGAACAAAAAATGCACCCACACTGCTCCGGGGTTCCTCCAGCCGCTCTCATTGATCCGTTTGCCACATTGGCAGCAGATCGATGAACCTGTAGCGATGCAGCAGACACGCAGAGGCAGAAGAATACGCCAAGTAAGTTGTGTTTCTGCCCACCTGATGGATGCAAAAGCAATAGGAACTCTTCTTTTAGCTGTTTGTGTATCTCCTGTTTTTCTGCATCAAGTATGTCCCATCATACCCTAGGTGTACTCGGTAAGAGACTAACCTAATCACATCAAAATAGTCCTAAATCACCAATATTGGTTTGGATGTTTTCCAATAGTAAACACATTGCCAAAGCCTCTTTTGTGATATCCAGCCCGTATACTAATGCGGTTGTATTTACTACAGGAAGTACAATAGCTGTAATCTGGTGCTTAGCTATCTCATTTTATTCCTTTTTATTGTTTTTTGGCAGCCAAAATATATATATTTTTTTCTCTGCATTACTAAAGCCATAACATTGGCATTAAAAACCCATCTTACACACACACACACACACACAGGCATCGTCACACAAAAAGCACTTGCCCTCGTTCTTCTGTCTCGGTCTCATGCTTGTAAAAACAGTCACACACACAGACACACACTCCAGGGAGTGTGTTGGCATTTGACTACAGCTCATTCCGTCATGACGGCGTTACGGAGCCTTCCAGACACCTCTCAGACAGATTGGCTTCTCATCTTTAAGACAGCTGATAATGAATTTAAAGCACGGCCCTTGGCTTTGGCATACTTGTGGAGGAGCACAATCCCAGACGATGAAGGAGGCAGACAGACACGATGTGCCTTGGCAAGACATCACAGCGCAAAAAAAAAAGGCATGCACTTTCCTCATTACGAGGCTGAAATCTGATTTGCGTTACAGCGTTGTCCTGCGGAACACGGGGAATCTCTCAAATGACACCTGGGTGAGAAAAAACAATAACTGGCTGGCTTCTCCATCCAACCTTGTGTGCGTGTGTTTCGATTGATTTGGTTATTTGCCGTGGTGTGATCTCGCAGCTTTTCATATGTGAGACAAAATCAGCTGTCCAAGCGCACTGCCAGAGACACCGTGTACAGTTTCCTCAGGCCACACAAAGTCATTCCTTAGATTTGAGACGCACAGACATTTTGACATGCAGAATCTCGATATTACTCGTGTTATTTTTGGCCTCACTGACTCCATGTGGGCGAGTGTTGACTACCCCTGGACTAGAGTTATACATATCTATAGGTGTATATGCTACATCTTTATAGCTGTATATGCTAAACAATTGAGCACGAGTGCAGATTGTTTTATAAACTACTATGGAAGTAGGTTATATATATATATATATATGGCTATAGGACATTTGGTTGTTAGTGAGGACACCTTTCATAATCAGCTTTCAGTAGCACCTGATCAACCTCCAGTAGAAATACTTTAGCCTACATCTTCCAACACTCTTGGACTCATTAAAATCATATCAATGATCAGTCATCGGTCAGTCACAGCACCTCCGTCAACCAGTCTGCTCTTTTCACACCATTTATTTTTAAATGAGCATCAGATGGCCAAATTGGAGCTAACGTTGGTCAAATCAGGAGTCTAATGAGAGAGGAGAGACAAACTCCACCTCATGTTAATTTAGGAAGTCAGCATTAAAATTCCAACACATAAAGAGTGTTGGCAGTTGCAAATGTAATAGGGATATGAATGTGTACAATGAACTGGTCCTGGTCAGCAGATTATTCTACCACGCGGTTTCTTCCTGTTTCCAGTCTTGAGCCAAGCTCAACGTTTTCAACGATAACTCTACAAGAACAAGTGTATTTCACAAAATGTAAAAAGCACTCTGCAGCAAGTTGTACCAAAGATGAATATCATTTTTCCTATAGGTTCTTCCAGGTTAATGGGACTACCACGATTACCCACAATGCTGAAGGACGGAATACATTTTTGGTCTGGTCAGGAGCAAGAATGTGAACAAGACAGTTTCAATAATTCATATACTTCTGCTTGTTTATGTATTGTGTAGATATGCTAAGTTTGGCAGAAACAATGCTATTTTAAAAAGTCATGCTACATTGACAGTTGTTGTTGTTTAATTCATAACACCAGAAGATTGAGGTGAAAGGTGAATTTTCTTTGAAGATGTAAAAAGTTTTAATGTTAGTATCCTCAAGATCAACTTATACTACCTCTAATTTGTTTGATTCAGCTCTTTATAAAAAATAGACATGATTTATGTAAAAGTTTTTCAAGTGCTCCACGTAATTTTAGGTGTAAAGAAGAGAAATGTTTTCAACTCTTACTCACCTGAGGTATATAATGTCTGGATGATAACTTGCTATTTAATTAGTTCATAGAAAGTGCAACGACCTGTTGTGTTTATTGACTTCTCAATCCATTAGTTGCTGTGTGTTCTGCATATAATAGAGCAAAGGGATATCAGGACATGATTGAGTGAGAAGCAGCTAAATGTGACAGCTATTCAGTCCACGAGAGAAACAAAAACACTATCAATATATTGAAGAGGACAGAGAGGCAAAGCGAGATTTAAATGAGATTTCTACAGGATGAAATGCAGCTCGCAGATTGGAGGAGGACCAGAACCGTATAAAGTGGATTATGGCTCTTACACACTAACCCCAATCAAAAGCCTCCATGGAAAGCAATGAGACCGGCACCATCACACAGCCACTTGTGTGTGTGTGTGTGTGTGTGTGGGGGGGGGGGGATAAAGTGCCATCATGATCATGTAGAGTGTAAGTCCCGGGGTTGAGTGTAAGCCGTCCGCCAGGTTGTGGAACAGCATTGCACAAACTCCTGGGAACCAACAGGAGTACATTTAGTCTTTCCCCAGGGGTGCGGGGGGAGGGGTAGGGGGGGGGGGGGGGGCATACGGCACCATCGTGCAGAGAGGAGACACTAGAAAGTCAATGCCACACACACACACACATTTCATCATGCCAAATGACTGGTTGTGATAAATGAAGTATAATTATTGCCAACCGTGTCAAAAATGATGCAACACATTCAGAAAGTTGAGACATTGTGCTTTTAATTTTTTTTTGTTTTACCTGAAGTTCAAGAGCTGCTCTTACATTCTAGAAATCAACTGGATGGAATAAAAGTAAAGTTAGAAAAAAAAGGCCACTGGGGGGTGTGGGGGGGGAAGGAGAGCCAAGTCGATGCAAATGGTCGCTGGGAAACCACAGAACGCTGGAGCAAAATAAAAGAAAGACGTTTTTTAAGGTCAAAAATGGCTTAACGGCGCCCCGGAAGCATGTAGGTGGATGGGGAGAATGAGAAGGAGGAGAGGAACGAGGGAGGAGGGTAGTCCTGTCTGCTGGTGCCGCTCCCTCTCGACCCCTCCCCCAGACGATGGGGTGATGGGGTGGAGATGAAAGAGAGACTTTGAAGAAGGAGTGGTCCTTCCCTTGCTCCCTCGAAGGAGGAGGAGTGGGGAGTGGGATCAGTGCAGAGGCCCCTGACACAGCAAGAGATGTCAAGATGCACACACACACACACACAGTACATTGCACATTATGCACTTGACTTCCTTGAGAAGTACTTTCAAAGGTGACTTTACAGTCCACTTTATTTTGCTTTGCACACAGCTTTCTGGAACTGACCATATGGGCTCACACGTCCTCGGTGCTGACGGCACTAAACGGCTCGCAAAGGTCATCTGCACTTGTGGCTGGACGGCAACGAGAGCGAAGATCTTTTGCTCAAGTTGCAATATTGTCAGAGTTTGAAAATACTTGACATTGCTCTGAAGTCTTTGTCACAAATTCTCCCCCGGGGGTGGGATAAGTCCTCAGCTGACACAAGGTCTCCATTGGAGGTGTTCCTTGACTCGGCTCTTAGATATGGCGAAATGTGGAAGGATCACGGTGGAGCGGAGTGTGAAGAAGAGCAGAACCCAGAAGATGTTTGGTTGACTGCATTCACCCCTTCATCATAAATCATCTGCATAATATTATCTGAACAGTTAAACCTTGGAGCTAAGTGTGAAACCACAGTCGTTGACTACTTAGGGTGTCTGGAAGTGGAAATAATGGATAAGTGTTGTGACTTTTTGTGTATTTAGTTTTCTGAATTATCCAAAACAAAACCTTCTTTTTTGGCTATTTCACTTTTACTTTTCACTATTTATTTGACCCGAAAACGTACATTTTGGGAAGTCAGTGGAATCAATCCAGGCAATAGAATTCAATTCATTTCATTTTCATACAGCCCAATATCACAAATTGCAAATTTGCCTCAGCAGGCTTTACAAACCGTACACATACGACATCCCTGACCTTTGTCCTCACATCGGATCATGAAAAACTCCCAATCAATAAAAACTTTCGCAGGGAAAAAAGGTAAGAAACCTTCAGGAGAGCAACAGAGGAGGATCCCTCTCCAGGATGGACAGGTGCAATACATGTCATGTGACCAGAAGGAATCATTACAGAGTTACAATACATTCACTGAATATGACAGAATGTATGAATAGTTCGTAGTAGTCACGGTCCATGATCCAATACAGCCGTAGACCACAACAGTTTATTAATAACTTGGGTTGGAGAAGGCCTGAAGCACACTACCAGGTTGTGGCTGACATATTGCCATCTGTATTTGCACCTTTATATCTCACATGCAGACACACACAGTGAGGCAAGGGGTTCGTAAAAATAGCTCCAAACACAACAAATACTTTCAAATCGCTGTTATCTCTACACATGTTCTCCAAATAGTTCAATAGTTTCACATGTACTGCATCAGAAATATCCTTTTCAATCTCAGTCAGATTTAATCCCTCCAATCATAATCACCCAGCCACCCATTGATTTCATTTTCAACCAATCCTTCTTTTCCTTCTTTAAAAAAATATATTTATTTTGATTTCACAAATGAACAAGACAGGACTTTAAGGATATAATACAAAGGGAAAGGAGAAATAAAAGGGTAAAGAACAACAATAAACAGACCAAAAAATAGATAACAAATAATTAGAAAAACCACAGCAAATAACACATCACCAGTCTGAAATAAGTACAACTTTAAGGTTACATCATCAAATCAAGTCAGCATCGGGACCAGTGTTTTTAATCTGGCACGGCAAAGTCCATCCCAGAGGGATCCACCATGTCTAAAGGTGCGTTCACACCAAAAGCGAAACTATTTTTTCGTGCGACCGAATCCCATGTAAAGTCAACGTACAGACGCTTGTGGCTGCGATAGACGCGATATTTTCCCGGGCGGCGCGTTTGGGGCGACGCGATGTGGCCGGCGCGTTTCTAGCGGCACAATTTTCGCCCCGAGTTGAAATATTTCAACTTTGAGGCGGTCATCTCGCAACTCGGGCCAATCGGCTCTTGAGTTCCGCTCTCGTAGCGCTGGAAGCGGAAGTCTTTCAGACGTAACAGTAACTTCATCGGTGAAAGTGACCGAGCTGAGTGAGCCTACGGGTGATGTCATGAACCCAAACACGAGGGCGTTAGTGTGTGAGACGTCCACAACAAGTATAAAGCAGAACTAGTGGTTAGTTATTCTGGTGGATGAAGGAGATGATAACGGTCTCTACGGAGACGAGACACGGAGATAAGCCCCGCCCCTCGCGCAGCGTCTCGACGCTCATGGCTTGAACACGGCGAATGGTCGAGCGAGTAAACTCACGAGTTTTGGGCGAGGCGAAAAATAGTTTTGCTTTTGGTGTGAACGCACCTTAAGACCGGTTTCCATATTTTCCATCTTGTTTTTAACCCCCGGCTCTTCTTCATGTCACAATATCCTTTTGTGCCGTCGGCCTTCCGTTTCATTCAGTCTCACAGTTTTCTGTGGACTTGACCGTTTGTGTATCAATAAAGCCACGACTTCATCCTTTCGCTCATATGAGTCTCTATTTAAACACATTCTAATTTCATGGTGTGCAGTTATTTTATTCTGAGCACTAATTCCACAGCCTTTTGACTTTGTGAACTTTATAGTATTTTTCATGTGCAGTGGCGATTGTAAAATTCTAAGGTGAGCTACATTTTTAATTGCACTGAAATGTCACAGAATAAATGAGAAGGGGAAGGACCTCTGGGCTTACTCACCAGGGTCGGCTACCACAAAAGGTTGAAATTGTGGAAAATATGATTTTAAGCACATTTAATAATTCAATTGGATCTTTACTGTTAAACAGGATTTGATGTCCCCTTTGCTTTTACGAGAGGCCGGGTGCCCTGTGACTAGAAATATTATCTTTAAAGGATCCGTGATCACGGTCATGTGCTGGAGGACATCGATCTCTTTCTACTGTTCTTCTGGTCTGCAGCTGACCTTGACCTCTGACCTTTTGAAGAAGGAAAGCAGAACAGTTCCCCAAAGGGAGTGACTATCTCTGGAGGGGTTCATGTACGACATCCTCATAAATAGTATTATTGGGCCTCATGCGAGAACCTCTTGTGGACTTGTAAGAGTGATTAAAGTGAACTTGCCGCATTCACCAATTTGATCATATTTCGAATTTTCAGAACCCTTAGGTCGTAGGTGTCGAGTGAAATGAGTCTACTGTCGTTTTTCACAAATCGATTATATATTTCATTACCTTGAAGCAATTTAGGGTAGAAAGATCTTCTATAAATGACACATGATTAAATCAGGGAGAAACGTAACCAGACAAAGTTATTTTTAAATGCTTTATCGCGCCAGGTCTTGGAAGAGCTTGTATCTTTTAGGCAGCGTCATGATATTCTGATATTAGCAAAGACAGACGGATGGTTCTTCAAATGCAAGTTTTTGCAAGTCCGGGAAAACCGCTTCCGTTGCAAAGCCTGAGAGTACAACATCACGTGTTACGATACTTATTTTTATCCATCTCCTTGAGCCGGTTTCCTGCAGTTATATCGAACCATTTCTTCTTTATTTCAGTGACACGAAACGTTTTAAACAGCACTCCCATTCCGGTTCCCTTAATTCCCCCAGCTGACGGTGTGAAAAAGTAAAAAAGTTCCTTCATGAATCTCCAAAAGGAGGTCTTAAATCTCTAAACTTATAAAGTTCCCCTATTTTAATTCCTTGGTGCCATTTTCATAAGTGAACACTTCTGGACATATGGGGCATTGACACGGAGGCGTATATTGTTCTATAGGGGCGTGATGCTGATTTCCAATGTTCATGAACTCACACTCATTTACACACAGATTCATTCATCATATTTAGACAGTTATAGACAGTAATCTAAAGTTAGGGGCGTTTGCATAATTAAAAAAAAAATTATAATGTGGCTACAATAGTATCTCAAAGATTTAGTAAGACTATGTTTACTATGAATAATGAAAAGGAATTACTCAGCTGCCAATGAACGTACTATTTAATATTAATTTACTTCAAGTAATCGTTAGTTCTGTCACTTTAAGATATTGGCACTGGGCTTGTTTCTGTCTTATTCCCTTCATATGCTCTATTGACTGACGTCCAATGTAATCAATGACAGTGTGTTTAGACTGATCCCTGTGAGCTGATTGGCCCACACTCTATTTGAAGCCTCAGGGTTTGTTGGCTTTCAGTTTCAGATGCTTTCCACTCATTAAAGCCCTGTTGTCTCGTCGAGAAGATGGGATGTGAGCAACTATTGCATGTAATTGGAACTTGAGATGACTGGTCATTCTGCATCAGTCACACCAATGCTGTTTCTGCCCTGAAGCTAATGATTAGCTTTACAACACTATTATGTAACCAGTAACAACGGCTTGATGCTGCTTTTCCTGACATGTATGCAGCCATTGGTGTCACACTTCCAGCTCCCTCCTCTTTAGGTGACCCGCTGCATATCGATTGAGAATCGGTTATGCAGCAAAGCCTTTGAATACCAACCATGGGTGTCATTGTCAGACACACACACCCAGATGTGAAGACACACACACACAGACAATTAATTAGACAGTCATCAGGTTCTATTGATATTTGACTTTATCGGTATCCTTCCTGACTTGAATGAATGTGTGTGTGTGATCACATGCATGTACTCATTTGTTTCTGCATACATGGACATGTGTGTGACACGGATACACAACCACACACACAATTAATCAGTCCGTATTCGGGTTCTCATGATATTTGACTTTATCGGTATCCTTCCTGACTTGAATGAATATGTGTTTGTGTGCGTGTGATCACACGCACACAAACACACACATACACACTCAAAAGCAAGCTTGGGGAATAGGTCAATGGTGTGTCAGTAACGAGATCGATAAGTCTCCAGATAATCACAGCCAAGGTTGTTAAGAATTGGTGTGTGGGGGTGGATTGAGATTAAAGTGGACTATGGATGATTGCCTTCTTGGAAGAAGATGATGTTTTGCTCCAATTGATATGTTACATGTCTGCGTGTGTGTTTGCGTGTGTGCGTTGGCTTTCGTCGCCACTTGGTCCCATGAAGGCCGGGGGGAAGAGTGACAAAGACTTACACCTTTTCTTTTCTCTCTCTACGTTTCTGTCATGACAAGACAGAAGAAATCAGAACAAAACTATATGTTTCACATATAGTGTTAAATGGAGATAGCATGGTAAAGACGACAATTGGAATTTCTGAGTGACAAAGGAAATGTTGATGTGCAGCATCAGAGGTTGTAAGACGACTAAAAGCTTGAAGTGACAGTTTTCCCCAGATAATGCGAGTTGACTAGCTTTGGAGATACCAGTCGTAGAGTTGTCTCTCAAATGTAATGTAACGACATGGATCTTAGCTTGTGGTGTTAAATAACATGTCAGAGGAACAATATCTATTTCTGAGTTTGGGCTGAACTATTTTTTTATTGAGAAACCAAGTAATAACACTTTATAAATAAAATAATACAAAAGAAGAATATATACAAAGTCAAAATTAAGTAGAAGACAAGAAGTTTGGGTTTCAGAGTCTGGGGAAAAAAGCTATAACACTTTTTGTCGTCATTTAAAGGGTTCTCATTCGTTAGTTGAAATATTTGCACTGGGATTGGAAGTCAGCATGGTGATTAAATCAAATGTAATTTAACTGAATATAGCGAAACAAAATAAACAACATACTTTTTTTTACCACGATAAATGAATCCATGCATGTACATACAATATTAGATAATAATAGAATAATAGAAGCACACGAGCAGAAGGAAACATGACAGTCTGGAACGTTATTGGTCATGGAGTGGAGGAAAAGACCATTTCTAATTATTCTTGTCTGATTCAATAAAAATTTGACTCTGAAGTAACTGTTTGCACACGTACAGTACACACGAACATTCATTCTACACCATGAGCCTGCTGCACATCTGAGTCTGAACAAGTACACATCTACTCATGTGGGAGTGTGTGTGTGTGTGCACTGCAGCGCTGCAGGTTTGCTGATAGTTGAACACACTGTGGATTCCTTCCTGCGAGTGTATTGAATATCCAAAAAGAGGGAGAGGGAGATAGTGAGCTTTGATTTATTCAGTGGAACAGCAGGAGGCAGAGACTGTGAAAGTCAATAATTTCAAAGTTTATTTGCTTATTCAACAGCTTCACACTCTGATCTCATCATTCTTCATATTTGGTTCAGCAGGAAAGTATAAACCTACAGAATGCTGGCCTGTGAGTTTTCTTGTGTCAATGCTCTGGTGTTGTTGTTGCCAAAGTCTGTCTTTATACAGGCCTAAATCTCCTGTTAGAGTGTTTGTGTGTGAGTGTGTGTGCTTGAGGTGAATAATAACCTTTTTATTATTACCCTGGATATGGCACGGTGCTTCCAAGCTTCGCTCACTGGAGTTCAATTACTAGGTTCCCTCTGGCTCGCCTTTTATCACTGAATAAGTAGCTCCCCGATACTGTGTGTGTGTGTGTGTGTGTTTGTCTGCCTGTGTGGTCAAAGTCACAAAGTTGCATAAGAAGGTGCCAAAAATATGCAGCATGTACACACAAAAACAGCGAGGCACTGTTGCCTGCACACACACACAAGCGGTCGTTGTGTGTGTGCAGGCACACACACTGGTATCAAATGTACACAACACACTGGGCACTTTCATCACCTTTTCCACTTCCTCCCATGGTGAAAATAAATTAGTTTTCACCGACACACACTCACAGACACACACCTCCGAGCTATACAGGAATTTAGATCTGGGTCACAAACACTACGATGAATGCCTGCTAAACCGAGATAGATAGCGTCTTACTGGTTTTCACCTCTTGTGTTGTTGGCACACTGGTTTTCCTGTCAAACCGTACACACCACCTTCACGGAGCAACCCAGTGGGTAAGTAATTGAACAGAGCCAGAGTCATAAACAAGGAAAACACCACACTGTGTTCTAAGTCGGGTGACAGTTTAATTTGTCTGAATATTTAGAGTTGGAAGAGCTGCTGTCATAAGTACGTTTGCTTAGTAAAGTAACTGCACTTCAAAAAACGATTCAAGCCCTTCTTAGAGGTGACACATTTAAATATTGTTTGATACATTTAAATAAATCAATTACAAAACGAAGATATTTATATTGAATGGGTGTAACACAAAATGTAGGAATACTTTCATTTATTAGATTTATTTAGGTTACACTCACAAAAACGATTCAAGCCCTTCTTCGAGGTGACACATTTAAATATTGTTTGATACATTTAAAGAAATCAATTACAAAAATAGATATTTATATTTAATGGGTGTAACACAAAATGTATGAATACTTTCATTTATTAGATTTATTTAGGTTAGATGGTGTGCATATCAACTCAAAATAAATGTGTTTCATTGAGGACTACCCTTTGCGCATGCGCCTTCTGAAAATCAGTTGTTTGCATGAGGTGAAGACATTTTCAGGGCTGTACGGTGGTGTAGTAGCTAGCACTGTCGCCTCACAGCCAGAGGGCCGTGGGTTCAATTCCCAGTAGGGGTGTTCCTTGTGTGTGGAGTTTGCATATTTTTTTAGTTAGTTCGTTTATATTTTGAGTTGGACAAACACAATTTAATTTAATGAATATCGTTATTTTATTTTAGATGTATTTGATACAAAGGAGTTGGACTAACTTAATTATATTTTATTGCACTGATGTGCTAAATTTGAGTTGGAGTTGCATATAATTATTGGATGGAAAACCTGCCAACAATTTAATTGAGTTCATCCAATGAGTCATTTCTTTGTGTGGGAGATGAAACACTTAAAGGGATCTACTCTTTATGAGTGACATTTATTGGACATTTCATTGTCTGAATAAATGTCACGCAATTGAGAGCTATGGTTGGGTGGCTGCATATATTTTAAAAAATTACAAATCTTTTACGTACACTATCTTACTCTTCAAACAGACATATAACCTTGTAAATTGAATACAGTTGGCTGGTTGCAAATCCAAATAATGATTGTAATGTTAATAAATGGTAGCATTTAAGTCCAGTAGTCATTCGTCTTTGGCAGTAATTATATCTGAAAACTCCTCAACCTATACTCATATGGCAATTTAACAGCAAATAGTATATTAACATTAAATACTGGTGAGGATATAGCCTCATGATTATAACGGTAAGAAAAATGTGTTGTCAATGTAACAAGTGATGAACAAGTAATATAATCACTCGAATGTACTCAGTCAACTTAACATTTTTAAATGTGTACATTCTCAACGGGAATAATAACGCAGAACAAATAGTGTAAATAGGCTCTATGGCTATTGCACATGTGGCCTACATACACTGTTTATACACGGTGGATTCTACTGTACAGGCCTAAAGCTACAAATTATTTACTTTTTAAATTAAAGATTATAATCAAAACCGATGATTATCAAAACCCAAGAATCAGAGCTGTTTGACTAGGTTAAGGAAGAAAAATGTCACCAAGGGAAGACACAAAGAGATCAGAAGCATGAGACAAGAAGTTGTGGGCGGAGGGATGTGAAGAGAACAGAGAAAAGTAGGATAATAGTGAAGTTACAGTCGGCTATATGACAAAAATATAGGCCCAAACAAATCTACAAGTGAAGAAATAGATGGTAGATAATAATAATATGATATGGCTATCCCTGAAAACTTCCATCCATCCTAATAAAGTTGTGAGGGTTGATATTAAAAAGGCGGAAGGAATTTGATTGGCACTAGTTTATTTACATAGGTACTGCAAATTAAACATCACACACTATGAGACTATATATATATATATATATATGCCCTTAGAGCCATATGCAGCCCAATTAATTACTATTTTCAAATGTACCTATTTATACTATGCAGCCTTCTTTATTATGTGCACCACATGTCGCCTTTTCGACGCCACAGCTGCACTCAAATGCAGCACAGAGCCCGTTACCGTGAAGATATCCGACAGTGCTCCAGAATAAAACAATACATAACTAGAATGGGCACTCGGTAGAGCGCATACCTTCGCATATCACAAGATTGGGCATTGCATTATGAACATTTTGGCATTAGTTGCATGCCAATTGGATACAAATTGACCGTGCTATGGTAAAAAGAAGATTTTGACCTATCCATGACCTTGACCTTTGACCCGATTGATCCCAAAATCTAATCAAATGGTCATCGGATAATAACCAATCATCCCACCAAATTTCATGCGATTCAAGAAGATTTTGACCTTTTCATGACCTTGACCTTTGACCAGATCGATCCCAAAATCTAATCAAATGGTCCCCGGATAATAACCAATCATCCCACCAAATTTCATGCGATTCGGTTTAAAACTTTTTTTGTTACGCGAATAACACGCATACAAATAAATAAATAAATACACGGCGATCAAAACATAACCTTCCGCATTTTCAATGCGAAGGTAATGAGGAGGAAATAAGAAAAAAACAACAGCAGTTGGAGGGAAGTATACTGTGCAACTTGTCTGAGATACCGTTAGCCCGGTCAGCTGGCTTTCACGACCGGCCAACTCGTGAAAGAGTTCCCCAAAATCTGGATGCGCAGTCTGAGGAAGAAGGTATTGGTTAGCTCCCTCCTGATATTTGGACGTCTACTTCTGCCACTGACCGCCACGACCTTGTCCGAGGTACGAGGTACGCTCGCTGTGATGTTCGACATCGCCCGCTGGTCCCATAAGCGGCGCGGGGCTCGGCGTGCTAATCCAGGTGTGATAAGAGTTTGCAGTCGGCTGATGGGAACTGAAGCATTAAGTGCTTTCTAACGGTTTATCAGAGAACGGAGGTATTGTCGAGTGATTTATCGGCGAGGGTTGAGCGGGGTCTCCTTCAGTGCAACAGCTGCAGCTCATTTCACTGATTAGTGGTGAGGAGAACACAGGTGCGTATCCCGTGCAACTTTGAGTCGTTACGTTGTTTTTAAAAGGGACTATTTGTTTTAAGGTCGTGTCCGGGGTTTGTAATTGAATATATATATACATATATATATATGTGTATATATATATATATCTATATATATATACATATATATATAAATATATATATGTATATATATGAATATGTATTGCTAAAGAAAATACATACAAATAAAATAAGAAATAATAATAAGTCACAAACATAATGAAAGTCATGTCCTAATTAGGTAAAAGGAAGTTAGTAATTAGTCGTAAGTAAGAACCAATAGAGGACACATAGAAGGGAAGGGACCAATCAGCAGAGGAGAGAGAATGACTAAAGGAAAGCAAAAGGAAGAAGGTAAGAGGAGTGGAAAATCGAGAAATGGGGAGTGAGTAAGAGAGCAGGTAAGAGGAGGAGGAGGAAGAGGAGGAGGAAAGGGATGAGAAGAAAGATAGGAGTGGAAGAAGAAAGACAAACGAGAGGGAATAGCTAAAAAAAAAACAGAACCTGTGATTCATGTCAGTTGGGCTACCGTGCATCATCCTGTATTCACCGGCTCATGATCTACCACTGCCTCAGACAAGTGTGTGTGTGTGTGTGTGTGTGTGTGTGTGTGTGTGTGTGTGTGTGTGTGTGTGTGTGAACACTATATTCTACTCTGAGGAAATGGTGCCACGGTTTGGATAAGAATACAGATAAAAGCATGGGGAGATGGGGTTGTAAATCACCACGCACACACACACACTTCGACCTTGACTTCGGCTCCTACCCTCCACCTCTCATGAACATGTCGTGTGTATTATTCTCCCTCTCTCCCCGTTGCTGGAAACCGATGTTTATCTACTTTACAGAAGATAACAGAGAGCACACGAGGGAGAGAATGAGAGAGAGCGCTCTGGGGAAAAAAAAGAAGAGATGTGAAGTGTGTGTGTGTGTTAGAGAGAGAGACAAGAAGAGGGAGGACTGAGGAGGGTTTTAGCTCGAGAGCAAGAGATATAGAGGAATGAAACAGAGAGGGTTCTGAATAATAGATAATATACCCAAATAATAGATCGTGAGACGTGCAGAACTGATGTGCTTCTGACTGTGTCCTACATTTGTTCATTTGCTGAAGGAAAGGCACAGATGCTAATCTAGTGTGTGTGTGTGTGTGTGTTTTCAAGGATTTCTCATGAGAAATAAAATGGCGGAAATCTTTGGCAGGGCCGGGTGTCCAATCGCAATACTTCTTGTGGCATCAAGGGGAAAAGGTTTTCGTTTAAAATGTGTTTGTATCGCCTGAAGTGAACTGTTGCCATGTTGGTGTTGTTTCAGCACTCTTGGCCCCACATCAGAGAGATGACATTTAACAAACCGTTCCAGACGGCGTATGTCCTCCCCATGCCCTCTCCAGGCTAATGCCATGAACAACCCTTGGCTTCTTACCGTCTACTCTATTCATCATTGCTGGAGAGATCCCATGGCCATATGTGTGTTTTTTGTTTCCAACCCTGAAGATAGCACATTAGTGTGAAATACAGTATGTCCTGGTTAAAAGTCAATGTGTCCTTAAGCGATGCGCATTGGCAGCAACAGGGTTCATGACACAGTATCCACACCACAGGTGTCGGGCACAATTGCCTTCCTGTCGGAAAAGCATTTTAAATTACATTTCTTAACTCAATTTGACCCGATTCAATGTTAGTCAACAAACAAACATAAAGTACCTCACACTTAAACTTGGAAAACAATATTAATTCTAATAATTTTCTGGAGATTTTAATAGCTGGGGTCATATTGACCTCAAGGGTAAAATATGTTAGTAAATATAAAGGTAACAGGAGGGTTAACATTGAATTTAACTTCTCTTCTCCTCCACTGCGCAGTGTTCTAATATGTTATCATGGCCACTGCAGTGTTATCCCAGTGCTGTTCTGTATGCAGCTGGGAACCTTAAGTGCTCAATTATTGTACAAAAGTTCTAAAAATACTGAGCATGATACGACATTCAAATGTTGTGTTTGCGTTGCTGTATGCATGCGTGTGCATAGGCATGTGACCAGCTGCCGCCTACACTGGCTCTATTAATAAAAGTGTTATCCATTGTGACTCATACTAACGCCAACTCTGGCATGCTGACTCATACATATCATACTCCAGCAGCACAAGTTGTTTCTAACTTTTTTTTTTTATGTCGAAACTTCTTTTGACCTTGTGTAAAAAAGTCCCTGGGCTAAAGGTGGGGTGGGTTTTCTCGAAGTAAAGAGAGACTAATTAATTAGGAAGTAAACATGGGACTTCTCAGAATAGTACTGATTTGTAAGTTCAACAGTCCCTTGGTCAAATCAGTCTTGGCCTCTTCTCAAGATAAAATAGTTCATCTCATCAGGACTTCAATCGTCCTCTGGCTGGCGAGAGTTCCCTCATGATAAAATGAGACACATTAGTTCAGACCTGAGTGTACCCTTGGCCAAAACAGCACCGATTATTTCCCCAACTAAAATGCTCCCAATTCATTAAGATTTCAATAAGCCTCGAGCTGAAGAGGATCTGGCTTTTCCTGGAATGAAGTGGCACTGATTCATGACAACACAGCAGGACCATCAGGTTTTGGGAGCATGAGAAATAAATGAAATGGTGACTAATAATGTCACAAGTACAGGCTTCATTAAAAGGCTCAGAGTCATCATCATAGCCAGTGAATACTTGGGAAACATGGGATGAATGGCAGCCTTTTAGCTACAAGAGAACAATAAATACCTTGACTAAAGGTGCGTTCACACCAAAAGCGAAAAACAAATTTCGCGCGACCGAATCCCATGAAAAGTCAACGTACAGACGCGCGTGGCTGCGATAGACGCAATATTTTCCCAGGCGGCGCGTTTGGGGCGACGCGATGTGGCCGGCGCGTTTTCAGCGGCGCAATTTTCGCCCCGAGTTGAAATATTTCAACTTTGAGGCGGTCATCTCGCAACTCGGGCCAATCGGCTCTTGAGTTCCGCTCTCGTAGCGCTGGAAGCGGAAGTCTTTCAGACGTAACAGTAACTTCATCGGTGAAAGTGACTGAGCTGAGTGAGCCTACGGGTGATGTATAATATACAAAAGAGAAAGATTAAAAAGGTATAGATAGAAGCAAAAAATGCTTATAAATTCCTATACTCAATTAAAATCAAAATGAATCAGAAAATTAATATAAAATAAAGCAAAAACAACAAACAAAATAAAAAACAAAATATATTTATATATATATACAGGACTGTCTCAGAAAATTAGAATATTGTGATAAAGTTCTTTATTTTCTGTAATGCAATTAAAAAAACAAAAATGTCATGCATTCTGGATTCATTACAAATCAACTGAAATATTGCAAGCCTTTTATTCTTTTAATATTGCTGATTATGGCTTACAGCTTAAGAAAACTCTAAAATCCTATCTCATAAAATTTTAATATTTCCTCAGACCAAGTAAAAAAAAAGATTTATAACAGCTGAGTGTTTGTCAAGGCTCAGGAAACCCTTGCAGGTGTTTCGAGTTAATTAGACAATTCAAGTGATTTGTTTAATACCCTACTAGTATACTTTTTCATGATATTCTAATATTTAGAGATAGGCTATTTGAGTTTTCTTAAGCTGTAAGCCATAATCAGCAATATTAAAAGAATAAAAGGCTTGCAATATTTCAGTTGATTTGTAATGAATCCAGAATGCATGACATTTTTGTTTTTTTAATTGCATTACAGAAAATAAAGAACTTCATCACAATATTCTAATTTTCTGAGACAGTCCTGTATATACACTACCGTTCAAAAGTTTGGGGTCACTTAGAAATGTCTTTATTTTTCAAAGAAAAGCACTGTTTTTTCAATAAAGATAACATTAATCAAAAATACACACTATACATTGTTAATGTGGTAAATGACTATTCTAGGTGGAAACGTCTGGTTTCTAATGAAATATCTCCAGAGGTGTATAGAGGCCCATTTCCATCAACTATCACTCCAGTGTTCTAATGGTACATTGTGTTTGCTAATCGCCTTAGAAGACTAATGTCTGATTAGAAAACCCTTGTGCAATTATGTTAGCACAGCTGAAAACAGTTATGCTGGTGATATAAGCTATACAACTGGCCTTCCTTTGAGCTTGAAGTTTGAAGAACAAAATTAATACTTCAAATATTAATCATTATTTATAACCTTGTCAATGTCTTGACTATATTTTTAATTCAATTTTCAATTCATTTGATAAATAAAAGTGAGTTTTCATGGAAGACACAATTGTCTGGATGACCCCAAACTTTTGAACGGTAGTTTACATACATATACATACACACATATATACACATACAGGACTGTCTCAGAAAATTAGAATATTGTGATAAAGTTCTTTATTTTCTGTAATGCAATTAAAAAAACAAAAATGTCATGCATTCTGGATTCATTACAAATCAACTGAAATTGCAGTTTTATTCTTTTAATATTGCTGATTATGGCTTACAGCTTAAGAAAACTCTAAAATCCTATCTCATAAAATTTGAATATTTCCTCAGACCAAGTAAAAAAAAGATTTATAACAGCAAAACAAAATCAAACATTTGAAAATGTGTTTCCAGGTGTTTCGAGTTAATTAGACGATTCAAGTGATTTGTTTAATACCCTACTAGTATACTTTTTCATGATATTCTAATATTTAGAGATAGGATATTTGAGTTTTCTTAAGCTGTAAGCCATAATCAGCAATATTAAAAGAATAAAAGGCTTGCAATATTTCAGTTGATTTGTAATGAATCCAGAATGCATGACATTTTTGTTTTTTTAATTGCATTACAGAAAATAAAGAACTTTATCACAATATTCTAATTTTCTGAGACAGTCCTGTACATACATCAGATTCAATTGTTACCTAGAATGTAAAGTTAACACATTAGCATCCAGCAGTGATATGAGCCTTCTCTCTCTCCTGGCTGGCAGTAAAGTTAATAGGTTAACAAATTACAGTTGTAATAAAAAGATCAAGGGATGTCCACAACAAGTATAAAGCAGAACTAGTGGTTAGTTATTCTGGTGGATGAAGGAGATGATAACGGTCTTTACGGAGACGAGACACGGAGATAAGCCCCGCCCCTCGCGGAGCGTCTCGACGCTCATGGCGAGAACACGGCGAATGGTCGAGCGAGTAAACTCACGCGTTTTGGGCGACGCGAAAAATAGTTTTGCTTTTGGTGTGAACGCACCTTAAGCATTCAGTTTGAAGCATGTTTCCAAAACTAACCCTTGGATGATCATTTATTCTGAATTCACCCATTTCTGTCTCCTCATATCCCATGAAGACCCTGTCAATAATCACTCGATGCAGCTGCTTCCGTCAATTCAAAATGTTCATGGTGACACATTTATTTAAATCTGAGAATACTAATTTTTCACCCCCAAAAATACTCTTAATTGTTTAGTGTCTTTGCTGTTCAATGTTTCAATATTCTTTCAAGGTGAAACACCGACTATAATCATGAGCCGCAATAGGCTGGCATTTGTGCGGGAACATACGCAGACACCGGTTAAATGAATACACACGTACACACAGGAACTGTGTGCTGCTGACTCATGGAGATTAGAGGAGAATAATAATCCTATTATCCTGTTGTCTTTCCCCCGTGTCTTCTATCCACCCGACAAGAGCAGAATGGATTTGTTTGTGTGTGCGATAGAGGAAGAGCAAACGCATATGGGGTGTGCCAGCGTTTCTCTGTTCGTGCACTTGGCACATGCATGAGAGTGTGTGTGTGTGTAGTTTGAGTTACTCTGACTCTCCCTGTTGGTGCACACGCAGCTGCACTCGAAGAACCAACTGCACACGGGCAGGGATTACACTGACAATTAACAACAATAAATGTTGTATTCTGCTCACTGCTGAGTTAAGCGTGGGTGTGTCTGTGTGTGTGACTGTGTGTGTGTGTGGCTCAGTAGCTAATGGTTTAATGGCTATAGATTAACATGTATAGGGCCCATAATATCCATTGGAGTCAAAGGAAAATCAATAATTGTCATATGTCCGATGGACTTGTGAGCCCTAAAAGCATCTACATGTTTCTCTCTCTCTCTCTTTGAATATTTCTCTTGCCCCCGCCTCCCCCTTCACTCTGTCCATCTCTATCTGTGTGATTTACATCTTCTTGTCTTCACTGTCAAAGAATAGTTTTGCAACTCTATTGCCGATTCTTAACAACCGTCTTCCCACTTTCCTTTTTCGCCCACTCTCCTCCATTTTCTCCATTGTGAAATAATCGCCTCCATCTCTTTCGCCGCGCTGCTTCTCGCTCTCTTTCTTTCCTGCCATCACGGCGTTTTAAGTACGTGTTTATCTCCACTGGATGTCCGCAAGCTAAACATCCCCAATAGTCCTTTAAAATAAATGGCGAGCGCCGCGATGGCAGCTGAATCGCTTTACTCAAATACACACAAACACACACACACACACAAACACACGCAGAACAATCATGAAGGTGCTGGTGGTGATGACCGACTACTTGACACTTGCAGTTAAGTGTTGACCTATTGACCCTGGGCTTCTCGCGATGGCTGCTTCTTAATTACTTTATCGTCCACCCTTGTCTCGCTCTCCCCCCACTCTCACTCCAACTATCAATATCCCCCTCTCACTCACTCGCTCCCTCCCTCTTAAACATCTTCCTTCCTCTGCCTCTCCAGACAGCAGTATCTGTCTTGTCCCACCCGCCCGCCTACAACCACAGCAAATACCAATAGTCCTTGAATGTCCATCTCTGAAGGCACACGTATACACAATCACACTCCTGTGGCGACAAACACATTTATTGGAGTCACAGTTGATTTAAAAACTCACTCATTCACAAATCCACCTCTGAGATCTGTCAGTTATAATTTGCATATATACTCAGAACTGGTGGTGTACATTTTGTTTCCTCTGTATATTTTGTATTTTAGTAAAACTATTTAGTATTGTTATTGTGTTTTGTGTTTTATTTTTTAATAACGCTCTAATGTGCACCTGCTGCTGTGATCCTGAAATGTCCCCACTGTGGGACTAATAAAGGAATATCTAATCTAATCTCATCTAAAGTTTCATCACAATTATATATGATTTGATAAATTTTCGGATAAGACAATATTTGCGATTTCGCAATAGTCTGCAACGATACAAATTTTATACAATTCAATGGCCTGTGATCACCGAGCGATGATATGATAAGCCCGTTAAACACATTCGGTTACATTATTAAAAATTCACTAAAAAGCAATTTTTGGAAATGGTAACGGTGCACAGACGTGCCAAGGGAATTTCAAAGTAAAGTTGTATCTTGAAGATGATGGTGTCTATACATATATGAATTGCTTTCACTTTGCATTAATGATTTTGGATTGTTGCACATTTAATTAATATATATATCGATGCAGATCGACGGAGCTTGTCACCACCAATCAGGACTGACCAATAGATGCACACACAGTTAAAAGTGAAGGGTTGAGGGCCGCTGAACCAAACCGATCACGGTGTTTCCCGTGTGTTGCATCAACACTGCTCTCTTTCGTTTGGTTCCCATGCTCTTCAGCTATGCAGCGAGATAAACACACGTCAAATAATAGTTGGCCTTTACAGGAAGTGAAACGGTGAAAACTATATTGGATGAAACACAATAAATTAAATGTTAGTGATCACAGCAAAGATGAGGTCCCATAAACTTGCAGAAACAAAATAACGATTGAAAAAAGAAGAAGTCTTATTAGTTGCGTTGTTCCTCCTAGTAAGAAAAGTATTCATCAAAACATATACAGTAAAACTATGAAAGTTACATTACAGTACTTGTTTGTGTATTTTATTCAGTCAATCAAATCAAAAACAATACAATATTATTCTATATAATATACAAAAGAGAAAGATTAAAAAGAAATAGATAGAAGCAAAAAATGCTTATAAATTCCTATCCTAAATTAAAATCAAAATAAATCAGAAAATTAATATGAAATAAAGAAAAAACAACAAACAAAATAAAAAACAAAATATATTTATATATATTTATATACACTACCGTTCAAAAGTTTGGGGTCACTTAGAAATGTCTATATTTTTCAAAGAAACGCACTGTTTTTTCAATAAAGATAACATTAATCAAAAATACACACTATACATTGTTAATGTCTCAAATGACTATTCTAGGTGGAAACGTCTGGTTTCTAATGAAATATCTCCAGAGGTGTCTAGAGGCCCATTTCCATCAACTATCACTCCAGTGTTCTAATGGTACATTGTGTTTGCTAATCGCCTTAGAAGACTAATATCTGATTAGAAAACCCTTTTGCAATTATGTTAGCACAGCTGAAAACAGTTATGCTGGTGATATAAGCTATACAACTGGCCTTCCTTTGAGCTTGAAGTTTGAAGAACAAAATTAATACTTCAAATATTAATCATTATTTCTAACCTTGTCAATGTCTTGACTATATTTTCTATTCAATTTTCAATGCATTTGATAAATAAAAGTGAGTTTTCATGGAAGTCACAAAATTGTCTGGATGACCCCAAACTTTTGAACGGTAGTGTATACATATACATATACACACATACATACACATATACATACACACACATATATACACATACATACACATACATATGCATACACACACACACATACATACAGACATACTTCCACATACATCAGATTCAATTGTTGCCTAGAATGTAAAGTTAACACAGCGTCCAGCAGTGATATGAGCCTTCTCTCCTGGCTGGCAGTAAAGTTAATAGGTTAACAAATTACAGTTGTAATAAAAAGATCAAGGGATCCACAGCCCATACTGTACATATCATTAAACAATTCAGTGAGACGACAGCTACTGCTGTTGATCTGAGCCGGCAGGGATCGCGTGTTCCACAGAAACAAACAGCAGATGGCATATATTCATCATTACCTTCGCATTGAAAATGCGGAAGGTTATGTTTTGATCGCCGTGTATTTATTTATTTATTTGTATGTGTGTTACTCGCATTACACAAAAAGTATTAAACCGAATCGCATGAAATTTGGTGGGATGATTGGTTATTATCCGGGGACCATTTGATTAGATTTTGGGATCGATCGGGTCAAAGGTCAAGGTCAAGGTCATGAAAAGGTCAACATCTTCTTGAATCGCATGACATTTGGTGGGATGATTGGTTATTATCCGGGGACCATTTGATTAGATTTTGGGATCAATTGGGTCAAAGGTCAAGGTCATGAAAAGGTCAAAATCTTTCCCACCATGTGGCTAGTGCGGTATACGCGAGGACCTGGGTGTTGCGTGTATATGTGCAGCAGTTGGCTCAACAAGAGAGTGAGCTGGAAACAGGGGCGTCAGATAGCAGCCTCCCCTGCTGCCTTCCACAGTCTAGACATCACGGTTTGAACATGGAGTGATGGAATTGCACTTTTGTATGGACCCGCCTTGCGTGTGTGCATTAGAGTGCATGTGTGTTTAGGACAAGGTAAGATTGTATAGTTCCATCTCGTGCTTGTAAAAAAGAGGCATCTTTATCCTCACACCTTCTTGGAACGGCGTTCACACCCTTCCCATCGCACCACTAATCTCTGCTCTCTCTCTCTCTCTTTCTCTCACCTTACTTGCCGTTTCCCTCAGCCTCTACTTCCTTTGTTTTAATGGATAAGAGCTGATGATGACTTTGTAATTGTGCATTGACACACTGCCTTGACAGAAACACATGTTTTCATTTTCTCTACATATATGTAGCGCTCTTATTTTTGTTAAAGTTCATACACATCTCGAGCTGCCTGGTGCTTGGAGGAAGAAGTCCCAGAGCCAGAGCTGTATAATAAGAGTATCTAATTCAACAAAGAAGATCATCAGCACATTACCCGTACATCGGTCCTTCCGAATGTGCACATGTGATTCCAAGGCCACAGTCCATTGGCTGAGAGCAGCCAACAGTTCCTGTCTGTTGAAACCCCGTAAGAGACCGAATCCCAACTCACAAAGAGTTTTATTCGGCATCATTCGTTGAGCCTGTGCTCCATTGGTTAGTGAAAGTCACCATGCAGCGACTCTTAATGACACAGCATGCTAACGGCTAAAAAGTAGGCGAGGCTTTCCCCGCAGAGATCGCAGCCGCTTCTCACTTCCGGTTTTCGGAAGACTGTTCAAAATAAGATGGCTTCAAAATAAAAGCTTCTTCCGCCTGGAAACAGCTGTTTTTATAATCTCTTAAAGAGAAAAACCACTACGTCCCAGAATCAATACCTTTCATTCATACCTGAGTTCACATATTATTAGGATAACCATAAAATATCTTACAATAATATAATACAGTGATCATACTTTTCTATGTTTTCCTCAATGCATTTTTCATAATATTCCTTATTAATGATCTTATGTTGTGTATTTAATTTAAAATATAGGCTCTCATTTACATGTGTAAATACATATAAAATCCACTACAACTCCACATTGTCAATGAACTCGCATAGTTCCTGTTATTTACAACGTGGATGTTATTTTTGTAGGACTTTCCATCGAATAACCTCGCTGTGTACGTTTTCATGTGAAGGTCAGCGTCATAATTCTTCCATGGATTACCTTCATACACAACAATAGTCTGCAGTTCCATTCAGGCCATATCATTCTCTAATTATATTACCCACAGCATTACCACGTACACACTAACAGACTTTCAAAGATCACATTACACACATTCCTGTCTTTATAATAGAGCATGCTGAAGATGTTGTGATTCGCAGATTACATGAGTGATCGTTGACAGGATGTCACACATTACCAGACCCTGTGAGGAATCTCACCGCTCCTCAAAGCTATATAGAATATGGAAAATAGAAGTTCGGGAGAAAGGATTATCTATTTTGCAGAGAGTTGGAGGTAAATTAATATATAAATATGAATACTCCCCATGATATTTCCCTTGCCCCATGTCCCTCATTGGCTTTTGGTGATGTCTTTTTTAGGCAATCTCCAAACTGCCAAGTGGAAAATCAGGGCTAAACATATTGTTACATGTTTTTATGCAAGATGTGTGTTACTGAAACGTTTAAGATGACAACAAAAACACAAGCTGCCCATGCTGACAAATTGTCATAAACAAGGATAAACGTTTAATTATGAGCAGAGGACAAACCTGTCTCCAATATTTTTGATGTAAGTTCCCTCAGCAGATAAGGTTTGTATGTAGCTCATAAATATAAATTATCTGAAGATTTTGTTTTTTTAATTACAATTTACCGACATTAGATAGAAGATATTTGGTAAAAGTGAGGCAAATAATTTGGAGAGCTACTATACACAGACATAATCATATCTTAACTCTATGCACGTTATGTCCACAGACTACTATTTGAAGCGTGTGATGAAATGGTTGCATAGAAACAAGCTTCTCTGGAATAATTGGTCGTTGAACTTTGTCCACAATGCCAGAGTGAGAAAATTTGATGGAAAAGGAAAAACAAGTCGAATCAGCTGCATGACCTGAATTTTGTGAAGGCCCTGCACTGACTTCATGTATCATAGATTGAGTCTGTATATAAAAAAACAGCAGGAGGGCCAGTATCATCACCGACTGCAGACAGCAAACATGTATCTGCTGAGTAAATATTAGGCTGCTTGGACAGGCATGCAGTGGTTGTCATGGTAACTGACCCATATAGGGTGTTAGAAACTGGATGCCATATTTAGATTTGCGAGCCAGACATTTTTGCCTGATGTAGCAGGTGACTGTTCAATTGATGGCATCACTGAGTAACTCCTATATGTGTGTGTGTGTGTGTGTGTGTGTGTGTGTGTGTTTGAGTTTACTCCCTAGTCATGGGGCAGAACAGATAGACTGTCAAGGCTCTAACTCTATTTTCCTCAAGTCACCAACCAATTATATACTAACAGTGGATCCTCCTTAGGGACCACTCAAAGACCAGCATGAGAAGCTCTGTGTGAATGGGTGTGTGTGTGTGTGTGTGTGTGTGTGTGTGTGTGTGTGTGTGTGTGTGTGTGTGTGTGTGTGTGTGTGTGTGTGTGTGTGTGTGTGTGTGTGTGTGTGTGTGTGTGTGTGTGTGTGTGTGTGTGTTTGCACGAGAGCTTGTGTGGGTCTTTTTATGAATCTGTGTCTGGACAGGGCAGCTGAGGCAATTATAAGCTCAAAGTTCTCATTCAGGGCTGTTGTTTACGTGTCTGGAGAGAGGGGGAGAGGGATGGAGAGGGATGGAGAGAGCGAGAGGGAGAGCAAATCTCATTAAAAGATCCTTAGTATTTTCTCTAAAGTGCCATTTAGCCTAAGTTTAGATAAAAAAACTAAACCCCAGCTTTTGTCTTTCCCTGTCACAGTCATGATATTTCATTCTTTTGGAAGGATGTTTTCTAAAATAGAAGAGTATACCACATAGAGCATTATTTTACAGCGCCTCATCTTCAACTCTTTGAATAAAATGTCAGGACTTGTGATCAAAATATATGCATACATACAAAATATATGCAAAAATATATACGCAACAATTTTAATAAACACATTTCCCTATAACCAAATCTAGATTTTACCAAAAATCAGCCATATTTTTAAAACAATTTTTTTTCTTGGACATAAAGACCTAAAGTGTACTTGGCAGTTAAACTCGGTTCACAGTGCTACGAGGAGAGGCTGTTTCCAGAGATTGCTACAGTCATATCGACAATCCGGAATTGCAAGTCGAGGACACAGTGTACCAGACACTGTCAGCCATATTGACTTTATAAACAACATTTACGAGCCCTGTAAACCTCCTTGAAAATAACAGTGGGGTATGATGGAGAAAACGTCTCCGTCTGCATATGAATGGAGGGTGGGCTCTTTGTGTGTACGCGTAACAGAAGGCGGCTTTATTTGTTTGTGCATTTGAGCAGCTAGGAGTAGTTGCATGCGTCGAAAGATTATGCCTCTGATATATGTGTGGCTGTGTGGAACTATAAAAGGAAATACAGAGAGACGTGTCTGTGTGCAGATGAGCGTGAAGCACATGCGGTAAACTCTGTATCTCCACAACAACCCCCGCTAGACGAGGAGGAGGAGGAGGAGGAGGAGGAGGGAGGCTCGCACGACGCAAAGCAAGCGAGGCGTTTTTTGCTAAATTGAGAAACGCTTATGCAGAGAATTCCAGTCAAGTACCCATGATGCACAGCTGCCTCTGGGCTTATGTGTAATGTGATGCTGACCTGACTGTGATGATGATGATGATGATGATGATGTCTATGGGAAGTTACAGCCCCAGGGCCTTATTTATTTGGTATTTGCCCTTCACAAAACTTGCCAGATATTAAACTAAGATATCAAAAAAATGCATCTTTTAGACAGATACATTCATGATGTTTTGTTATATGTTTTTTGTCCTGCCACCCTTTATTCTTTTATTTGTGGCAGTATTGTTCTCGCATGAAGCGGAACGAGCAGTGATGCATCTCCACACCCAACGCGCTCCATTCGCCTTCCCATCGGGCCACTTCTCCAGTCTCTAGTCCGGAGGAGTTCACTTCTCGGGACACAAATGTGTTTCTCTGCTCTTTGTCGTCTCTTTGCGTTTTCCTGTACGACCCATTTCACAGATGTGAACATCCGCGACGATGTTTTAGGCCACAGGCGGGAGCAGGAGGAGGAGGAGAGGAGGCGTTCCCGCCAGTTGGATGTTGTTGCTCAAGTTGTCGACAGCTCATACCTGCAAGACTCGCCATGCACACTTTTCACACTCGTTCAATGCAAAGTCCACAAGACATACTTCCCGTTCCAGGACCGGTAATAATTGAGTGGTTGATTTGACTCAATCATTTGCGCAGGACGCAATGTGTGCTTCAGAGGACGACATCCTGTATCCACGATTCACCACACGGATCCACATGCAGCATTTAGTTCCGCCGAGTCTTCCCATATGCAAATGCATGTTACGTATCCTAGTTCCTATGGAAGTATATGTGCGTCGGCGAAGTGCCAGTCTGTGGGGCATCATGTTTGCCTACTGGAGAAGTGACAACAAGACCCTGCATATGTATGAGGCTTTGCGACTGCTCCTCTAAACGTTGCAGAGGCGGTATCAAGACACTGCGCATCAGCCTCGTGTTATCCATCGCTGCTTACGTCACGCTGATGGTGAAAAGTCGGCTTGAAATGCATAAAGGTGCGTTCTGGTGCGCGTCACAAGGGAGGGCTCTGTTTGATTCTGATGGATTTTTATACCCGCGGGGAAGAAAAAAACGCCTGAGTGGGTCAATAAAGTTACAGGTTGATCAGGAGAGAGAGAGAGAGAGAGACACACAATGTGTTCTTGGAGCCTCCAAGCTAGAAGAAAGAGATGCAAATGACGGTGAGAGACATTTCACACAACAATCTGCGTGTTCTAATGAGTCCGTCTCTCCATTAGCGCGTTGCAGGTAAACAAGCGCCGCGGCTCACACTAATTCGGCGTAATGATGAGTTGTACTTTTTTGCCGCCTTCGTATAATTGCTGGCTTAACAGATAGAACACGTATGAGTCGGGGAGACTGGCTGTCTGAGGATAAGGAGTGGGTCTGATTATCATTGTCAAGTTATTGATACCTAATCTTTCTCTTTTTAAATTCCTTATTGGAATAAGTGATTGTCACCCACGCATTTATGTAGAAACTAGCGAGAATCATCGGCGGTCGCTGTGATGTCAACGTTCCCTTTTTGTTGTCCGCCGTGACCGTTTATTTATGCTTTGTTCTTTTGCTTCTGTGAATGACACGGAGCTCATTCAAAGTTTGACAGTTTGATTTCTGGTTGTTCCGAAAGGGGTTTATGGAGAAGGTTTTTTTTCGGGGGGAAAGTTCCAGAATCCTTCAGCAACTAAGAGGGAACTGGACCGATGAATTGATGGGATGCAACAGGGGCTTCCCAGATGCCAGCGATGGAGGGGATCCCTGTCCCTCGGCCAGAGAGAACTTCCCCCAGAGAACCATCCTTGAGAACCCACGTTGTTCAACTTCTATGAGGCTCTATGCAATGTAGCTGCTGTTAGAGAGAAGAAGGTGTGCACGCATATTTGGGGACAACATGAATGCGATGTGGATAGGAAACCTACGGAGGTACATGAGCATATTTTATGACGTTGAAAGAGATTTGAAATTAAATTTAGCTGCCCCTAATTAAAAGCTTGTGCTATAACGACGCTTAACCCTCCTGTTACCTATGGGTCAATTTGACCCCATTCAATGTTTAACCCTCCTGTTACCTTTATATTTACTGACATATTTTACCCTTGGGGTCAATTTGACCCCAGCAATTAAAACCTCCAGAAAATTATTAGAATTAATATTGTTTTCCAACTTTAAGTTTGAGGTACTTTATGTGTTTTTGTTGACTACCTAAATAGCCCTTTAAATATATAAAAAGTTGATATTTCTTATATGTTTGACACAGTGAAAAACAGCCAGGGGTTAAATTGACCCGAAAGAACACCGACATTAAACATTGAATGGGGTCAAATTGACCCTAAGGTAACAGGAGGGTTAAGATCTTATCTTTCCTCATCCGGAAATGTACTTTTAATATAGAATGTAAGTCTCGTAGGAGCTGATATTACTTTGTTATACCACCAAACATTATACTTCATGTGGGTGTTAATGAAATTCCCTTTCAGAAATTGACAGTTGTGACTGTCGTTGTACATTTTTACAACTTTTTCTCTCGATTTTCTCGACTAAATAGAAGTGCTTTCCGTTGTTTAACAAATCAATTATATTGATTATGTTCCAGTTAAGTTGATATTTTATGTTTGCAGTTTATCTACACAGCTGTTTGTATCAGTGGCTGAACAAGTTAAAATAGACTATGCTTTATTATCTGTAAGCAAAAAACTAGTTCTGAAACATTTTAAAATTGCAAAATGTTAAATATGATGTGGTACTCCTACAGGAGACCCACCTCAACAATAATAATATTTATCGTGACATGGAGGGGGAATGTTTTGGTCTCTCCCAGATACAGTTGGGGTGTTAAAATCTTGGCACATTGGAACTGGCCATTCAAGATCAAAGTATTTTAAGATGCCAGTGACAGATATTAATTATCCTTCGTGAGATTCAAGGATTTCCCTTAATCCTGTGGCTGGCTAAAACGTGTGTACTTAATATAGATGCTTCATCTTTGTTCATCCAATCAGAACTCAGACTGCAGGACGTGGCAGATGGGGGTATATTTCCCTATAGTTGCTGGTGAATATTTCAGTCAGACAATATTTTAGACAGAAGCTCCCCTCTTCCGTCAGAGCGTCATGTGAAGAACACCTCAACGAAGAAACAACACTTCAAAATAATGTGTGCTCATCCGACTGGCAGCTGCTGTGGCTCTCAGAACTTCTCAGGTTTCACAGATAAGGAGGAGAAACTTGACGAAGCACATTCAGTTTCTATTCCTCGCGGGGAAGATTTCCATCATTTGGAGAAAAAAAACTACGACAAATCCTTGGAAAAGATCACACACCTCTCCTCAACCCTGAAGTGCCTTTTCCCAAAACACTGCTTCCTTCCAGCAGCTGCAGTGGCGTCGCTCTGCAGATGACCCCGACCTCTCGAGGATCAATAAGGTCGCACATCATTTAAACAAACAGTGCATCCCTGAAGTGAAAATTGCTCAACTGATCGTTTATCTTTCTCCGTCTCAGATACAGCGTTTATGCCCCAGACGGTTTGGACCATAAGCACAACTCATACAGACATTTTGGTCCCTAACTGAACACTTATGTTCATCTTTCTCTGCTCTTTTGTTGCACGTTCTGTTTTATCTGACGGCAGAAACACTTCTAACGGGAGCAAACCGTTACCGTTATTTCCAAACAGGGAGTGTTTGAACCATTATGTGGGAACTCGATGTGTCCGTTTGGTTATTCTAGAGTAAACATGCTGAAAAGTAGTTTTCCTACAGTGATTTACCACTGTCGAGTGAACATTGATTGTATCGTTACATCATTCCTGCCTTTGTTTTTGCCTCATCGCCCGTGCATTTAAGAAAGCAAGTTTTGAAAGAACGGCTATTTGGTATCAATTCAAACAAAAGATGTGTGTTTATGTATGTGTGTGTGTGAGGCATAATATAATGTAAGTTAGTAACTTGACTTCCTGGTATTGTATGATTGTTGCTGGCTGCATATGCATAACCTAATGCCCCAACACTGATGTTTCCTAATGCCTGACTCTATATGTCCATATTGGTTGGAACAAGAATGCGGTCACTGTACCAGTAGTACAGTTTATGTTGTGTAGTTACATTATGTCGTGTTATTGAGTTGCAATATAGGAGATTATTTTAAATCGGAATACTTCCTCCACCTTCCACCATCTTTTGATTTCTGAGATGAATTCCTTTGCCGTCACATACCTTCTTAAAGAGTAAAGCCACAACGTGTCCAGGTGGATTCTCATTAGTTTGTTCACCATAAACCACTGATGACGACATAATCCCAATAAAATGCACATAAAACTCCCCAGACGGAAGCAACAGCATAGTTTCAGTTCGAAAGTTTCAGTTAAATCGTTGTGCGTTTTACACCTTGAGTTGTGAAAACATAAACATACAAATCAGCGTGACCTTCGATGCTTCAATTTGCATTGTGTTGTGTTTAATACGCTTCACGGTTTAACCAAGTTATGATACACTATTGTGTTGAAGACCTCAGATAAAAACACATGTTTCATGAAACACAAGCTGTTGTATCATAGAGAGAAATAACAAGTCACCATCACAAGGAAGCTAATCTCATTCTGCAGTTGAACCGCAGTGCATACCACTTTTCTCTTTTTTCCACCCTGGGGAACGAAATGGGTAAATTAATTCTCTCCTGAGACCCACACACTTTGAATCATCCTAATACCTTTTGTCAAGTGGATACCCATCAGAAAAAGAAGAAAAAAAACGTGCTCAGTTTGGTTCTCATACACTGAGAAACTATATGCTGAATGTAATAATAGAGGGAGGGGATGCGTTCCAATATGTTTTGAGGACGATGTAATCAACCGCAGAGCACTTTAGGAACACAAGACCCGGCGAGTCCACCCCAGCTTCTTATGTTGTGATTCAGTTAAGACGCACATTATAAGGCATCTTTTACTTTAGAGGGCAAATAAAGATGGTCTTCTTCTTAAACGCTGGTGAGACAGCTTTCTCCATGGATAACTTCTCCTCTTTAGTGGTTCCCCGGCGCACGGCTTATCATCCTCCTTGTAAGCCATTATGGCTTCTTCCACTACTCAGCTGTGTGGATGCAGCACTGCTAATCGATAGCCAATAAAGCCGGATCAATTGAGCTTACGGAGCAATCTAGCACTCTGAAGGTCTTGTCCGTATCATTAAGGAGAGGGAACCAGGGGTGCCTATTTTTAGCCGAGGGAAGTTGTTTATATATCCCTTGCCGGTTGAACCAGCAGACTGACTTGACAAATGGGGTTCGAGGAATCTACAGCACGATAAACTGAGCACGCTACTGAATTTATTTACTGTGATGGTGCTGGTTAAAGGGCTCCATCTATATTCTCATGTTTGTTTGTTTTTTACGATCCGAAATGCTCACTCAGCCGTTTGCCAAAAGTGGTGACGTAGTTTACCAAAGTAAAATAATCAATAACCTTTCTGAATTATGTGAACACCAGTACATTTAGCTTTTTGGAAATAACTTTAAAGGGCGAAGTAAAACTGCTGATGTCAGCTATTGCTTTTTATAAAATTGTCATCAAGTAAGGCAGCGGTCGCCAACCCGTCGATCGCGATCGACCGGTCGATCTCGGAGACGTTCCCTGTCGATCTCCAAAATAAAATGAAAATAAATTCAGAAACACATTGTTCCTTGTTTTGGAACATTTTCTGAAGTGTCTTCTGAAATGTTTTCTTTCTGACTGGAAGATCGACGTCAGAAAACATCTCCGCCTGATTCATGAACGCCTGAAAACGGGTTCTCTGACAGCCGTGTTCTCAGCTGTGCTCCCTGAGAGAGGGGAACGTACCACTACAGGTGGGGCGCAGGGGGAAATGCAGAAACACCTTTATTGATAACTTCACATATTACAAAAGCTCAAAGTACAAAGACATCAAACTAAGTCATCAATAAATAAATGTTGAAATGCCTGTACCTTCGTGTAAATGTTTAGGTTAAGGCATTAACAGGTTACGCCTGCGCATGCGCGACTGCCGAGATTCTTGGCGACTTGCCAGGTTTTACCTCTGTGAGTTCGGCTTTTCTGCTGTTGTCCTTCACAACAAAAGCTCAACATTGAACTTTTTTTTCTTGTCTGATAGAGCAATCTGGTTTACTTGAAAGTGATTGCAATTGCATTTATTCTATTATTTGAAAAGGGACAGATGCAGGAGTCACAAATGGTGGTTCTCATATTTATTATTATGATAATTATTTAAATCTGAGGATGTCTGTTGAGTTGATGTGAATGTAATCACCAACGGTCTGAATTCAGAACTAGTCCCAGATAAGAAAACTTTCATGAATACCAAATTTGCCCCGAAAAACTCGTCAGTGGAGTTGAGAAAATCACCAAATCAAAGACCAGGAGCTGGATTACTGACACAGCTGACAGACGGCCTCAGACTGGCTGTCTGTGATCATGAACTAACTACAAGCTCACAGACAGAGTTCAGTCACAGCCATCACACTGACTGGAGTCACATGACTTGATGGCATTATGATGAGAGCTGAACTTACATGAGTTGCATTGACTGATCATGTTGTCAGTGTTGTGTTGTAATTGGATTGGTTTCAATTTATTGTCATTGCTAGAGTCCAGGTACAGAGGCAACGAAATGTAAATAAATACAACATTTATATTGGTAGTTCATCCAGCTGCTTATTGCAAATGTGTTTATTCTTGTTCATATTGTGTGCGGTGAACAAATATCGTACTTGTTATATTACACTTAAATTCTGTGTTCCTGATCACATCAATTTGAACGCTGGACCAAAATGACAATTAGGCCAAATAAAAAGTTGTAAGTCCAGTCTGGACCGTCGTTTTCTCTCAACGCCTCAATAGGTAGATCTTGCCGGTCATGAAGGCGGAGGTCAGGGATCTTGGGCTCAAAAAGGTTGGTGACTACTGAAGTAAGGCAATATAAAGGTAAGAGACACATTCCGTTTTAAATATTTTTATTTCGTAAATCACATAGTGGATCTTTTTTCCCCCACGTCATCCGCCTTGATGACAGCACCCTGTTCATGTGGTATCCTGTGCACATTAATCATCATGATTGTAATCAAACAAATGTCTCACATTAATGTTGCAATAATTGCTTGATTTAAAAACTATACATGAAGCGTCTTTTTTCAACCAAATGAGTGTGTGCATTATGCTTTATAATGAGAGGCGGAGCCCGAGAGTCTCAGCCCGTTGGTACAGATAATTATAAGAATTGATCAACCAAAACTCTATTCCTCTTAAGCTTTGGGGATCCACTCTATATGGCTACCGTGTGCCGTAAACAGCTGGTAACAAGCCGCCAATGAAATCACGATCAGAGTGGAAAGATCCAGACTAGTCGAAATAAGCAGATGGGGGCAGACACACATTGTCATCAAGCCCAGACTGTGGGGTCGTTTCAAGAGAAGCAAAAGAGTCATTTTGAATGCTCAAGTGGAGAGATGCTTGTGTCAGAGTGTGTGTGTGTGTGTGTGTGTGTGTGTGTGTGTGTGTTATCTTGTTTGGGATTCTGCTGAGTCTCACAGAGAGACGTTGACCAACACATGATGGGTAGCATACAGTCCACCTGCACATGTATGTGCGGGGACAGTGTGGGACTGATCCCCGCTCCCCACACACACACACACACACACACACACACACACACACTCTCTCTGCATCGGTCTGCCCGGAGTCTCCCAATAATGGCAGATGGTCTTTTTTCCTCCACCATCTTTTCCTCTCTGTATCTCCGTTTCTCACTCCAACAATCTCCTTCCTGTCTTTCTCCCGCTCGGATTTCCTCTCGATGTCCATCTGTTGCTACATTGCTCACTCCACCAATCTCTTTTTTTCTGCGGTCTTCTTCTCTCTTGGCTGTCCTACCCCCACCTCTTCCTCCCTCGGCCTCTATATGCCTCTCTTTCTCCCCCTGAATCCACTCAGCCTTTCATTTCTGTCCTTTTTCCTCTTGCATATGATGTGTGTGTGTTTGAGACTGTGTGTTGTGTGTCTCTGTGTTTCCTGTGGGAGGTTACTTGAGTTGACAAGGCCACAAGCAGTGACTTGCCATGCCACCTTGATGCTTTGCCAGTGTGTGTGTGTGTGTGTGTGTGCCCTCTGGACTAAGCCAACATCAGAAGTGTGCGTGTTGGTCTGTGCCTATGTGTGTGTAAGTGTGGTGTTTTAATCGGGTTGGCAGCCGGCCCTTGCCTAGTGTGGCTCAGCCTTTTTCTGTGTAATATCTTTCCGATTTTTGATGAATCTGAATTTGATATGACACAGCATTCTTCTATCTGTCGGTCTATTAGAAGTAATACATGTTAACAACCTCTCTGTGCCCCTCGTTTTCTTATAAATATGCAATTTATCAAAGAAACGCACCACATGACGTGCTGATGATTAGATATTTAACAAATGGCCAATTTGAACTTGATTTATTTCCCGAGCGATGACAGCCTCACCTCCGGTTTCTTTATTCTCTGGCAGTCTCGCCCGCTACTTCGCTGGATTTCGACACGCTCGCAGCATAGATTGTTCAGCAATTGTTCTAAATGCTCAAACAAATAGAGGTGCAGCCGCAGAAAACACGGCAAAACGGGGTGTTAAATGAGGGAGCTGGTAGTCACACTGCTGTCATGACAAACTGCATTTTCTCTGCTTTCACATTTCTGTCTCGTCACGCTTTCCTAAAATATAGCGCGAGGAGCCAACCAACCGCCGAAATGGCTCGGAGCTAAGAGGAAGGGAAAAAACTCTGAAGACTTCCTCTTTTTCTCCGCCACTTAATTCCCCATGAGCCTCCCTCCCGCTGCGTATTCATCTTTCCCTTCCTGAGCTCAGCTTTCTCAGTCTACCCCTCCCCCCCTCACTCGCCTCTTTGGTTCCTCCTTTCCCTCCCACCTGGCATCTTCTCTCCCCATCTTCCTCCTTTACCCGTGTTATGCCCCTCTCCCTCTGAATCATTCATGTGTGCCATGTCATGACATGTGGATGTGAGCTGCGCTCTGAATGATTATTCCTTCTCACGGTGTTCACTTGATCTCCCACTTGCTGCCAGGCAGCACACTCCCAACTTCTAACACAGATTATCATGAAATATTCACTAAAAAGCTGCAAATTATCATTAGAAAAGGACATAAATGTGTAGATGTAGTTGCATAAGTTCCTGCTCTCTATCTCTCTCTCTCACTCTCTCTCTCTTTCTTTCTTTCTTCACTAAATTATTGCTTAGTATCGATTCATGTGTATTTTGTTGGGGCAAATACCAAAAACAATTCATTCAGAAAAACACATTTAACTGACAATAACCACAGTCTAACATTACACTTGTGTGTGTGTGTGTCGCTCAGCCTCGCCTCAAGTGAACCGTTTCAGATTTTGCTGCAGCACATTATGCAACAGCCGCCTGTATTCTTTGAACTGACTTTTTCAATCTCTCTTCTCATCGCCTCACTCAGTCCTTCAACCGTCCAGGTCATCGATGGAGTGTGCACATTTATCTTCAACAATACTCCGCTCTAAAAAGGGCAAACTCCTTAATGTCTTATCCTGACACTCATTTAAAATAGCTCTCAGCGGTACTTTGGGTCAAGCAGAGACAGATGAGTGTAAATCTGGTTCCGTTCACTGTAACTCAGACACATGATACATAGATGGGCTTCATTTTCTGCAGTGAGATTTGTTTGTGCTTATTGTTGCGTCGGTAAAGACCTTTAGTCAAATTTCACATAAATCTCAGATTTATATTTGATGTGTTTAATGGCGGTAAATGCAGTTTTTAGATTTTATAAGGTTAATTTTCCACGCACATGAATATGAACATAATAACCATATAACACTTAAACATGCCATTTTTTTCTGCATTCTGCACAGTAAAGGCAGACTGAGGAAACAATCAAGAACAACCACTCCTTTACTACTTTACAGTGGGCAAATACACAGATTTCTGATGATAAATAGTATCAAAACTGATAGAGGGATAACATGAAAACCTTATTGACTATAACTTTAAATCAATGGTGCTAACCATACGTTATTTCCTCAAGTCATAATATGGCCTTGTTTTTGAAAAGATGATAAACAGTTCTTGTCTATATACACTACCATTCAAAAGTTTGGGGTCACCCAGACAATTTCGTGTCTTCCATGAAAAATCACACTTTTATTTATCAAATGAATATAAAATGTAATGAAGACATTGACAAGGTTCGAAATAATGATTAATATTTGAAGTATTAATTTTGTTCTTCAAACTTCAAGCTCAAAGGAAGGCCAGTTGTATAGTTTATATCACCAGCATAACTGTTTTCAGCTGTGCTAGCATAATTGCACGGGTTTTCTAATCAGATATTAGTCTTCTAAGGCGATTAGCAAACACAATCTACCATTAGAACACTGGAGTGATAGTTGATGGAAATGGGCCTCTATACACCTCTGGAGATATTTCATTAGAAACCAGACGTTTCCACCTAGAATATTAATTTTACACATTAACAATGTATAGAGTGTATTTTTGATTAATTTAATGTTATCTTTATTGAAAAAAACAGTGCTTTTCTTTGAAAAATAAAGACATTTCTAAGTGACCCCAAACTTTTGAACGGTAGTGTAAACAATAGCACTATTATATTTAGTATTGGTGGTAGCAGCATCTGTTGCACACTAGAAGTGGTATGCAGGGCTGCAGTCTTATATAAGAGCTCACAGCTCTGCCTGTAGGAGTGAGGGGGGGGGGGTGGAGAAAAGGAGAAGCAGAGAGAGACAGAAATAAAACAGGGAGAACAAGTAAGAAGAGGAGGATGGATTTAGGTAGAAGAGACCAAAAAGTGACGAAAAGAAGACTAGGAAATGAATAATTCAGGTCATATTTCAGGAGGAAATTCAACATTTGGCTCAATCAAACCATAATTCGTTGTTAAATTGGGCTCGACCGGTCCCAAATGTTCAATCACGGGATCGGAGGCTCGTTTTGTCCTTTTCTGCCCTCAACTTTGGTTTAAGGCGCAGCGTCCGGACGACAGTGAGCCGCCTGCCACAAGAGAGAGAACGCAAGGTTAGACGCAAGTCATCTGAGCGTCTGCAGATGCAGGAGGCGTCTCTGATGGATTTACTGCCGCTCCTCTGTTGACATCAGCCAACATCTGGGTAACTCTCTACTATCGATCCATCCACTAACACAATGTGAACGCAACGCCGGTGAGAGTCATAAATAAG
This sequence comes from Pseudoliparis swirei, assembly GCF_029220125.1. NCBI lineage: Eukaryota > Metazoa > Chordata > Actinopteri > Perciformes > Liparidae > Pseudoliparis > Pseudoliparis swirei. Next base: position 24,481,817 of record NC_079411.1, on the reverse strand, counting down.
ACGGATTGGGGATCCAGCGGTAATGATGGCAAAAAAGGGAGGCTTAACGATAAAAAACTAAGAATATAGGGTGTCAGAAGAAGTCACAATCACTTGAAAGAATCATTTGTCCTCACTTTTATCAGTCAAATGAAGGTGAACACTATCGATCACTGATAATCACAAAGAGCACCTGGTCCTCTTTGCATGAATAATAACCCATTGTTTTTGTATTCATAGAGCGATAGACGGCCTGACTGATTAATATGTGAGCATCTTTCCAACTGATATCATTCTTCAAAGGAGGGAAGCTGTGTTGTGTCTGTGTGTGTGTGTGTGTGTGTGTGTGTGTCTCATTGCGTGCACATCGCTACAATTCCTTCAAAGTCGTGCTTCGTGATTCCACAGCCCTATGTCAGTGTCTTTTTATTGAAAAGTCAGCTGAATGTCTGCTTAATTTATTACTTTTTGACATGAAAATGCAGCTCAGCTGCAGTTCAAGGTGCCCTCACGAGGGTGTGTCTCTCTGCCTGGCTTCCTGTCTGTCTGCCCAATTAAAACAGATGTTGTTTTTTCCCACTATGCTTGGTCATTAGGCACACTTTGTTGTCAGACTTCCTAGAATCCCTTTAAGGCGGCATCTCATGACAGCAGCTGACCAGAAATCTCTCTCTCTCTTTTTCGCTCCGTCTTTCTTTTTGATCCCCTTAAAAAAAAACACACACACTCACAGCTCTATCTATATGACTGATCCCTGATTACTTTTGCTAGTAGCTGGCAGATGGACACACACACACACACACACACACGCACACACACAGCACTTTGTGTTGTTTGCTTTCCCTTTCCCGTCGCTGTTCCTATTTCCTAAATGGCCAATTAATGTTTGGGAAGTTATGATCGCTCTTGACACGGGAACTGAAGCAGCTATAACATCTTTTATTAAAAGGCTGCCCCGGCCCTCCCCGACCTTTTGTTTACCGCAGAGAACGACTCTCCATGTTGCACACACTACCTCACCAGAAATCTCTCTTTTCCCTCTAATGCGAAAATCCGCCTCCACGCAGGAAATGAGCGACATTCAAAATAATTTATAGCCGCCCTGCTCTTTCGACCTCCTGTTTGTTGATCATTACGACATCTCCGCTTGAAATAAAGCGTCTCATCTGAGCACTCTGCTCTCGCTTTGCCTCTCCCTCTCAGGACGAGGACTTATGGAGGGTTGCGTCCTGCGTCGTCCGCGTGGCAGAATGCATCGCCACTTTTCTCATGGCCTCCCCGTGGAGAGCGTAGCACGCTGTGTGGAAGTAGAACGGAGAGTCTGAAAAACACAGTTACATTTGGTTCCAACTAATGATTGTTTGCATTATTGATTAATCCTTTGGGACCCGCCGGATCGCCGGCGATGTCCACTTTATTCGAATAATCCTGCTGTTCATGGCATGCAGTTTTGAATCCATTCTGGTTCCTGCATACTGGGGGCCCTGAAATAGTCTTAGAATTGCATACGTCTAGCCATGACTGGGAAACTGACGCTCGTGGGCAATGATGCAAAACAAGCAAACATCAAACAGCGAATCCTTCCATGTGTGAGGGCTTACACCGTCATGTATCCACTCGGAAATACACGAGGGCAAAGGGAAAAATTGCCCCGAAGAAATAAAATGTTGCCCCTGATATCATGAGGAGAGGCAATAAATGTCCCCATGAAAGTCCTCTAATAATTCTGATAGTTAAATAGGGGTTTGTTTTTGTTCTTTGTTGTGTGTGTCCCAACTGTACCTCCTGTACTAGGTAGGTACGCACACACATCAATAAATATAACATTAAATTATAAAAAACAAATGAATGAGTTAATAATTATACAAAAATATGAATAACATTGAATGTGTTTGTCTGATTTATGTTTTCTGTTTCTGCCTAATAGTGTTATTATTGCCTAATAGTGTTATTATTGCCATTTCTATGACAATTACTCATATCCTGTAAGCCTAAATTGTCATGATCTGGAGTTTGTGTCTCGTTTTGTGTCTTGTTTTGAAGTCCTTGTGTCGTCTGTCTCCCTGTGATTGTCTGCCCTGGCCCTGATTGTTTCCTTCTGTGTGATTGCTGGCCCCGCCCTCATTGTGTTCACCTGTGTCTCGTTCCCCGTTGTCCAATCACCTCCGCCTGCCTGTGTATGTAAACCCTGTTTGTCTCATTCCCAGTGTGGGTTCGTACTGTTTGGTCCGCGTTTTTGTCGTTCCTGTCTGGTCTGGTCTGCGATTTTTGGAATTAAATATTAGTTTGTGCAGTAATGTCGGCATTTGGGTCCTCTCTCGCTGCGACAACCGTGACAATTCATGACATAAATAAGTATATCTATTATTTTTTAACATAAGCTTGAATGTTACTTCACAAGTTTCAAAATTTCTGTTTAAATGCCCTTGGATTTCAGTCAGTGGGAAAGAATTTGCCCCCTAAAAAAGAGGTATATATATTTCCTACCCTGCCTCCAACACTGATGGAACAAATAGGATTCCCCCTCCTGATGCTTTAGAGAGGTGTTTGTCTAACTACACCTCTGACAGTCAGCAGCGAACCTATCCTTCCTCCTCTTACTCATACTCTCCAAATACATCTCTCACTTCCTGTGTACTAACACAATTGCACAATTATTGTGATTGTTATCCACCGCCGGTGCCGGCTCCCTCACCCCTCCACTGGAAAGGCTAATGTATGGCTTTAGTTCCGTCTCCTGGCATTAACTCCCACTTCCACTCCTGCTGTCTTTCTCCTACCTGACATTTTCATAGTTTCCTTTCATATTCGCTCCCTCTCGTCATCTGATCCTTGTGTATACATGTGATGCGGTAGTTGTGGCTACTCACCCTTACAATAAGGAAGATAATATGCACCTTTGAGCCTTTCAACTGGGATTTACTTCTCTTCCCCTTCAACCCTTTTGCTGTGTTTCTCTATTTCTCTGTCAGAGCTAAAGGGTCTCGAGCTTTCTTAAAGATTTTGTGGTCACTTTGATTGTGGAAAGTTTGATATTAGGATATGATATCTTTAGAATTGCCTGTGATACAGATATTTCCAGTCACTTCGCAAATTGACTTGCAAATTCAACCCAGAAAAGTCCAAAATGAGTTTTAAAGAATCCACAAAGGATTTTCAGTATGCCATTACTTAATGTGTCACTCCTCATCATTTCACAGTGATTTATAAATGAGGAAAATCTACAGATGGCATATTTAATGTGAAAGAAACATGTCAATGGGCTGTGTGGCATTTACTCCCCTCCACCTCTCTGAAATATTCTTATTCTTTTCATTCCCTTGTCTCTCTTCTCCCTCCCAAGTCCTACATACTAATGTGAGGAGGGGGTTGCTCTCGACGGGGTGAGTCTATCAACTAAGCACAACCTTGTTCTTGACATTTAAACTAAGTTCAACTCACATTGAATGTGATTTTGCTTCGGATTTTTATTTTTCACTAATATAGTGATACATTATGAAAATAATTTGACTTTCTTCTATTGGACACGAGTACCATCTCGTTTTTTTGTACTCTGGTCAAGTACTTGTTTTGTCACTAGAATAAATGCCTACTATATCTAGTGAACTATTGTTAATATTTATGAAACTGGAATCAGAAAAGTTTGACATTTTTCATTAAATTATCAATAGCATTGTGAAAAAATGAAATAATTGCTTTTTGATTAACACGACATTGGTAGCCACTGAGGATTTCCATCCTCCATGCATCTATAGCACCTTCATAACAGCGTGTTTTATTATGATATAATGCAGGAGTAGCAACTGTCTCCATCTCTGAACTCCTAAGTAGTTTTGCGCATTTGCTTTCTGTCACAGTAAATTGAGGACCCAATAGTTACATTTCTGTAAATTGACAACCCCCATTACACCTCTACGTACACACCAATCCACACAAAAACACTTTTCTCTCCTTTTATTCCAGGCTCTGTTTTTTTCTTCTATATTCTGAAGAAATATGTTTTTCCACCAAATGTGCCTGCGTCTGTAGTACTATCAGCACTTAAAGACAGGAGAAGGTGTTAGGGTGTTTTACTTTGTTACCCTAACATGTAGAACAGCGTAGGGTAGAACTCAAAAACAATGTGCACTGCCCTTAAATGTGAGAACATTCAGTAAAACCAAATGGCTTCATATTGTAACAGGGACTTAGTGCTTTTATTAGTAAAGCGATGGAAAATAGCATTCCAGACATTAAGTTGGTTCAATAATTATCATCATCATCATTTGCAATTTCTTCTTGTTTTCCGGGAAGCTGATGGAAAACAGAAGTGTTGCACACATAATGAAAAGCACACACAGACCAGATTTACAACTTTCACATGTCTCTGTCACCTGTATTAAAAACACCTACCCACATACACATGCATACACATGAGGAGCGGCATGACAAAAATAGCTTTACACATCAGAATTCTCTTCAGGTAATACACAGTCAGATAGTCACGCACTCTCTCACTCTCTCTTTCTCGCTCTCTCTTAATTTAACCGCAACACAAACCAAACGCACACACACTTTATTTAAATCAGCTCCAGTTGATTAAACCCGTCACATCAGACCTGTCTAAAGAGAGAAAGACAAATCTACATATATATATGTGACAAGCTGTCCTTCAGGTCTATTAGTGACAGAAGAGATGAAAGAGGCACAAAGACACAATCTCGCTCACTTTGTCTTTAACACCTTTGCGGGTAATTACTACATTTTGAACAGTTAATGCGGAAACAGCCATGGTTGAAATGTTTGAAATAGGGCCCGGAGGTTGTCAGCGTTTGCATATGCCGCCATTAACCAATTGTTGGATGTAGAAAATAAGTGTATCATTTGAATTGCAGGCACTTTATCTACGCACTATTTCTGTCCTATGCTTTTGCCACAGAGCTCATATGCAGGAGGTCACATTCAGCAAGCTAGAGCGGTCTGCCCGAAACCTTCTATCCCAATCTGTCAAGTCATAACTCGAACCAACCCGCATTTGATCAACATCCGCACCCCATTCCTCAAATCGCAATAAAAGAAACGGTTGGGAAGTAGGTTACGGTACATCTTCTCATTGCAGTCTGCTTGGACTCAACAACAACAGACAGGCCAATGCTGGGAGATTGGATGAGAAATATTAGCTCTGTGGTCCCCGTCCTCTGTGCAGTCAAAATGCATTGTTCCCAGGCTCCAGTCTTGGGACACATTTGTCAAACAATATCACATTTATTTTTCCCTGCTTCCCCAAATGTCTAAAAATTTCAAAAAGAGTTTGTAAGGTAAAATGGCTGAGTCTGTTATTTGTCGTTGTTGCTGATGCGGTCTTCGGAGGGCCATATGTCAGCATATCGGAAAGCAAAATCTGTCTTTTAGATGTTTTTATACGTCAGTAGGAAGTGTGTTTGTGTGTGTATCTGTGTGTGTATCTGTGTGTGTGTGTGTGTGTCACAGAAACAGACGGACCAAGAGTCACACAGGAGACAGTTTGGTAAAGAGTGAGATCAGAGTGCACAGGGTGATGGCATTCGACTGACAGCATAGCTAATAGTTATTATCCCTCATTAGAAAGGTGAGAAATAAGGGGATGAAAGACAAATTAGACTCTAAGAAAGAACTCGGACAAACTGAGATTATGTTCACCTCATAATACATCACACCAAGTAACAGTTCTCTTTTGCGTATTCGATTGCATAATCAAGTTGGTGACGTTAGTAATGTTTCCAACTGGAGGTGAGCATCTTCACTGGCCTCAAGATTCAATTTGATTAGGATTCACCTGTCAACGATTCTCAATGTATCAAATCCTCAATTTTTTATACACATGGCTACTTTTTCAGAGTAAATCTCAAACTCCCTTTTTTTATTTAGAAAGTGCTTTCAAAAATCTGAATACAATAGTCTGTAATATGAAAAGCTGGATCTTTCCAATACCAGTATCTGTGTGAGGCTCCTCAGGACTAAAGATTACAAAAACCACTTATGAATCCTTCTGCATTACAAAGCGTGCTGTGATCGACACCATAAGGTCCCAGCTTTAAGACAGGGCCCTGAATGCCTCTGGCATTTCACACAGCATGAAGCGGTGGAGATTCACACTTCGATGAACTGAAACCAAATTCCCGATAATGTTCTCTCACTAAATCACGCATTCACACAGTCACTCAAATACGCGCCGTGATGCATCTTAGGACTGACTTCAGACTAAACTTTGCTTTGTGCCCTGTTGGTGTGGAAGTCTCGCTTTAGCTTCCAGTGAGTTCAATGAAATCAAGGAACTCCAGTTTGCTCATCAGACTCCAAAAATGCAGAGTAAGATGATATTGCAGCGAAAGTTAAATATGTTGGATGTCCGAGTCTGGGACAGCTGCTCTTCCAACAGATAACATGTTGTCTCTGGACAATCAAATAACGTTTATTTGATTGTCCAGAGATGTCTGGGAAGCCCCAATCAGCAGCAATAGGTATTTACTCATCAAATAAAATAATAAAACAACGACAACTTTAACTTCTCTTTGGCTCTGGAAGCCTTTGCACAAAAGAGCCCCGAAATTATTGCAGTCCATCTTTACACTTGCGTAAACATTTTAATTCAAAGCCACGCGGTACTTTGTGAAATATTTGTGCTCGCTCTATTTATGTCCATTTCTCTAGGCTGTTTTTAAAGCTTCAACTTATTTTTGACCAATTCCTAAATGTGTCTGAGACAAGAAATTGAGCCTCGGGGCCATTTCCCGCCATTCTGCTGTGCTGCTTCGTGTCCATATTTGACTAAGGGGATTCGGTAATGGCTCTCCCGCTGTTCCAGAACCAAGTGCAGCCTCCAACAGTGGCTGGCACACAGCATGACTGGGTCTGCAACCGAGACGGCGTTATGGCCTTAACACAACGCCATTATCGCTGTAACACAGTGCTAATGCTCTCTCTTGCTTGTACACACGCACACACACACACACACACATGCACAGACACTAAAGCTGTGTCTCTGGAAGCTAATGGGTTGTCCTTCTAGAAAGACAGATACTTGAGAGCTGGTTAGGGGCTGAACACAGATGGTGTGTGTGTGTGTGTGTGTGTGTGTAGTTGGCCAAATGTCTGTTGAAGCAACAATGTCATCGCATCTCCATCAACAGGCACACGACTTGTGTCAGTTGTTATTCATGCGGTTGGTGTGAGTCTGTTTGTCTTGTGTGTCATCAGCTGTGTGGGTCTGCTTTCCATCTAAATTGATGTTTCCAAGCTCTGTGCTCTTGCATGAAATGCATGTGAATACACACACACACACACACACACACAGTTGACACCATGCATTTTAAACACTGGGCTCAGAGCAGCAGAGGAACCCTTAGCAGAGATGAAACGCACCGATACACACATGCACAGGCACTTACAATTGCAAGTGCACACAATGTAGATCACAAATATATTTTCTTTCACACCCATAGACAGACCCATAACCTCACAGAGCTGCTGTATCGTACCCTCAGTTTGCCTTCCTGTTCTACAGTTTGTATTCATGGTAATGGCCTCCTGTGTGCATTTGATGTTTTTAAATTGAGCCCTGGGACCAGGCATTGGGACCCGCTGTGCAGCCCCACAGCTCTCCTCTGCCTGCCCTGATGGCTCAATACTTAGCCCTCTCCATCACTGGTGGCTGAAAGAGCAAGGCGAGCACGACAGGTGGGGGAGCAATGGAGAGAGAAAAAGCCCAGAGAGTGAACGGTGATTTTCGCCATCGTCATCGGTGCTTGTACAAGTGACCGCACGTTCCTGCAATGTACAGTATTGTGTGTGTCCTTGGAGACCAGGATTCAGTGATGGGAATCTTATTGGCATGTCCCGGCTGCCATCTGTTTGGAGTCTGTATGTGCTTTCTGATACCAGTTTTACATAAAGTGTGGTTGCTCGGGCACTTGAGCAAATTTAACTGACTGTTTCATTGCTAATCTGGTTCTGTGCAATGATGGCTTCCCATTTGGCTTTTCTAACAGAATAATTCTGCTCTCATGGCTCACTTCCCACTGTAGCTGTAATGCCTGTTCAGCAGGCTTCTCTATTCTCTCCATGTTTCACGGGGGGGTTCCTCAGGGTCATCCAGACCCACACACACAGTCCAAAGACATGCATGAATTGCCTGTAGGTGTGTAGGCATTTCTGTCCATTGCTGTTACCTGTGACGGATGTGTTTCTGTCTTCTACTCTGTGCTGTTTTAAACATACTCCATGTAACGCCCTGTTCCGTTTCTCCTCTGTCTCCTGGTTCTGCATCTCCTCTGCTTCTCCTGTGTCTTGATTGTTTCATTCACTTCACCTGCCCTCAGCCACTCCTCTGTCTCTTTGATTGGTTAATTTCCTTCAACTGCCCTCAGCCACTCCTCTGTCTCTTTGATTGGTTAATTTCCTTCAACTGCCCTCATCCACTCCTCTGTCTCTTTGATTGGTTAATTCCCTTCACCTGCCCTCATCCACTCCTCTGTCTCTTTGATTGGTTAATTCCCTTCACCTGCCCTCATCCACTCCTCTGTCTCTTTGATTGGTTAATTTCCTTCAACTGCCCTCAGCCACTCCTCTGTCTCTTTGATTGGTTAATTCCCTTCACCTGTCCTCAGCCACTCCTCTGTCTCCTTGATTGGTTAATTCCCTTCACCTGCCCTCAACCACTCCTCTGTCTCTTTGATTGGTTAATTCCCTTCACCTGTCCTCAGCCACTCCTCTGTCTCCTTGATTGGTTAATTTCCTTCACCTGCCCTCAGCCACTCCTCTGTCTCCTTGATTAGTTAATTCCCTTCACCTGCCCTCAGCCACTCCTGTCTCCCTGGTTGCATCATGCCGTACACCTGTGTTTTCCCCCCTATATATTGTGCCAGTCTTTCATTCGCCTCCTGTCGGTTTGTTGTCTTTATCTCAGTCTCGTAGTGCCTCTGTTTCGATGTCTCACTCTTTCTTTGCATGCTGATTCCTAGTGTTTTCTGTAGTTGCTTTCAAGCCAGAGTTTTTATGTTTGACCTCTTTCCAAAGTAAAGTGTTTTTTGTTTCACTCAAACCTGGAGTCCAGTTTGTCTCTCTGCACCTGAGCCTCACCTTGTGACACACCCGTGACACTCCAACGATGTGTGACCCATGTTAAAAATAATTCAAGAAAATTAATTCTTTCAATTTAAATCCCATTTGTTTGATTTTTATTTATTTATATTGATTGCAATTGGGTATTTTCAGTCACTAAATATGTTTTGTATGAGACCGCAGAAACAGTACTCCAAGCCAATCTCGCCACGGAATGATAAGATACAACAGCCGACTGGGTTCTGAATTATAGACCGACTGTCACGCTCGGAAGAGGAAATAATCGTGGCTTGGTTTGGATATTTGTGTGCGCATGGAGAAAAAAGAGCAGAAGCAATAACACATCCTTGTTCTAAGAGTATGTTGGTGGCTGTGGTGGTGGCTGGGGACTTTAATAGGGCAAACCTAAAAAAAGTCATGCCGAACTTTCACCAGCACATTACGTGTGCTACCAGAGGGGAAAGAACGTTGGACCACTGCTATACGCCATTCAAGAGAGGCTACAAGGCTGTCTCTCTCCCTCCGTTCGGCAAATCGGACCATGCCGCCATTTTCCTGCTACCGGAGTACCAACAAAGGATAGCACGGGAAGCGGTAGTGACGAGGGACGTAAAGCGGTGGTCTGACCAATCAGAGGCTGAGCTACAGGACGCTCTGCGTGTCGTCGACTGGGACATGATCCAATCCAGTTCCAGTGACGTCAGCGAGTTTGCGGACGTAGCAATGAGCCTCATAGCAACGCTAGCGGACACCATCGTCCCCACGGTAAAAGTTAGGGTCTTTCCTAACCAAAAGCCGTGGGTTGATAGATCCATCCGTGAAGCTGTGAACGCCCGTACTGCTGCCTATAACTCCGGTCTTGTATCCGGCAACATGGACGAGTACAAGGCAGCGGTCTATGGACTGAGGAGGCGGTGAAGGAGGCCAAGAGGAGGTACCGAGACAGAGTGGAATCACAGATGGAGCAGCGCGACACCAGGCGCCTATGGCAGGGGCTACGGACTATCACAGACTACCAGAGCAGACCCGCGCAATGGTGAGTGCCGACGCATCCCTAGCGGACGACCTGAACTCATTTTATGCACGGTTTGAGGCTAGCAACAACAGCGCTAGCTCGCCGGCTAACAACAACACCGTTAAGCGTAGCCGAGGTGAGTTCTACCGCTGGGGATGAACACACACTCTCTGTGACCGAGCACAGTGTGAGGAGGGCTCTGTTGAGGTGAACACCAGGAAAGCTGCAGGTCCAGATGGCATATCTGGGCGAGTACTGAAGACCTGTGCTAACCAGCTAGCTCCAGTGTTCACCACAATATTCAACCTCTCCTGGCTGAGTCCGTGGTCCCGCCTGCTTCAAGAGATCCACTATTGTCCCTGTGCCCAAGAATGCTTCTCCAGCATGTATGAATGACTACCGACCGGTGGCCCTCACCTCGGTGGTCATGAAATGCTGAGAGGCTGATAAAGGACTACATCTGCGCCTTCCTCCCTTCCTCCATGGACCCGCTGCAGTTTGCTTATCGCCCAAACAGATCCACGGATGATGCTGTCTCCCAGGTACTGCACACCACACTCTCTCATCTGGACAGCCAGAGGGGGGCTATGTGAGACTGCTGTTCATTGATTATAGCTCAGCTTTCAACACCATAGTCCCTCCAGACTGGCCGGCAAGCTGATTGAGCTGGGACTGAACACCCCTGTGTGCTTGGATCCTGGACTTCCTGACCGCCAGGCCACAGGTGGGCAGGGTGAGCAGACACACCTCCAACCCCCTCACGCTGAACACAGGATCCCCAGAGGGTTGCATCCTCAGGCCCTACTGTACTCCCTGTACACACATGACTGTGTGGCCAGGTTCAGCTCAACACCATCATCAAGTTTGCGGATGACACAGTGGTGGTGGGCCTGATCTCCGACAACGACGAGAAGGCCTACCTGGAGGAAGTTGCTGATCTGTCACTCTGGTGCCAGGACAACAGCCTCCTCATGAATGTCACCAAAACTAAGGAGCTGATTGTGGACTTTAGGGAGGTACAACAACAGAGGACGTACTCACCACTGGGGATTAACGGGACTACTGTGGAGAGGGTGAGCGGGTATAAATACCTGGGAGTCCACATCACCGAGGATCTGACATGGTCAACGAACACAGACACTCTGGTGAGAAAGGCAAGGCAGCGCCTCTACCACCTCAGGCAGCTGAGGAAATTTAAAGTTTCCCAGAGGATCCTTCAGTCCTTCTACTCTGGAGCTGTAGAGAGCGTCCTGACAGGAAGCATCACAGCCTGGTTTGGCAACTGCTCCGCTCAGGACAGGAAGGCTCTGCAGAGAGTAGTGCGTTCGGCTGAACGCACTATTGGAACTACACTCCCCACCCTGCAGGACTTGTACACCAGGAGGTGCAGAACCAGAGCCGGCAGGATCATGAAGGATCCTCACCACCCCAACAACAGACTGTTTCAGCTGCTGCGGTCAGGCAGGCGCCTCCGTAGTCACGCTGCAAGAACAGAGAGACTGAGACGGAGTTTCTTTCCTCAGGCCATCAGGACTGTGAACTCCGACCTCACCAGGACCCCCACAACTGCCCCTCTTAGGCACACACACACACACACTTAGTGTAAATATTGTACTGTAAATATTGTGTTGTTTTTTATTGTAAATAGTGTGTACTTGTTGCCCTTGCACATTCCTGCTGAGCATTGCCACTTTCATTTCACTGCACACCCTGTGTGTGTATGTGACAAATAAAACATCTTGAATCTTGAATCTTGGGAGGCATAATCACGACTGTCTGCCGCGCTTTGCCTGATGGCCAGAGGAAAGTGAAAGAGACTTAAATGGAAAAGACACATAGATTGTGGAGGGCGACGGGGAAACTCGTACACAATGCCTCCGCCTAATACTTTAGGAGACACTGAGGCACTTTTTAGTGCTTGTAAATAAGAGTGGACAACGAGAGGGCTTCTATGAAAGAGCTGGAATGATAGAAAGAGACCAGGGGTTTCATTTTCACCTGCAGCATACGCATAAAACGGGCCCTGAAAGAGGCGTACGCATCATGACAGGTACAATGATGCCTCTCACGTTTAATTTCACTTCAAATCACACATTACTTTGCACTCCGATGTTCTCTTAATCATTATCTGTCAAGCCAGCAGTGTCGTTTGTGTTTGTATGGTGTAGATAAACGTCTGCACATTTTAATTATTACAGATAGAAACCAACTTCAAATTTTTAAGTGATATTTCCTAAGTGCTTGTCTGCACCTCGGAGCTCAGAGGAGCGACTGACCTATCAACACTCGCGGTCATCTCGAGAAGCTGATGAAACACTCCTCCGCTGCATAAGGTCGTTAAAGACCTGCAGGACAGAGCGTCGTCAGTTTTTAATACTCTTCTAATACTGTGCATACGATCGGAGTGTTTGAGTAGAACACTGCAGCGAACACGACACGTAAACTATAAAGAGATGAAGCGAGTATCTCAGTCACTATCGTGATGTCACACACCTCGAGTCACCTCATATGGGAAATCTTCTCGTACGTGCATTTTTGTTGTTGTTGCACATACGCAAACAGTTAGTGGAGAGCCCCAGATTTAAACCGAAAGGGTGGTGCATGGGATGGGTAGGAGTAAAGACCAAGGGAGACGATGGAGCTGCCCTGTGTTCATGACCTACTATAGAAATGCATTCATAGCTAGCTGTTGCTTTGAATTGCTGTATTTATTATCTACAGTAGTTTATTCATAAACATAACCATGGTATGCACATTTTTTTGGGAAAGTCACATTTGCTTTATGATTGCTTCTGCACTGAAGGTGAATGGTGAGACCAAAGCATCCAAACAAAGGCACCGAAAGTACAAACACGTGACACGCGCTTTCTTACGTTAGACACGCACCTGCAACAGTAACATCTCTTGCAATCAACCTTTATTTAAAATGCAAATCACACCTGCAATTGGCCACACCCACCGACACACAGACAAACACACAAGTACCACACAGACATACGCATGCACACACATAGACACGCACATACAGACACGCACAAACAAAGACATGCACGCACACAGACACACACACACACACACACACCCGCTGCCACGGCGTCTTAAGCGCCGAGCATCCAGCTGCGTCCCCGGTGGCACCGAGCCCTCTGTCCTGTTCCGGATCATTCAGCTATGCCACATGTAAAGTAGGATTTTATTAAATTGTTCTCCCTGTGATTTGTATTCTATTTGTTTTGCCCTTGAGCGTCCTCGGTGGCGGACCGTCAGCAGCACATCCCCCGTCTGAGAATGATAATTGATATTGTTGCATAGTAAATAACGTCGGATTGCGATTCATTATTTAGTGGGCTATTTCTATTTCTTGTGGAGTAATGCATATATAAAAGAAAAGCAACAACACGAAACAATATGTTCAAAACTGGATTTGGACCTTAATTAACATGAAAACTGACGGAGCTCCAAACTTCGGAAGCATTCGGGTCCCCTTTAGCATGTTGCCTGTAAACGATGAGCATTTTACTACCAACCCTTCTCCTGCATGTGATTCGTATCATTTTCATCCAACCCGTCTGTGACCCCTCAGTATGGAAGCACTTCATCCGCATCCCTTGATCTTGGTAGCAATTTGTATCATCAGCTACACGATTAGTTAATGCATCAATGCTGCAACACAATCAAGACATGACTGCTGTGAATCATTCAGGGTGTGAGATGAATGGCATCTCTTTCAACGTAAACAAGCAACAACAACAACACAAAGACATGCGCCTCCCTTGGTCACTTGAGTGCCTTCAAAGCAAAAGTGTGTTCAGAAATCAATTTTAACCACCTCCTTGTCCTCCTTATCAGATTTCAACAAAGCATGGTAATATCCCAGAGTTCAGTGGGGGAGGGACAGAATGGTTGATGACATACAAAATAGGGACGCACATCTGGTGTTAGAATACACCCGCTGAGATGCTGGGAGGTTTATGGGGCTACACTGATTAGGACACACACACACACATACACTATCATATTTGAACCCAGATGCCGGGAGGAAGAGGGTACATCATGTATCTGTGCATGTGTAGGGACTTGCTGGTGTACTGTTCCTGGTAGTGTTTGCAGTGTGTGCTCCGTGTGGTGTGTGTGTGTGTGTGTGATTATGTGTTCCTGCCTCGGTGCATATGCATGTATATCTTAATGTGTATGTAAATAAATAGTGAGCACGCATGCATTTGTATGTGCGTGAGTGTGTCGGGGTGAAGATGGCTCCGACGGAAATTCTGATTCACAATAGCGAGAGCAGATAATGACATTTCCTCCTGTCTCAATCATGCAGTAATTAAACACTGAAAGATAACTGGAGAATGATGAGATTGTGTGTGTGTGTGTGTGTGCAGACTTAGATATGACTCCTGGTTCAAGCCATTGTCTTCACCTAATAGAACATAGAGCAGTGCTTCCCACAGAATTAGATCATGGTGATAGATGAGTGTTGAGGTGTGTTAGTGCAGCAGCACGTTGGGCAATTCCACCTGGCTGGCCCGTCAAACTAAAGGCCATGTGTGGGGAAACACGGTGGCAGTCCCCGTGTGTGTGTGTGTGCCTTATTTCTGACCCAGTCTGTTACCTTGGAATAGATCCAGACTCTATAAGTTACTGTTAGTCTTCCCTTACTTCTGCATTCAGTACATCGTGCTGTGTTCACAGCAAAGCAAATCACAACAGAGTCAATACAAAGATGTGAAAAGACTCTCGTAAACACACGTTTGCGGGAGCTGTCGCTTACGTGCGTTGATGATATAAATATTCAACCTAGCTCAACATGAACGACAATGAATCACTCGTGACGACACGCTTTACGCCTCATTGCCAGTTGTTACAGACACATTTCAGCGAGTCAACGACAGAAACTAAGTTGAGCTATACTGTCCCAATTCTTTCACTTTAGACTGCAGCTGGGAAACACTCCGAGCGTAGCCATTAGTAGCATGAGAGGCTGTAATGAAAAGCTGGAGGGGTCCCAAAAAGTCTAGATGAAGCACTTGCCACTTTACACTGCATAGGCGTGAAATAATAGCTTCCTGTAATTGCCCCAGATACTTTATGGGGTACAAGGTCTGAGAGCTTTTAATGATACAGCTGGAGTGTTGCATCCACTGCTGGTCTCCACTGGGGTTGGTCTTGGATCCTTTTTTTGTTTGTTTGTGTAAAGTTATGCAAAATTGAGATACTTCAAAGATTCCTTTGAGGTTGAAGTAGGTGATGCTTGTTAAACTTTTATCCAGGAGTGAATGTTGACTTGACGTAACACTGACTGCTGCTTCTTCATCTTCAAGCGCGTACACACACTAGGCAGCTATATTCTTTTTTTTTTAGGAAAGTGTCAGTCTCACACGTTTTCCAGTCTCGCCTTTCACCAACATTTGGCACATATGTTGGTAAAATCTGCGAGAAGAAAAGTCATGTATTCACATTTTGAACTTGATGAGTAAGTTGTGATACTGGCAGACACGTTCAGTAGTTACATAAGTTCTATTAATTCTTCATCCTACAGAACAGGCTGAAGTTACAGGTTGCGTGGGAGTGTGTGCATAATGTTCCTTGTTCCCTTTTGATCTTAACACACATAAATAGCACCCGATTACATAAAGATAAGCTCAAAAGATCAGAACAGCCCGATTGAAGATGCATTTATGATGCTTCAGAAATGGAGATGGGGACACACATGATCGTGTTTATCATTTTATTTCCGAGAGGGCCCTGTTTTTGCATTCTCTTGACACGTTTGCTTCTGCTACTTCATTTCAAAGGGAAGTTGTTCTGGCTCTGCGTCGCTCGATGTTTCACCTGTCTCGTCTCATCTGACTTTTTCTCACTCCGTTGTTACAGAAATTGTATCAGCGCTCGGTGCTTTGTTCTCCGGGGGAAACAGATGCAGTGTATCCTCCACAGTTCTCCAAAGGCTCCACACAGCCACATGGTATACAGCCGTGGGTTTTGTAAACTCATAGATGTCCAGATAACCAGCAGAGGCTTCGACAGATCCATTCGGTCCCGTTCTTTTTCATGCCTTTGGTTCCGTGTGGCTCCCAACACCCAGTAGTTTACCAACGGCATGTGACATTTATTCCAGTTAAATGAGTACTTCCACGTTTCTCGACGTTTAATCCCTCCGATCTGCGGAGTCTCCTCGTGTCGTTGTAAAATGAAAGGAGATGGCGGAGTCAGTTGCTGACATAAGCCTATTCTGGCTGTAAATCAGCTCTGTTAAATTAGACACTTACAGGTGATGTCTGATACGTAATCTAGTATGTAGGAAGGTATTATTATGTTTCTTGGAGATTTATAGAGAAATACAAATCGTTAAAATTGAGGCAGAAGATGTATAAATGTCAGGAAAAAACATAAAAAACATGGATTCCTGAATACATTAGGCAACACTTGCATATCGAATGTGGGCCTAAATATACTTTAACAAAACGACTGAATAATTCCTTTGCATGAATTGCCCCTGTCTATCCTGAGGGATATCAAATCATTGAACTGACATAAGGCAATTTAATAATTCAACATACATCTACAACTTTCTAGTATACAAAATAATGAACTGTTGAAATCTATTTTTCATGAAGACTGACAAGTATGGGCATCTGTTGACTTCCTTATGCATGAAGTTCTCTGTAGACTACCACGAAACATTACATTCTATGACAGCGGGACGTGATCAAATATTGATCGTTTCATCTGGATGGATTGTCTGATTGAACGGGACAGATAGTCACGCAGAGAGACGGATCTGTGCGGCTCCAGATCTGTGCTGAGGGATTTCTGTGGATGTAGTGACAGTGATATAAAGCGATGTGCTAACTCACTGAAATGTCTGATATAAGACACAAAAAAGTATAAACTAAATAGGAAAAGCTGCTCAAACTTTGAAATGCATGCCACATTTCCCACATGAAGCACTATATATGAGTAAATAATAACCATAAAGGTCTGTGACAGCTTATTTCCTGCACTCAAAAAACCGATTCAAGCCCTTCTTAGAGGTGACACATTTAAATATTGTTTGATACATTTAAATAAATCAATTACAAAACGAAGATATTTATTTTGAATGGGTGTAACACAACATTTATGAATACTTTCATTTATTAGATTTATTTAGGTTACATTCACAAAAACGATTCAAGCCCTTCTTCGAGGTGACACATTTAAATATTGTTTGATACATTTAAATAAATCAATTACAAAAATAGATATTTATATTTAATGGGTGGAACACAAAATGTATGAATTCTTTCATTTATTAGATTTATTTAGGTTAGATGGTGTGCATATCAACTCAAAATAAATGTGTTTCATTGAGGACTACCCTTTGCGCATGCGCCAGCTGAAAATCAGTTGTTTACAAGGTGAAGACACTTTCAGGGCTGTACGGTGGTGTAGTGGCTAGCACCGTCGCCTCAAAGCCAAAAGTCTGTTGGTTCAATTCCCAGTTGGGGCTTTCCTTCTGTGTGGAGTTTGCATATTTTCTTAGTTAGTTTATATTTTGAGTTGGACAAACACAAATTAATTTAATTTAATGAATATCGTTATTTTATTTTAGATGTATTTGATACAAATGAGTTGGACTAACTTAATTACATTGTATTGCACTGATGTGCTAAATTTGAGTTGGAGTTGCATATAATTATTGGATGGAAAACCTGCCAACAATTTAATTGAGTTCATCCAATGAGTCATTTCTTTGAGTGTGTGTGGTGTCAGTATCTTGAGAAAAAAACCCACACACACTGTGTTTCCAGTTGTGTGTTTATTCGTCATGGATGGCAGACACAGTTGGACATGTCTAGAGGCGTGTAACAGCAGAAGCACGTGATCATCAGCAGCGTAGACCTTTGTATGAGTTAATGTTCTTTACATTTAAAATCAACTCATGTTTGCCAGCTGCTGCAGTGGCTGCCAAAGACACAGCATACATTATTAACTCGCTGGAGGTACAGAGTAAATATTGAATGACTATTGGAGATGAGAGAAGTTGGGAATATGCTGAGGTGTTGTAAAATGTGAATGTTTGCCAGGACAAAGAATCAGAGGACTGACGAGTATGGGCATGTCGTCAGTCACCTTTAGAAAATCACATCAGCATTTATTATTTTAACATTCCTAAGCACGGAGGTGATGTGACCCTCGGGTTAGGGTTAGGGATCTTTTTCTTTGCATGTCAATATATTTGTTCAAACTGTTGTTGTTGTCTGGAGTATTTTGACACAGAACACTATTATTACGTCTGGAAAGTAAATTGCCTTTTTCCTCTTTTGCGATACAAGGTCGATCTGAGCTCTGGAATTGTGTATAAAGTCATCATAATCGTGTTTCTAAAAACCTACAAAAACAGAACTGAGACAGCAAACTCTATTACTTATTTAAGGCGGCGCGTACCAGATGCACTACTCTTTTTCTTACCCTTCACAATAAAAGACATTTACACTGCGTCACTGTGTAGCAGAGAATACAAACTTCATTCAGATGACTTTGCTTGAAGGAAATTCAATAAAATATCTCAGTAGATTCGGCTATAAAAGAATTAACCTAAGATAGACGATGCTCTCCGTCAATAGGATCCTGATAGTTCGTCCTCTGCCTCCGCGAACTTTTATTAAAAGTGTTGAAACATTCCCATCAGGATAAATAATTTCACAGCCGAGTATAAAGCTTCTTAATTTAGTTTATTAGTCAGTCGTCACAAGGCCTGAAAGACATTGTGGACAGAGTGCACAGGATCTGCACCCTACAGCGAGTGTGTACCATGACAACAGTTAAGAAGGATAAGTTATGTTTATTCCTGAAAAAGAAGCTGGGAGATATTGCAATAAAACATTGAACAAGAACAAGGAGACATCCCCAGTTCCAACCTGAGGATGCACAGTCACACGGTGGGAGAGCAATGTCAAAATAAAGATGACTTTGTAATCAAAGTGTTGACATGATGTCAACAGTGTGGCTGGCAGTGAACTGTGTGTGTGTGTGTGTGTGTGTGCCGGGGACAGACGCAGCAGTCGGTCTCAGCGGGAGCAGCATGGGTGTTACTTAATGATTGTACTGTATGAACTATTTAAAGGTTGTGGACATACATCCTGCAGTATTCATTTTAATGTTTGATGCTGCAGAGGGAATTGTCTTACGTTTTCAGTTGTGATTGTAATTGTGTCCACCTCAAGCCGACCGGTGTCGTGAATCTGAACAACAGTTTGGACACATTCATCGAGAAAATAAAGGTTGTGAAAATACCCCAAAAGTCTATTTAAATGTTTGTATTCAGGCCTATCATGATATTGCTCTGTATATTAGTGTAGTTTATTATGTGTACTGTGTGTGCAGAACTATTTTAACTGTGGAGTAATAAATGACAAATGCTATAACTGGAAAATGAATGAATGGACGGATAACAAACTGGTTAGTCATCATGTGTCAACTGGAGATTAAACAGGTGCTTTGCACACACACACACACACACACCCTTAAATCATTTAAGTGCAATATTGAGTGTGTTCAGTGCAAAATAAATGAGTGTATCTTGTCTGCCATTACCCAGTGCTGTAAGTGAGGCACCAGCGCACAAACAGCCAATTCATATGCTAACCAGCACGAAATATGACTCCACACGCGCTAACATTCAAAAGGATGAGCTCAGAGGGATGTGAGGGCACTGCGTACACCCATCTTGTGTGCATGTGGGCCTCTACTGCTACACTTACAGACGACTGGCAGAGACGGCTCGCAGCACGCCGACGGATCAATGATCAGACTTTTACACACCTGTAAACACGAGCCCATCACAAGTTTAACGCAGCAGTCAAAGCAGACGAGGCCAAGTCATTACAATTCTTAACGCACTGATGATGATGTAGGGGAAGGAGAAGGAGGGTCACATTGATGGATGCGTAAATATTTGAGAAGTTTTTCGATTTTAAGATTGTGCTAGGACTCGCATTGAAGTCAAAGCACATTAGCTTAGCTGCAACAGGATTAAGAGAGCGAGTGAGAGGGAGCTTTCAACAACCGGACTCACTTAAAGGCTAACTTACCTGAGCCCTGTTCTCCCTTGTGTTTGTGACTAACAGGGACAACAATTTCAGAAATTAGTGCATTATTAAGCAAGATTGATGGCGGCAGCAGCCGCTCTCAGGCTGCTATGTGAGCATATCAGTGGTTAAACTGGCTCCGTTGTGGTGGCAAGAGGGTAAGGCATCGAAGAAACATAACTTGTCCGTGAAATAATGTATTTACTACGAGTCTGCCCAAGGATGCGCTGAAGAGTGGTTATTCACATTGGCATTTATACCCAAAGGGACATGTGGGGATAACAAAGGAACACATGATTTCAGTTTGTGAAAAGAACAAAGGAAATCGGTCAATGTGGGAATCAAACATCAAAAGGTCTTCAGCTTGCCCTCAATTTATGACCTGTCCCTCCCCCAAGTCATACATTACTTGAAACAAGGTACGAGGGGATTGTATGCCCTTTGCTTTGTTCTGCAGGAGAGAAGATGATTTGCATAAAAAAGGTTTGTAAGCCACTTCACAAAGAGAAAGAGAAAACTAAAATTATTAAATGTCCATTACACCGTGATTAACGTTCTCCTGAAACTGCTTGTTTTTGCCATGACTGGCTAATTATTTTTATTATAAGTGATTATAACTCTTAATATTATAGAAAGAGCTTCGCTAAAGCGTTCTGAAATCTCATGAGGTGTTTTCTGGTAGACAACGGGGAAGTGCTGGGTAGCTGAGTATTGTCTCTAGATGTTCAACGTCATGGCTGAATACTTAGATGATTCACACAATGTGGAGGAGTCCTATGAATTTGATGGGGACCTGTATTTATTTGAGCCAAAGGATGAAAGGCTCATTAGAGAGAGAGAGATTGTCTAAGGTCTTTATTTCTCAATCAGGTCAAAGTTATACTGTTCATCAAAAACTTGAAAAGCTAAATCAAACAAACAAAACCAAGAAACATCGGTCAAGAAAACAAACACAACTCATAAGTTCGGAACCAGAGCATCTCCTCCGACTGAACACAGGACGTCCTTCAGAGTCCAAACGTCCACAAAGAGGTGAGTGATGTTTGTGAGTCTGTAGAAACCAAACTCCACCCTGAGCCGAGCAGTCAGGAGCCCCGTCAGCATCAGACTCACGTTTTCCGACCCTTCACCCCTCACATGGTTTCTTCTTGTTTTCCAAATTGCCAGTTTGGCCAGTCCTGAAAGAAATGCATTAGTGTGTGTACCCTGAAAGCACGCCTGTAGGCGACTGAAGAGCCTCACCAGTCTGGAGCGCTCTACAAACAGATGGTGGATGGTTTCTGTCTGAGAGCATAAGGACAGCCGTCTCCTGAGCCAGGATCCAGGTGCACCAGAGACCCGTTTGTAGCTATGGCCTCATGTACTCCACTAGAGGCCTCCTGTCCTTTTGTCTACAGGGGTTTGTGAGATGGAGCTTGGACACGATGACAAAACAGGCCGGAAGATTGTCGTTATCTGAAGGACCTTCCCGTAATTGTGTCACTTATAATAACGTTCAAATCCGTTTATTGTTCAAATAAGCACTTTTAGTAAACGTAGAGTTTGGTAGATGCTGCACAGCGGCCCTCACGGCTCATTCCGAGGCTTTCACAGCGTTCTACTTCAATTCTGGACCACTTTCACAACTGTTGTCCACTAACAACACGGGCAAAATACCAAAACTACTTACCGAAAGTGTTTTATTTGTAGGTTTTGTTGGAGGCTGTAAAAGTCTTTTTTATCAACAACAAAAACATTTCAATTTCATAAAAGAAAAAGAATAAAAAAACACTAACTCCTTCAGCTATTTCTCTGCCAGTTATTCTGAACCTTAAGTTTTCCACAAAGTTTAAAATTCAGTGAATTGATTTGCAGTTCTTCACGATAAGCACAATAAAAAAAAGCGCTCATTTTATTTTTATGGTGAACAATGTTGAATTGCAAATTGGGTGCAAATTAGTAAATGTGTTTGGATTTTCGGGTACTAGAGCTGAGTATTAGTCACAATATTTGTACTGAATGTGTCATTTTGGTGTGTTAGCATGTGAATCTGAAGTAAACATCCATGTTTACTCTTCAAGAATATTACTATTTCTGACTTGCTACACTCAGAAATCTGATATTGTTGAGAATAACAAAAAATGTGATTGGCATATATAATTCATTCATTTTGTTGGTAAGACGGCTAAAAAGGGGGATTGTAGTGGGTAGAAGTTACTTATTCAAGATTCTGTATGTAGTTGTTGCGTAGATAGATGCATTTAAATTGTTAATGCATTTCAGTGCGCTTGTACAATGATTATAAGACAGTTCTTCCTAAATCAACCTGTTAACCTCGGTAACCATGACATTGCAGTTTACAGACACTCACACACTGATATTTCCCACGCTTTATTACTTACTTACATATGCATGGATATACTCTAACATGTTTGACTATTACAACTTAACAATTGCCGATAAGACGAGTAAGGTATAAATAGTCCTAAGGCGTAAAACATTAGCCTTATTTCTTAAGCTCACCATGCGAAGCTTTTTGAACTCTCTATATGCCAGTCTCCATTACCAGTCTACTCTGGCATCTCGCACTTCTCTGACAATTTCTCCAAATGTCACTCTTCAAGCCTACCAGTAAACTGGGGGTGATAACCAGAGGCAATCCGTCCGCGTTGTATTTCGCTGTTTCTGTTTCAATCAGCCTTAAAATTGGAGGGGCAAGTAAGTCGTGGTACACAACAAGATAATTAGTGGTTTTCTGTGTATTTCTGCAACTGAGCATCATGACCCAACTATTACCTCCAAAACAACAGCTGTCTTTCTTAATTAGTGCTTCGAGAAAAACTAATTTACCATTCATATCTCGTACCAATATGTGAATGTCACTTTCGCTGGAAGGTGGACATTGCCAGGATCTGTTCTCATATGCAGTGTTGGGTCGCCTTATTCAAATCAGTTTTGGTATCATCTGATGTGATCCTTTCGTGTGATTATATATAGTTTTTTCTGCCAACTGGCTTTGGACAGTTTCAGTTGCTGGTCGAACGGTAGGGTTCATTTAGTGCCACCTTGAATCCTCGTAGGAATCCGTCTGAATAAGATACAACATTCACACTCCATGACCCGCATTTTAAATCAATCCACATGCTCCACATCTTATTATAACCAGTGCACACACCTGCTAAATTTCAATTGTTGTGGAAGGCAGAATGCTTCTTAGCCTTTCCTTTAAACAGAAGGGCAAACAGCTTTATCCTTGTTAAACTGCAACAAGTCCTCATCAGTATGTATCCACACAGTTAAACTTCCTCTCCCGACCCTTTGGCACAGTGCTCCGTCAGTCCCATGCTCAAGACAGTTGGCAGTGGGGCCTAAAATCAGGACGGGACTTGTTTGTTCTCCATCAGGGTTTTCACATATTCCTATTGATCGTAATTCCTGTGACTCCAGCTGTAGAGAATTAGCTTAAATATATTCCAACAACATTTGCCTCTATTGCCTAAAACAGTGCCAAAAAAGAGAGAGTGAATGTTTGAAGTATTTTGGGGATTTGGCTCCGGTACAGAATTGGAGAGGGAGGCGATGTCTCAGAGGGATGACTCTGTTTTAATGATTTTTGTTGTTGCATTTTCCCAGAATATTTGCTCATCCACAGTCATACATGGCACTGTGCTGGGATACACACGCCCACCTACTGTATGAACACACACACGCTTGTGGGCTCACTCCAGTCTTTTAAGGCAAAAGATGAACTATACTATCGTTGTGGTGTTAGGGTGTCGTTAGGATCAGCTGTGAAGGTGTGTGGGGGAGTGGCTCAGGGAACAGGTGCTGGCAATAGGCCTAATTGGCCTCAGCTGCAGGGGATTAGCTGATTAGTGTCTCTACCCTATATGAGGTGGCATAGGAGATGGAGGCATGAGAGGGGAGAGCAGAGCCACAGTCTGCAGCTAAATAAAGCATATTACCCACGATAACCTCAGTGTGCGCATCCTTTGGTGTTTGAGGGAGGGGACAGCCTCGAACCTGTTGCACTTGTCTATTCAGTATTTACTAGTGATGGTGAGATGAAGCCTCATGAGGCATCGGACCACTTCAGCCAATTGGTTCGAGAAAGGGTTCATTTCTCAAAGCTTCATGTGCTCACGAAACCACCTACTGGCCAAGTGTATAATCACAGGCAGCTGTATCTGAACCACATCATGTGATGCATTGAATTGTTGTCTGTTATGGCTGTTGGGAATGACTATGAATTACAAAAATGTATGATCAAATAATTTCTGAACATAAATTATCACATATGTGTGTAAATGTTCCCAAAATGGTAGTATCATATGATATGGCAGGTTGTGTAATAATGTTATGTCACTTTAGGAAAATGGCATGGGCTTAAGCAGGCAGAGGACAGTGAACGTGTGTGTGTGTAACTAGGAAGAGGGGACTGAATATGCTTGTGTAACTTGGACAGTGATGTACAGGACAAGGGACATTTTATTCATTTTTATTCAGAAATAACAGTTCCTCAACAGTTCCATCTTATCACCTATCCTTCTCTCCTAACTCTCCAAACTATCTCTCTCTCTAAACTCTCCAAACTCTCAACCAACAAACCACATTTTGAATGGAGCCTGAGGGGTTTATATTGCTGTCAAACCTCCCGGTAATATCTGAACCACTTCCCGAAGCAGTCACGTGGTACAGCCGGGCAGCGAGGCTTCGGACGTCATCATTTTTGGCTCCTCCCCTAAATGAAGCAAGCCTCGATACGCGCTTCGAGGAAACGCCCCCTCCATTACTCGACACACGCTTCGAAGCGTCGGCACATCTCATAACAACACTAGTATTTACCTCATTTGTGTATTCTTTGGTAGAGAAGTACACATGATACTTAATGCGATGTTATGCACAGTTATGTTAAAGTAGGTCAAACTTAGGAAATCCCATCCGGAAAATCCCCTCAAATTTCATATAGTTTGGATGTCAACATATGTACTGGAATAAAATCCATGCAAAATCAACCCGAAAGGTAAACGAATGCCCATTGAACTGGTGATACTCCAGAAAAAGGTGACTGCATACAGCTCACGAAAGCAGTGGCTCCTGTACTTTACTTTGAATTAATAAATCTAATCTAAATTGTTTATACTGAAGCAAAAAACCCCGACAAATTACATGATATTGCTGAGAAAAGAATACTAGACAATATTCTCACTGGACAAATAAGCCCCAAACGTACTCTGACTGTAAACATACCCATATCGAAAATCAGAGCTTCCCCTTTAAAACCCCTTCTATTCAAAATGCTGAGTTTACACACAATCACACGTACACAAATCCACATGCATATATGTATGTACACACAGCAGTTAATGAGGGATTCATGCCTTAACATAATGCTCTTTTGCCTTTGTAAATTATTTAATGCATTACCCATTATTGTAACTGTGGACCGATCTTTTATTCATCCATCTTTTCAGAATTTTTTTACATTCTTTATGTACAAACACACACACACGCACACACGCATGTTCTCCCCCACACACATTACTCATACATTTAATCTGAATATGGCCGACTGACAGGCATTGGTTATCCATGCTGGCACACGCGGATGGTTATTAGATAGATTGCTACAGGGGGAAAGAGGGAACGACACTCCTTCTCAGCACTTTAGCAACCCTTGTGCGTCGTTGAATAATACATAAGACGCGTCGCTACACACTCAGACATACCAGCACGCACGCACACACATGGACGAACACAAGGATTAATAAAACATTAATCCATCAATTACGTATTCTCTGTAGTTAGCTGGATCAGCATGTACAGTATAGTTCATGTGCATATTAAGGAGACAAGGGCATTTGGATGTTCCTGTGTGTGTGTGTGTTTGTGTGGTATTCAGAGACAGGTATTAGAATTAAAAGATGTATGAATCGGTATGAAACAATTCTACTAATTGCTACCTTGCCTTAAGCCATCACTTCAAATTGCACTTTATTTCCCTCTCCATCATTCTAATTTTCTCTTGTGTCCACTCGGCCTTTCTCCGACTCCTGACTCTTGTGTCCACGTCTTTCTTTGTATCCATCAGATACACTGACGTTGTGCTTATATGCACGCCTCCTCATTCACACTATCTTCCCCTCACGTTCTCTCTTCCCAACACACGGGTGTTGAGCGCTCTGCTCTCCCATAGTCTGACGGATACAAGACGCAGTTTTGCAAATAGTGCTTTACGAACACGAGATAAACACACTCAAAGAAATGACTCATTGGATGAACTCAATTAAATTGTTGGCAGGTTTTCCATCCAATAATTATATGCAACTCCAACTCAAATTTAGCACATCAGTGCAATAAAATGTAATTAAGTTAGTCCAACTAATTTGTATCAAATACATCTCAAATAAAATAATGATATCCATTAAATTAAATTAATTTGTGTTTGTCCAACTCAAAATATAAACTAACCAACTAACAAAATATGCAAAATGCATACAGAAGTATCGCCCCGACTGGGAATTGAACCCACATACCTCTGGCTTTGAGGCGACAGTGCTAGCCACTACACCACCGTACAGCCATGAAAGTGTCTTCACCTCATGTAAACAACTGATTTTCAGCTGGCGCATGCGCAAAGGGTAGTCCTCAATGAAACACATTTATTTTGAGTTGATATGCACACCATCTAACCTAAATAAATCTAATAAATGAAAGTATTCATACATTTTGTGTTACACCCATTCAATATAAATATCTTCGTTTTGTAATTGATTTATTTAAATGTTTCAAACAATATTTAAATATGTCACCTCTAAGAAGGGCTTGAATCGTTTTTTTGAGTGCAGGGATACAATCAAGTGTTTTTTTTTTTACTTTCACAGGAAACAAGGTTACTTATCCTATTAAAGAACCCTGACTTAAAAATCTAGTGTTCATTTCACCTCATTTGAGCGCAAAGAGTGGACAGGACCCAGAGATAATAGAATCGAAAGAGCACTTGTGTTGCTGCGACAAATCCCCCGGTCTGATGTTATAGGTACAGCAGCTGTGGGGTGACCTCGATGCTTTGGGAGTCTGTGCATGTTTTGATTGATTGCCTTCGCACTTTCACGGGATGCAATGATTCAGCGAGGATCACGGTGTGACTGTCGTAATGGATTAGACATCTCACCAGTGGATTGGTCCAATTGGCCTCAATACATCAACAAAGAGGTGTTGTTTTAAGTCATAATGGAGACAGTAAGCATTTTAGCATTGTATTTGTCACCAATTAGCAGGAATTAGTGCATTTAGTGTAGATGCTGAAATCATCTGCTTTCTGTTCATCACTCATAACAAGCTTATTCATTCTGCATGTGTGGACTGACTGAGCAATACACTTTTTATTTAGCGGATCACGTGACGTATATTTCACATCATTGAGTTAAAACTACCATCCTTATCGTGACAATAATTGAACTGAATCCACTTTTTATTTCAGAACTTCAGGCTCAATGACTTATACAGGACTGTCTCAGAAAATTAGAATATTGTGATAAAGTTCTTTATTTTCTGTAATGCATTCTGGATTCATTACAAATCAACTGAAATATTGCAAGCCTTTTATTCTTTTAATATTGCTGATTATGGCTTACAGCTTAAGAAAACTCTAAAATCCTATCTCATAAAATTTTAATATTTCCTCAGACCAAGTAAAAAAAAAGATTTATAACAGCTGAGTGTTTGTCAAGGCTCAGGAAACCCTTGCAGGTGTTTCGAGTTAATTAGACAATTTAAGTGATTTGTTTAATACCCTACTAGTATACTTTTTCATGATATTCTAATATTTAGAGATAGGATATTTGAGTTTTCTTAAGCTGTAAGCCATAATCAGCAATATTAAAAGAATAAAAGGCTTGCAATATTTCAGTTGATTTGTAATGAATCCAGAATGCATGTGCATTACAGAAAATAAAGAACTTCATCACAATATTCTAATTTTCTGAGACAGTCCTGTATATTCAACTCAATAATAGCTGGTGACTGTACATCCTGTAGACGCCCTGTCTCTGACACCTACCTCTCCCCAGTTATATGTGTGATCTTATGCCCTTCCATTTGTCATGAAAGGAGAAGTGCCCTGAAGAGAAAACGTTCTTCTTCACCTACTTCACCCACCATTTCTAGTCTCTTTTCTTAACTTATGTTCCTGTCCGTTCAGTACAATCAGGTTCAAACCATGCTGTGTTCCTCATTGTTTAAGTGGTACATTCTGTGTATCTTTTTTTGTATCAGTTCTACTAGTATTTATATAATTATATATGTGTGTTTTTTAAAGGACCTTCCACTAGCTTTTTTTATGGATTTGTCCAACCACATCTCGTGGCCTTCATGAACAGATTCAGTTTGCTCAGCTGTAAAGGGAATATCTCATTTGTCAGGAATGCTGTATAAATACAGTAACCTTTAACTTCAGATACTCTCTTTGTAGCAGCACCGTGCACATATCAAATATCAGAAACTGCAGATACATATGGTAAAATGGACTAAACATGCCACACACACACACACACACACACACACACACACACACACACACACACACACACACACACACACATCACTCTCTTCCTCTCACCTTTAATTAAGTTTATTTTGTACAGCCCAGAATCACAAATTTGCCTCTTAGGGCTTTACAATCTGTGCACATACGACATCCCTGACCTTTGACCTCAAAATGGATCAGGAACAAATCTGAAGAAAAAAACAGAAAACAACTTTTACAGGAAAAAAAGGGAAGAAAGCTTGAAGAGAGCAACAGAGGAGCATCCCTCTCCCCGGATGGAGAGAAGCACTACATGTCATGTGTACAGAATGAAGCATTGCCGAGTGTTACAACCCGGCTCTTAGGTTGCAGCAAAAATGGGAGTGGAGACGAGGTAAATGCAAAAAGTATCAACGTTTATTTACAAAACACTAAATTCATGAATAAATGTAAAGATCATTATCAGTAATCAGTGGCGTAGGAGTGCATGGATGGGTGTGTGTGAGAGCATATAGAAAAAGAGGAAGAATAGCCGCGCCGCGATGTCCACAGGAATGGAGTGATGTGCGTGCATGGAGAGAGCGTGTTCTGAATGGCGAAGAGGGTTTTATAGTGAGCGCTACACCGGGCCCAGGTGTAGCTCATCAACCCATCATGTCCTCACATCCCCGCCTCAACCAGAGCCCGCAAGAAACAAAAGAGACCAACGAGCCAACACACACCTAGTGGTGGGGAGGGGTCATCACACGAGTTACATAAACACATTCAATGAATATGACAGAAATTATGAAAAATTGGTAATAGGAATGGATCACGATCCAGATCTCCACAATCCATGAAACAGAAGGCGGAAGAGAGGAGAGGAGGGGAGGGGGGTCAGTTCTCTGCAGTGCACACACACAAAATCACACCCACACACACACATACATGCTGGAGTCGATGCGTTTTCAGGCTGATTGGCAGTTATTTCTCAGGCCGTATCTAATGGCTAATTGGCATGCGGGTAATGATCAGCAGCAGTATCTTCCTCTCTTCTGGAGAAGACCGAGGGATGGATTGCTCCAAAGGGCAAGAGGGGGTGAGGAAAGCTAACCGAGATTTCCCCTGTCTTCATTTCAGAAAAAGATGGGTTGACAAAGATGGAAGGAAATTGCAGCTGCTCTGAATGCTCTTCACGTTGAAGGTGGAGGGATGAATGGCCCGGTTGAGAACGAAGTTACACCTGGGTTCTGTTTATGCAGTAAGCTTTTCAAACTGCAGAGGTTATAGATAACATGTATCAATTACTTATTTATTCAGAAACACTAAAAAGCCCAAACACACATTTTGTGAATCAGTGGTTGGGGAATGTGCATGCTGCTTTCATCTGCTAAATAAATATGAAGAAAGATAGGATATGTGAACAGGCCTATTCTTCAGCTGTACTATGCTTCTAAGAGAAATCCAGCATAGTCCCAAATGGATCGTCTCACTCCCGTGACTCGCCCCCCTCTGTAGAGTCTGGAGGAGGAGCAGAGAGGTGAGCAAAGAAGCTTCCAGCCTACTTGTATCGTGGTTACAAGAGCATCTATGTTTTCTCTTGCAAACATGGAAGAAATGTTGAATACATGAAGAGGTAGACTGGTTGTAGTACTATTTGTGGATACAATACAGCACTGGCAGATCAAATAACTCAGTTCCCAGTTAAACCCATCTGCTGCTCCCATTCCATGGCAGAGAAAAAGGCACGGTGTGAAAGAACATCTTTCAGGTTGGGTTTATCATTAGTAACAACTCTTCCTAAAACTAAAAGTGTATCCATGTCGTATGAAAACAATGAGAAAAACTGACTTTTGAGTCTTACATTGTGTCCAATCTAGCTTCACTGTGAACAGAAATAAACTGTAAAGGAAAAAAAGGATGGAAAAAATTAATCAATAATATGACAAAAAAGAAAGAGGAAAAAGTAAAGTAAGTGAGAGCTAGAGACAGATATTGCGAGAAGATAATGATTAAGTAAATAATAGTCAGCCAAGATGTGAATCACTTTTGTCCGGTGGAAGATACTGACTGGATCACTGACTCGTAAAATCCCCCTTAAAAAGTTAAACCCAGACAATCCTTTTATATCACTGGCAGTTCTCTCTCTCTTACTCTTCATATCTACTTCTGCTTCTGTGCGTCCCGCCTCACCACCAGGCTCTCTCCTCCAGGCTCTGTCCACCAGGCCCTGTCCATCAGGCTCTGTCCATCAGGCCCTATCCTCCAGGCCCTGTCCACCGGGCTCTGTCCACCAGGCCCTGTCCATCAGGCCCTATCCATCAGGCCCTATCCTCCAGGCCCTGTCCATCAGGTTCTGTCCTCCAGGCCCTGTCCTCCAGGCCCTGTCCTCCAGGCCCTGTCCATCAGGCCCTGTCCATCGGGCCCTGTCCTCCAGGCCCTGTCCATCGGGCCCTGTCCTCCAGGCCCTGTCCACCAGGCCCTG